>NC_134094.1:26909350-27248204 GCF_000715075.1 Nicotiana tabacum | reverse complement strand
TTTGGGCTGTTTTCTGGGCTTGGGCTTGGGCCATCTAGGTCATGGCCTCTAGCCCAAGTTTAAACAGATAGTTTGCTTCTGGAAGCGGACAGCTGTCCATATTCAGTTGCAAAAGATGCTATTTCCCTGATTTTCAGGGAGCTGGCAAAAGATTCCCGGCCCCCTATTCTTCACACACAACACATGCTTACCTTCTATAAAGGGACGCATTCTTTTCTTCATAAAGGGAGATTTTTTTGGGGTTCTCTCCCGAGTTAAAAGGGAGAATACAGAAAATTGGCTTGACTGTGCTGTTCTTGGGTCTTCATTTGGTTCTGGGTTTCTTTTGGAGTTGGGTTTATCTCCTCTGCTCCGCTGTTTTCTGCTGCTGCTATTCTTACTGCTATTGTTTCGCTGCAACTTCAGAGACCTATCTTATTTTGTTGATCTTTTTGGCCAGGTACCTCTTTTGAACCTTGGACTGTAAATCGGATATGAAATATGCCTACGTGGAAGAGATATGCGTGCTTTGAAATTAATGGAATCAGTCATTTTCTGCCTGTATTTCTTGTGCTCTGTTGGAGTTATCTAGTTCTCTTTCTTGTAAAAAATTTTTTTTTTAGTATCACGCTTTCTTATTTATTAGCAAATCCAGTTATGAAGTTGGTACCTAAATCTTCATGTAATGTTCATAGTACTGATTGAATATTACCTTTCAATATAACATCATATATGTTTTCAGATTTGAGACATGGTTACTTTCAATTGCTGTTGTTTGGATCGCTCTTCGAACTAAGACTAGATTCTCCTTCGTGGCAGAACCTGTAAACGTTTGGTATATGAAAGTTAGCAGTTATAATATGAATATGATTCTATTGTTGAGTTTTGTTAGGATCTGAAATCAGTATGTCTGTTCTAGTTTTCAGATTCGTCGTGTATGTCTGTTATTGTAAGTCTTGGCATTTGAGTTGATCGATTGGCCGAAAAATGAAGGTTAAAATTGACTGTTACTCAAAATGGCCATCACTGCAATGTCCAAAGTGGCCATTAATTCGTTTCCGGCTATACACGAAATTTCTCAAAAGTTAAATTGTGATCCAACCACCAGACCTGCTTACTTTGCTTCTCTGTTGAACACATGGTCGTAAGTGTCTGTTTTGTAGTTATCTTAGTAATGTTGAAAACGAAGGTCGGGCTTTCTAGTTCGAATGGAAATCCAAAGTATGTTGAATTATGATTTCTTATTTTTATTGCAATGAATCTGTCACAATTTCGCAATTTGATTGATTCTGTGGTAATGTTTAAGAAGTCTTGTAACCCATCTTCCATAATTCTGGACTTGCCACATGATCTCAAGCATCAGAAAATTAAGCAATTTTGAACATCGTAGCTTGCTTTAGGCGCGATTAATAATAGAGCATCGTGACTATGGGTATGGTTCCCATGGCATAGTCATGATACGTAATCCCCAATTCGAGTGCGCGTTTCACGCGACTCGACCATAACTTCAAATAATAATAAAATTTAACATGCTGTAAATCGCGGGTGCATTTCATGTAGCGCGGTTTGCGATGTGTACCAAAATGACAAGTGTACGACATCGTGACTTGTTCCAGAAATAATTCCATAAATAATTAAAAGCGGTTAAAAAGTAAAAATGTACAATAGGCTTTAAACATGTATTAAATGAGATAATTAGGCCGATTATTGATAGTTGAGCGACCGTGCTAAAACCACGGAATTCGGGAGTGCCTCACACCTTCTTTCGGGTTAACAGAATTCCTTACCCGGTCTTCTGTGTTCGCGGACCATAAATAGAGTCAAATTTTCTCGATTTGGGATTTAAAATAAACCGGTGACTTGGGACACCATAAATTATCCCAAGTGGCGACTCTGATTTAATAAATAATCCCATTTCGAACATTGTCACTTTAATTAGAAAAACTCCCTTATCCCCTATATCCCCTCGGAAAAAAGGAGGTGTGACACTTTGAACGGTAGCTAAAGAACAACAATGTATTTTATTGTTTTAATATGCGTGCTAACAGTGGTATAAAAATAAAAAGGTTCTCTCCTTTATATAGTAAGAGAGTTTTAATCCTAGTAAAGTTATTTTAGTTTTAAAATAAGGTAAAAATCTTTCTCTTCTAGTAAATCGTGATATGCGATTGATATTATTTATGCTATAATATCCGTTTGAGGGTGGATATTTCGTCCCCTCGTTTGTCCCTTCTAACTGTCTTTCCTTTATCCTTGGTTCTTCACTTTGCTCGAACTCGATTCTTTCCATGTTTGACCATGTCCGATTCTTGGGGCACCATTCATCCTCCCCAGGCTCTGATCTGTGGGAGCCCCCGGCTTTACCCGAGGCTACATCTGACCGTACCGTTTTCTCGTTTCTTTATCGAGAAATCGGGGGTAACTTTAACCCGGATTTTATCCGTACACAATTAACTTAAAGAAAAATCAAACAATAACTTTAAAACACATAAAATATCCTTTCTAAACCAACAAATGACAAATTTAGAGACGTAGGGATAATTTTCTTTGCCCAAAAAAGAAAAACATTATTTAAAAAATGTTGCGTTAATATTTTCATTCTTTTTGTCCTGAATTTCTGAGGATGAATATGACATTAAAATACGATAGGGTCAAATGTGACTTCGACCTTTAAATTCTGTGGCTAAGCCTCACAGAATACAAGGAGTTTTAGATGCATTTCTTTCTTGAAATAATTAATTCACTCAAATTTGAATTCCTCGCAGAGGTTTTAACGATTATTTAGATTCACATCAAGAGGAACTTTGAGAATATTATTATACATTTTGATAATTAAATAATATATTATTTACTCTTTAGCAACTATGATACCCTTCTAGTTCAATTTATGTTGTACCGTTTGGCTTGACAAAATTTTTAAAATTTATGATTTAAAATACGTCTTAGAAATTTGTGTATAAATCATCCCATCAAGATAAAATAAAATTTTTAAATTAAATTATTTCTAAATCAAAATAATATTCTTTGTAGGATAAATTAAAAGGAAACAGTGTGTCACATAAATTATAGTAAGAAAAATAATAAGTAATCAATTTTTAAGAATATAAATATTTGTATCCATATAAATCATATCATTACGGATAAAATAAGAATTTTTAAGTTAAATTACTTTTAATGTATAAAATAACATTCTTTATAGGATATACCAAAAGAAAAAGTGTGTAACACAAATTATGATAGGAAAAATAGTACTACTAAGTAACTAATAATTTTTAAAAGAATATTAAAAGTACAAAAGAATATTAATTAAATAAATATTAAAGGAGATAGGTATTGATGTAGACCAGTCAAAGATACTTTATCTGCACTTCCACCAATGCCCTCCATAGACCCTATATAGGAATGAATGAACTGTCAGTGAAAATAAAGGGAAATGATAGGTTCTGAATTCTATATTGTATTATTGTGTCACCCTATTCTTCATACTAATTTCATAACCCCTACCCCTAATCCTAAGCTTTAGTCTTTTTGTTTGTGTATTGATCTAAAATAATTCTTTAAATAAAAAATAGAAAAAATAATATTTTATAGTTGTTCTAAAAATAATAGTAGAAATATATATATTTTTTGTCTATATATACACATTATATATGTTATATATAAAAATTATACAATTTTATATACTTTTTCGACTATTGAATGTAAATAGTTTTTGGCGCGACTATAAGTAATAATACCCCTAAAAATATAAACAATTTTGGTATTTTATGTTTATTAAAATTGAGAAATTTTCATCTATTTTTTATTTAAAACAAATGATGATTGTTTTTTGCAAAAATTGACTCGTGAAAAATATGTAAATTGTCTAAACTTAAGAAATATGATTTTTTTTTTTTCAATTTATTTTTTCTAATTCGTAACTTAGGAAACAGTCTATTCTAGCCAATTGGACTTACCATATATACAATTCAATTTACCCTCCATTATATGAAATCACACATACATTAAGATTTTTTGTTTCTTTATAATACTCATTAGCACCCTCTGGAGACGAAACATTAAAGTTAAAGTTTTTGTAAGATATGAATTGGGGAAAATAAATTGGGAGAAGTCTGTTCCATTAAGTTCTTAAGTTTAAATGGGTCCCATGCTTCTTACGAGTCAATTCAGTCAAAAATAACTACTATCATTAAGCTAGCATTTGACCATATATTCTCAAATTTAATATGAAAAATTTGATTTGGATGAAGTTTGGTTTGAAGATGAAAATGTGTTTGGACATCTATTTTGGGTGAAGTTTTGTTTGAAAAAACATGAACAATGACTTATACCCCACAAGTTCTAAAAACTATCCCAAATACCCAACAATACCATTATCAATAACATTCATTATATTATCGCAAACCATAGTCCTGTACATAAGTAAATTTGATACAAAATTATCATTTTTATAATGAATTACATGATACACTATCAGATGACCGAGAAGACGAAGCAACATCGTTATAAAATAATAAATGATGGGCTCTTTTATAAAATACAAAAGTTTGGGGTAATTTTTAAAAATATAGTAGTGATATTTTGGCCAAACCAGCTATTGAGCTAGTTTTGGGATTTGGCCAAAATGTAAGCAAAAATTTATGGCCAAACATACAACAATAACAACAACAACCCAGTAAAATCCCACTAATGGAGTATGGGGAGGGTAGTGTGTACGCAGACCTTACCCCTACCCCGAAGGAGTAGAGAGACTTTTTCCGAAAGACCTTCGGCTTAAAAAAAATAAAAAAAACCCAAACATGTGTTTGCCAAATAAAACCCAAATTTATTTTGACAAAATTTATAGCTAAACGGGTCCTAAGTGTATAAATAAATACAACAGAGACCAAATATGCCTAATTTTAATAAACATAAAGGACTAAACATGCTCATGAAGTGTATATTTAAGGATTATGTTAAATCAACTCTCAAACATAATGGACTATTTTTGTCATTTTCTCTATACATTTGCATTAAATATAGAAGGCACACTACACAAAGCATCTAGCATTTACATTCACGGCTGCACCTAAAGAGGGTGTGATATAGATAGCTTACCCTAATACAAATATCAGTAGCTGATTCCACAGCTCGAACCCGTGACTTATACGTCACACGAAAATAACTTTACCGGTGCATTGAATATAAAATTCCAGTTAAATGACTCGCAGTCGCATGTATTTGCACCTACTTTATGGAATTTTTGTTGGCTGATTTTGGTCAATCACAAGTTAATGTGTTGCTTAAATTAATGATTTCACACTACCAGCGGAGTTATGAGAACCAAGTGGATGTTTGTTCTTTCTTTCAGATGGGTTCAAAGAATTTCAAATGTTTCGGCGAAAAGAATCCCAGCATGTGAAAAATATTGCATATCTTAAATAAATAAACAAAACGTTAAAAGTTTATATAAGATGATTCGCCTAATACACCACGGTATTTGTTTTCCTTTTAATTTTTTCAAGTTGTCGAGAGAAAAAAACTAATAAGAATGTGTATATGGGTGAAATCGAGCCCGCGGTGCATCTTACCCTCCGACATGATGAGTCAGGTTCGAGACATGGCAATAAAGGATTGAAGATCTGAAGATCAACCCCAAGTCTCACCGGGCTAGAACCTGGGGGCAGAATGCCTGTCTTCGAAAATATCGAAGCCATGGTCCCAAAATCGGTCCTAACCTCGAACGAATTTGAAGAAACGTTGTCAGCATAGCCAACAAGAGACGGAAGTATCCGTGGCCGGCCGGATATTACGACGGGGATCTCGTCACGTATCTACAAGGAACCAACAATCAGTGAATCAAGAGATCTTTTAACTTTTATAGAATTATACCTAAAGTATGATTTCCCTACTATATAAATTTTAACACACTGTAACACGCATTCCAAGGCAATATATCATTATTTTTTCTGTTATTAGTTCTTCTGCTTTCGTTTGTCAGTGCTTGTTGTTACGAGCCCATATCGAGGGCAAATATTTTGCTAAGGCTTAAATCGTCTTCGTCGTGTGGTTTGAGCTTACTTTATTCTTATTTATTTAATTTGTCTTTATTTACTGCTTTGTATCAAATAAATTCGCGTATCCTTAAAACCATTTATAAATTTAATTGTTATTTAATTTTGAGGATAAACAGAATGTTCATTAATTTAGAACTTTGGCTTTAAGTAGCATTCTAGAAGTAAGAGTATATATGGACCGAGTTGTTTTAGTTTTATTAAAATCAAACCAAACCAAATATATCGATTTGGATTGGTTCGATTTTGTCGGGCTTTTCGGATTTTCAGGTTTTTTTTGTTATATGAATATTATTTTATCTTAATTTATTAAATTTTTTATAGGCAAATATATGTTTAGTAAATTGAAAGAATTGACATACATATGATCTATTAAAATATTCTTATGGGAGAATTTTCTTAATAATACTAATAGTTATTTTTTTAGTCATTTGACAATAATTTTTCGTTGATCAAATTAATAATTAAACATAAAAATTAATATGATACCTAAATAATGATATGTTCTATTTAATTTTAAATTATCTAAATACTATTTCAAATTCAAAAAGATATAAGAATTTAATAGATCTTGACATATGAATATGAAAGAACAAAAAGATTGACACATTTCAGTAACAGTTGATAAGAAAGTGATTAAACAACTAATTATTTAAAGTTAATAAAAATAGAGCACTTCATATTTTATTAAATATTACATCCTATAAAAAATCCCAAATATTTGTAGTTTTTAAAAAAAAAAATCTATATAAAGTCTTAAAAGTAGTATAAAAATTATATATTAATATGTGAGATTGATTCAAGTTTTTTTTTTTATCAATACCAAACCAAACATAATCCAGTTTTTTAATCGATTTGGTTACACCCATGTCCAGAAGCGTACAAGGCATAAAATACAAGGTTTTTGGTAATCAATTAATGTGTATTTCTATTTTGAATTTATATGGAGTTTAAATATTAAATGAAGCATTAAATTTAATATCTAAAAATTAAAATATATAAGACTATATATAGATTATAGATTATATCGCATAATAATCTGTCTATAAAATATTCTTATGTATTTTGACCCGAAAAAAGAATGATATGTGCACGTACGGATTATAGTTTCTTTTCTTTTCAGAGGGGCTCGTGTTGCTTATTTCTTGAAAACTATCTTTTTCTACCTAAGACATTAGAAACAAGAAAAAATAGAGAAAATCCTCTCACATAGAAACTTATGGGAATTAAGGTAATGGTTTTTCCTTTCGTGTTTTTCTTTTTGTGCTGGAGGAGGTGGGTTGGAGTTTCAATCTTCAAATAAATCTAACTTATATTCGCTGGAAATATAAATAATTTTTATTATAATATAATCCATTATAATTAATACTAACATTATTTATAATTAGGCAATAATAGGAGGTTTAATTAGCGGATGTAAGTTTAACAAAAGTCACTATATACATTTTGGCATGTCTATGCATTAGGCAATAATTGGATGCTACTTTTGAAGCTTTGGATCCACTCATGCCCATGTGATCACATAAACCAATGTTCATAAATATTATAAAGAGGACAATAAATAATTAAATCAACACTATAATCATTCTTATTAGGGCTCCAAACCCTAGAAAATGTATCCCTTAAACTCCTTATATTATCCTAATCCTCCAAACCATTTGATTACAATATGCACCACCATTCTATTTTATGCTCAAAGCCCTAGACACCTCTTTTCCTAATTCCCCACCACTTTTTCCATGGTAGGGCATGGACCAATAAAAAAACACATCCATGTGAATGGGGCTTTTAGGTCACACTCGAGTCATTCTTAGAAAGAATGTTTTGGATTCATTCCATTTATTTCCTCTTGTACTTTGAAACAAAGCCTAAAAGAAAGAAAATTAATGTTTCTCGAGGCGGATTTAGAATTTAAATTTTATATATTTTGAATTATATAATAATTTTAAATACTAATAACTGAATTTTAAGTTTAAGATTTATATGCATTTAATGAGTTTCACAACACAAATATAAAAATTAGGACAAATTTACTAAATTCGACCGACCTCGTAACTTGTCTTCTAGTTCCATCCCGGACCACGAGCAACCCCACTCCATGAATGGCATGATATGAAATATGTATTTTGTTGTTATTTTGGACCCTACGAGGCCTCCATTCTAATATACACAAGAATTTACAATCAGACTATTGATCACACGTACAAAATCCTTACTCTTTGATCCGGACAATAGAACGTTTGACAAAATGTAAAAGAAAGTATGTGAGATTTGCATCGACCACTGGGGGGGAGGGGGGTTCTGCTATTAAATTATGAGGTTCCGGATAGGAGTTGTAATCAGAAACACAGGCAGAATCAAGATTTGAACTTTATGTATTCTGAATTTATTAGTATTCAACTTATAGTTGGTTTTAGTTATTAGGTATATATTTAATAAATTTTCTAATACAAATATAAAATCTAAGCAAAAACTATTGAATTCGTCCGATCCGTAGCTAATATTGTAGCTCCACCTCAATTAGAAATAACTAAAGTCCTAAACACGTTGACCCATTTATGGGTCCACGAAATGAAATATGTTACTTCATATGTTTTTTCCATGGTGTTATTCCCCTTCTAAAAAATGAAAGACCGATCAAGGCATTATAAAATATAAATGAGCTTTTTCGAATGAATAGCAAAGCAATATGAATTAGACACCACTAATGTGATACCTAGTCTGGAAATTAAATAATTTACCCTGATTAAGATATAATACTAGCATATAATCACATACACTTGTTTGACTATATTCTATTTCTATAAAATTTTCAAGATTTTAAATTTATTAAATTATTCATACTCTAATTTTCATGTGATCGGTTCCTCTCTTTTCCATCACAACTTCAAAATTTTCTCCCATTATTACTAATACTATATAAGTCAAATTAACATATCAAATTTGGTGTCTAGTAAAACAACTTACTTGAAATGATAGAGAGATCGAGTAGATTCTAAACACAATAATGGGTCATTTTGTAGGATATATTAGGGAAAATAATACATATATTAGTTTTGATATTATTAATCCCTTGTTTAATAGTATTTTTCAACCTATCATATTCAGTACTATTATTATACATAACAAACCATGATATTAGTAATACCATAATTTTTAATATATGGTTAAACGCATATAAAGACAGAGCTGCCCTTTCCAAACTTTTAATACACCCGACCAAACATTAATAAAAAATAATCTCAACATAATTAACTCTAACATAATTAATCCCACATTACTAATATACCATATTCATTAACCCAGTAATCTCAACCAACAAAGATAATGTCTAAAGCATATCGTAAAGCAAATTTAAGTAATTAGGTCATTATCGAGAGAACAGCAAGCTTATAATGTGTATATTCTCTGTTGTACTTTGCAAATGTCATTCTCAAAGCTCAAGGTGTTAAACCAAACCATTCACATGAGCTAGGACACGTGTTTGTACTGTTCATTTAATTTTCATATACTTGTAGATATTTTTACCCAGTCTAGTATTGTACATTTGACCTATTACATTCTTTTCTTCTATATATTTCATCTACATTTTTTCAAGGAATCCTTAATAAAGATAAAGAAATTTATAATATTGCTACTTTTTTTTAGCAAATTAAAGAGAAGCTTTCTAAGTGAAAAGCTTGTGATTGGTCTAGCTGCGGCACAACTTTAACTGGTTATCAATTAATAAATAAGTCATCACTCAAGTCAAAAAGAATTTTAGCAGGATCCAAATTGATGGGGTGGTTGAAAATGAACAATCTATGGGGCCTAAATGTTGTCTTTTGTGTTCGTGAACATGTGGTTTGACCATAATGGAATATATATATATACTATATGTCTCACTAGGCTTTTGTGTTTTCTCCTTTAATGGGTCCTCAATTTGGACACATTTTAGCTACCAACCTTTGAAAGTTTGGCTAAATTTAGGTCTCCTTTTCAATGCGTTTTCCACAAACAAGAAAATAAGATAAACATTGATAATGTCGGCGAATTGTCAAAATTGGCCTACTATGAATGATTTACATATTCTTTTGGAAACAATTTTAAAAAAAATATAATAAACTCTTAGCATGAAACCCAATATTATAGTTGTAGCAGAAAAATATTTATATTTGTAGCACACAGTTCCATTAAAATAGGAATATTAATTATTAATCTCTAAATATAAGCAATTTGAATGGAAAGTCAATAATTCTTTGTACAAAAATCATGATTTTTTTTCTCTTTATCTATTAGCTTTCCATCTTTTTCTTCATCTTCTTAATTTTATTTTCTGCCGAATCCAATATATTTTCTAAATTTGTTTCATTCGTTTTCTTTTTAATTATCTTTCTTAAGTTTTTCTCTTCCTTCTTTCTTCTTTTCTTAACATAAAGATCTTACTTCGATAATAATATACGCTAATATATACAAAACGTTTATAAAAAAATATATATATTGAATTACCACATAAAATATACAAAAAATATACATAAAAAATATATTTTCAATTAAGATGACACTTAGACATGTGAAATATACATAAAAAATATATCTTAAATTTAATATATATATATATATATATATATATATATATATATATATATATATATATATATATATATATATATATCATACATCCTGAATTAAAATGGCACTTGGCATATAAAATATATTTGAAATATACATTAAAAATACATGTTAAAATAAGATGGCACTTCACAAATAAATATACAAAAATTATATACCTAAAAATACATTTTGAATTAAAGTGATACTTGATATACAAAGTATAAAAGACGTATAAATCAATACATCTTGAATTTAGGTGGCATTCACATATGCATCAGATTTTAAAAAATAGAGTGAAGAAGATGAATGTTGGGCTTAATTTTTATAATATGCTAATAATAAAAAAAAAATGCTCTTAATGAAATAAACAATAAATGATGCTATTTTTTAAATAATAATTAAAAAATGATCAAGTGTGTAAAAAACTCTATTCCGTTACCCTTAGTAAGAGGTTTTAGATTTGAATATTATGAATAGAGAACTTTCTGCATGAATCGCTTTACTTTCTTTTAATGGATCTACGTACTCGACATGTATCAAACTTAAAAATGGAGAGCAATTTGAAGAAATGACCTTAAATCTTAGTGTATGATCCATAATCAAATTGTTTGGGAGTTAGAAATGAAAGAAATTATTTTAAACGGGCCCATAAATTGTGGATAGTAAAGACATATAGCTTCAGAAGCAGAAAAAAAAAAAGAAGGAGAATTTCTAAAATGGTAGTGGGAAAATTTACAATTTGAGTGATGCACTTGTACTGTTGTACATTTGTTCCTTTGGCGTGTAAAAACGAATGAAATGCTGTTAATGGTTTTTTCATTTTTTTCCACATGATTAGTATTTACGTCAGCGTGGTTCGATATTATTATTATTATTATTATTATTATTATTATTTATATATTCGACATTTGATTTGTTGTTGGACTTCCACAGATTTTGAGGAAGTTCAATGCTATTTGGGCGAGTTCATTCTTATGGCTCGAATTCATGATTTCTGGCTTAGATGGAGGGATATTAGTCACCCCATTAGAACCTTTGGTGGTGAGATTCAACCACAATATTATAAAATTGTTCAAAGAAATGAGAAATAGCCATATGGACCACTAATTAATATTTAACCACTATTTCATAGGAAAAAGGCCAAAATACCCTTAAACTATGTGAAATGGAATATATTTGCTCTTTATTAATGACGTTAGCAAAATGGGTATTTGCCCTTATTTACTAACGACTGTCCATTGAAAATTAATTCACCTGATTAGACTAGGAGAATGACACGTGTCAAATTTTAACCCAGCCATTTCTCCACCTCCATCCCTAATTAATCTTTTACCCAAATCTTTCTCCCATTTTCCCCTTCCGACAACATCAGTCATTCATATACTTTTTTCTCTCTAACTTACATAACTTGTACATTCAAGCAAAGTATATCTATACATATTCTCACTTCAATTTGACAAAAACAAAAATAGTCCTAAAATTATTTCTTCTTTTCAATGTTTTCCTCACAAACAAATTAAGAACGAAAAAAAAAGGAAGTCCCACATGATTCGTGGGCTTTATGGTTCATTCATTATTAGGAAGTAATTTTTATATATTAATATATAATATACAAAAATATATATATTTTTTATACATAATCAATATATATCTTTTATATATTAGCTAACGAAAATATTTACTTTTAGCTTACTCAAATATATAACTTGCCCTTCATTATTCCAAGAAACTCGTTAATCGATTTTCTTGGGCCAAGTGTAGAAACGGCCCAAAGGCTTTGAGAAATTGGGAAAGAAATCGGAAATAGACATTTACGATAATTGAAAAATAGTCACAATTTCAAAAGTAATCAAAATATAGTCACTTTTCATGTAAAGATAAAATTTGAACAAAAACACTCTTAAAAATTCAAAAATATTCTAGCGCAACATGCTGGAGTTCGAATTTATTACATATGAGCTTCAAACATAATATGCTGGAATTTTATAATGTGCTGAAGTTCCATCATAATATGCTAGAAGTTTATTTGCAGGAGTTTCATAATCCTGCATATTATACTGGAACTTTCCATATGCCGGAGTTCCAACGTAATATGCTCGTATTTCAGCAAAACAATGACTATTTTTTATAACTTTGCAAACGCTGGCTATTCTTTAATTATCAATGCAAAAACTGGCTAACTATTTTTATTGAGAAATTGGTAAATGAAATGACAATTCCTCTAAGATATTATTATATTAATGTCCTATTGTCACTAACCGAAGGATTCTTTTTTCCTTTTACTCCTATTTTAGAGAATTATTTTCTTGCACTAAGAAAATTCATATCAACTTTCAGTGAAAATTATAGGTGAGAAAACAATTTTAGTACTCCTTCTACAATAAAATATTTGTCACTTTTTACTTATAGAGAGTCAAGTTAAGAGAACTTAAACTAACATTTTAAGAAAGTTCTACTTTTGATTTTATTTTTAAAAATAGACAGCTACTTCTTTTAGCTTCTTTCTTATCGCCCAAAAAAAAAAAAAAGTGCATTTTCTTTTGAGAAACTAAGCCAAGCACCCTAACTAATCAAAATAAGTCTTCTTAATTGTTGAAACATTAGCACTATTAATTTCCCAAATTTTTTGACCAAACAAGATAAAAGGCATAAGCTATTAGCAGTTTATTTAACTAAACTAGTGGCATAAGTGCCTTATAAGTAAATGAAAATCTTAAAGAAAAAATAGCAATTAATGAATAATTTCCTCTAATGAGAAGCAAAATAACATTTTTCTCACTGCATGAATCATTTCATAATATACTCAATCGATTACATACCAAAATTGAAGGCATATCCACATGTCTGTATATGTCCAAAACTAAACTAAATAGCACACATAGTAGTACTTATAACACAACCCTTAGTTTAAGTTTCTATTCAGCAACTCTATTCAGGTCTTGAGTAACATTATACAGCCCTTCTTTACCCTCCAACATCTTATGTGGAGGGTAAAAGTGAAAGTTTAAGGCACCATCTCCACTTACATAAACAACCCTAAACACATCATACTTCAAATCAAGTGAAAATCCATCAAAATAAGGAAGAACACTCCTAGAATCTTGATTCAGGATGTAGTTATAGCAGCATTGCAACGATTTCCACACAAAAATGGCAGCAACTTTGGGTATGGTTTGACATTTTAAACAAACTCCAGCAACCGCGCCATCCATCTTGTTGAACCGGTCCTTGAATATGGCTAAGCACGCGTAGGAAAAATGTTCGATTGGCATGTCATGTTGATGTGAACAAGAGGCCGCGGAGTTCATGGAAACTATATCCCCAGTGTAGAACTTCGCGGCGGGGGAATGATCCTTTGTTTCTCCAGCATATGCATCATAGAAGCCATGTTCCATTAGGATTGCCATGCTTGATACATTTGTTAGCATTGAGAGCTGATCATGAAAGGAAAATGGAGGAACATTAGCAATTATGTAACAAGAATAGAACCTTTAAGTAATACACAAAGATTAAAACTTCTATATTTTCCTCTCTTGTTTAAAAGGGTCGTCCAGTGCATTGCATGCAGGCTTACTCTACATTTTTGCAAGAGGCTGTTTTCACAGCTCAAATCGGAGGTTACATGACAGCAACTTTATCAATTACGCCAAGATTCCCTTTCATTTTCCTCTCTTGTTTGATTGGCATAAATTAAAGATGAGAAAATGGCAAGAGGGAAAGTACTTCAGATTTGAATGGAAAAGTTTTTGAATTGGAGTTTAAGTTTTGTGAATTGACAGTACATAACTTATAGTACATCATTAAGCTAAATATACCTATAATAACAAGTAACTTTTTATATCAAGCCTGATATGATAACCTATAGTAAAGAAGTAGAAGCATCATTATATTATCTAACTTACAAGAGCTGCATCAAGTAAGTCCTTATTTTCACCAGATCTCTTTATCCATGCTCCATACCATATCATCTGCTCTCCAAAGAAAGATAATATAAATTAACAATCAAATTCATATAAGCTAGAAAAGAAGATTACATAAATGTTTATTTCTCTGTTATATAGGGATGCTGTTATAGAGACATTCCTACATAATTATATTCGTCATTTTTTTTTATAATTTAAAGGATAACAAATTTCTTTTTTGCACATATACACACTGTTAAATCTCGTTGATATAAGGAAAGCTTAATGTAGGAAAGGTGACTCAGAAATTGCTTATAGGCTTGAATTTTAGGCATAACATTCTTGCATTTTCTGCAATCACCTTATTTAAATTTCTGAGTCCGAACTGCTCTCCTGTTTCTTTTGAAAAACGTCTTGAATAAAACGATATAAAACACCTGATTCATCTCAAACCATTTTTTTTTTTCAAAATTTCGAAAAAACGCCGAAACTCCAAGCTATTTTTCAAGTATTCTAAAAACTTCAAAAAGAATCAAAATTTTGAGTAAAAACTATTTAACAAACACAATCGTGGTGTTTCTCTACTAAAATCACAAAGAACAATTAATCCAAATAGCCGTTAATCTAACCATTTAAACTAAAAATAGCCGGTGAAGATATATAATATATATAATTTATATATTATATGTATATAATTATGTATAATTAATGTATAATCTATGTATATAGCTAAAAAAAAAGGAAACAATGAATATGACCGGCTATTTGTGTATAAAGATCCCAATCACAAATGACCTAAAGCCCACAAAGTAAGAGAATTAAATGGAAGAGACTTAAGAATAGAACACATACCATATTGCCATGAATACTTCTAAAAATGGCACTATGAACACAGCCAAGACTTTCTGTACAAAAAGAGAAATTCTTGAGAGCTTCCACAAGATCATCTACAATCACTATTGTTGGCCTGAATATGAAAAAACTTGCATCCAAATTTCTGCTATTAAATGGAAAAAAGCAAGCCATAATATTCAATTTCTTCTTCTTGTTCTTGATTAACTTTCCTTCAATTTCCCTTTCGTTGATCTTCCTCTTCTAATCAATTCAAATGCATTTCTACAAGAAGAAAAAAAAAAGGAAGAAAAGGGTATTTGGGATTTGGATTTTGTTGGACTGATTGATTAGTTTGAGTTTCAACTTTCAACTAAGGTATGCAATCAGTCATATAGGAATTTTTTCTTTGGTCCTACTTTGGTTGGCCAATGTGTAGTTTTTTGAAGAATTTAGTACTGCCAAAGATTTGGAATAATCCCATTTGGTCTTGCACTTTGACTGGGATCATCAAAGTGACTAATTTGAATAATTTGTTCTCAATTTGACTTTTCATGCTTTTAACAATTCAATATTGAGTTTATGTTTTTAGTATGCTAACAATGTAAAAATATTTACATTACCAAACAATAAATTATGCACATATGATAGGGTAACTTGAAAAATAGAGTAATAATATGCTATAATCAATTAAATTATATTTGATAATTGATGTAAAAATAATTCAATGTCAATGTATATATCTTAAACTCATATACTACTGAGTTTAACTTAAATAGATTGACAGTGTATATAAATATTTAGACTGTCAGATTGCTTAAAAAATAATTACAAATAAATATCGAAAATAAATACCTTGTTACAACATGTTAACATACACTTCTAGTGTAAACAAAATTGCAATACGTATGTAATAGTATATTATGAAATAAGAAGTTAAGTTATATATTAATATCATTAGTACCCAACTCCAAATTATTTATTTAACAGTGCTCGAGTTCAACGAATAAAAATAATAGTTAAAATTGCTAGCAACTTTTGTTGGAATATTCCCGCAGCCCAACTTGGACTAGCCATGAGCTCTCCTGTGCCCCTCATGTTATTCTACAGTTATAAACTTTGGTTATTAATTAATTATTCATTCAAGAAATACAGTTTTTATTATTTTTGTTCAATTTATTGGGTACGAGGTACGCTGATATGAATTTAAAAATATCAAACAAACACTTGAAAAAAAATAATTATTTTTTGCATCCAACCTTGCAATACTTGGGTAAGTCTCACTAGAAAGTTGACGTGTCAGAAACCAAACTCAAAACTAGACCAACATGGCGTAGTCATTTTGTTGCGAGCCCTATTACGTGAATTCATAACTTTAAAAATATTATGAGTTTAATATTAAAAATTTTAAAATTGAATCAATAGAATTTAAATACTGAATCCGCGAGTACCGACACGAGACATCCCAGTGAGGAAATAAAAAAATTGTCAAAACTTTTTTTACTACTATTATCTATTTATCTATTCTATAATATTATACTCTTTTCTTCTATTTGTGTGGTCAAAAATTTATTAAGCCTCCAAGAACTAGTAAAACGGTAGGCAGGTAGGAAATGTTTATCCAGTAAGGCTTGAAGTTTGAAATTTTGACATAGCATATTTAGAAAGTCCCTGCTAAAGTTGAGGTGGAAAAAGAGTAACCCTAAGATAACATCATATGCTTTTCAATTTCAATTATTGTTATACTGAATAATAATTATAATTTTTTACCATCAAATATTGTAATGAGATGGGTAGAATTTATCCACTCTTAATCAATAATCTCGAAATTGAATCATAATAATGAAAAATATCTTCCCTCCTTTAAATGACCTTACGCAACCTAAATTCGAATTAATGACTCCAAAGTGAATATCAATCAATGTGAGAAACGAAAAATAGATAATAATTTATGAGACAATGGACGCGCATTTATAAATAATAATAAAAATATCAATGCAATTCACCACTAAAACTTTATCAGTCGAGGAACTCAAGCAAATAAACAATTCAATACATTTCACCACTAAGATTTTGTATTCGAGGAACTCAAGCAAATTAAACAATTAAATACAGGCCGCCGCTTAAGAGAACTCTTACATTATTATCATTTGACAAACTGTTATATGCCAAATTAATAAGGGAAGAGTAGACTTGTCATTACATGTAGATTAGGAGCGCATATTAGTAATTGATTGGGGAAAGATTAGTGGGAAATTCTCGTATTGCTCATAACACTGAAGATGAAATAATATATCTCCTTATCTCCCTCTTTAATTCTCTAACGATTTCATTTCTCATTTAGCCTATAAGAAGGGTGAGTTTCGAGGTGTGGGGAAATGAAAGAAAAGGAATGTCACAAACTCACAATTAAAGTTTTGAATAAAACTATCTTTTGATTTTTAAAAAGTAATAAAAATGAGATTGTTAAATTTTTTATCATCTATTTTACCGCAGACCTTACCCCTACCCGGGGTAGAGAAGCTGTTTCTGATAGAAATCGATTTCCTCACTCCAAGAATTCCTGATCTTGCTCTTGGGGTGACTCGAACTTACAAACTCTTGGTCGAAGTGAAATGTGTTTACCCAGAGCAACCAACTCTTGCCTTGTCAAGAAAGTCTAGATTGAGCATGTTATACAAACATGTGTTGCCATATTTCTCTGTCAACACGACAAGTCTTATCAATATCAGTTCACCACAAACAACTAGAAACAGTGTCTGGTAATCAATCAGCCATGGAAATTGTAACCTACGCTGCCTACCTTGAAAGACTATCATATATGACCCAAATAAGTATCTTGACAGCTTATAAGCATGTGACAATATTTGACTGGACATCAAATTTTAAAGAAAAGAATTGTTTTTAAGTATGTCATCAAAAATAAATTATAGTAGGTATTTGTATAATTATAAATCATATTAAAAAAAAAATAGAAAGTTTAATTTTTTTTCCAGATTTTGAAATAGTAAGTGTTACATAAAATGGAATTGGGGGTGTATGCTTTGTATATATCTCAATCGATCACGTCCGATGAAGAACATTAAAGGCAACATGTTTGTCAAATAGGGCAGATTTTCTCGAAGCTACTCTCAATAAGTTCACCATTTATGAAAGAGTCTCACTCGGTTCATTGAACTTCTTGACTAGTCTTTCAATTTGAATAAAGCACTCAAACAATAACAACAACAACAACCCAGTATAATCTCACAAGTGGGGTCTGGAGAGGGTAGAATATACGCAGACCTTACCCTTACCCCAGAGGGGCAGAGAGGCTATTTTCGAAAGACCTCGGCTCGAGAAGAAGAAAAAAATAAACAATAGACAATAGATCAGTGACAGCAATAGAAGATAAAAATATTAACAGCATCGTAAGAAATAGAAAAATAGATATAAAAGCAATAACTATAAACAACAATACTACCATAGAAAATAGTGAGGAAACTACATAAATCACTAACAACCCACAACGAAACAACAACAGGCCAGCCCCGCCCCCGGAACAACCCTAACCTACAACCCTAATTTTCGACCTCCACCCCTTCCTATCTAGAGCCATGTCCTCGAAGATCTGAAGTCGCACCATGTCTTGCCTCACCTCACTCATGAGTATAGATAATTTTATATATATAAGTAATTCGGCACGTCTGTACAAGATTAATCAGCTAGATCAATGGCACCGTTGAACTTAGTAGTGCTGCAATGCTCCAAGTTTGAAACTTGTTTGATAAACCAAATCACGTTTTATAATACACATTATTTTGATCGAGATGGATTTTTTAAATTCAGGACATTACTTTTTTTCCAACATGATATTTAGTAATTGAAGTTGCATATATTTTTTAAACATGTACGTATTTGCTAAGTCTTTTTTACCTCAAAATGGTCCTATAGGAAAAGAAGTTCCATTAGAAAATTTCCATATCCTCTTTGTCTTCCATTTTAAAACAAGCTTTATACATCCAAGATCAATTAATAAGCTCTTTGTTGATTGATTATTTCATTAAGCTTAGCTAAGCAATTACTCGTCTCAAAGTAAACTCTTCATTTTCTGACAGCTTAAAAAATGACTAGCATTCGACGTGACACACGTTGTAATCAAGAAAATAACAATACAAGAACATACACAAGTAATATATGGTGAATATCGATATCAGTGTGCCAGCTAATTGCATCTGAATTAATACAGACAAGTGATATAACTATCCTCCCCTTCAATTATTGTTACAGGGTAAAAAATCTCAGGTGTGATCCATCAGTATTCCAATGGTTTTATATAGTCTACCTGCAATAGCAGATCAAAAGAATGCTATCAGAGCCTTTCTCAGTCTTTGGGCATTCTCTTTTGTCCATAAAGAGCAGTATCATCTGAATGAGATTATGACTTAGTCGGTCTAGTATGAAACACTCTGTATGTAAATAATTTACAAAAGAAACTATCTCGTCAATAAATTCGGACATAAAAGCTAGAAACTATGGAAGTTGTGAAAGTGCAGGTGAATAACACATGATAACAGTTGTGAGTAGCGAAAACTGATACAAAAGGTAGGAAGTTGAATGGTCTAGGAGTAGAGAAAATTAATGTTCATACTCAAACGACGACGAAAGAAGCTTCCGTCTCAAGGGCTTGTAATTTGTCTTTATCATTCCAGGAAAGACACTACCAATATTGTGCTTGTTCTTTTCAATTATGTGACTAGCTGTTTAAATCAGTGTCACTAACATTATAAAAGTCAAGAGCATGGTTGAATTTTTTGGTCATGCTTACAGAAGTACCATCGATGAGAATGATGCAGTATCTTAGATGATCACTAAGTTCAGTATAACCATTGGAGAGTGAATTTGTGTATCATATTCATTGAGAAGTTCCATGCTTCTTGGTTTGGGATTGTCTATTATGAGTCCTAATATTCTCTAAGGTCTGGCTTTTCAATTAAGCTTGTCAATACCATGAAAGTGAGAAAACAAACGGAAATAGATAATTTAAGGAAGTTCTTTCATGTTAAAACGTGTGTCTGAGATATTACCATTACCTATTTATAGGTCAACAGGGACCCTCAATCCATCATGCGCAAGTTGAACTTCTATACCTTCTCTGCAAGCAAATAATCGTGTAAGTTCCAGACAAACTGCTAATCATTAAATTACGCCCTTTTAGAGAATCATATTAGACGACATACCTTCTAGACCATTCCACTAGGAACTCATTGTCTTTGTGGTGGTCAAATTCATGTGTCATTCCAATTAGTAGAGCTCTCTTTGGGCATAGCATCTTTAATGCCTCAAGAGTCTGGAAGATTAAATATTTTCAAATCTGAAAATAGGCATAAACAACACAAAGGTCGAACGGAGATTCCTATAAAGTAAGCACACCTGAGTAAGGCAAAGGTGAACATTGTGGGAACCCTTCTGCACATATTGAAACAGCATACTATATTAGAATATAAATTAAGTAGAAGGAAGATAACGCCTAACTAGCCCAAATGAAAAGAAATTCTCTCTTGCCAGTGGCATATGTTTTATACGTAAATCCTAGATGTGAAAATATACAGAAAACAACTCATGAAAAAGACAGCTCACTACCATTTATCATTAAATGCCAGCATTTGTACAAGAAAAACATCTTTTTTTAACCTTCTTTTTAATGCAAATATTACAGTTAAGCAAAGCCCTCATACATGTACATAATAAAATGCACACCAAGAGGGAAATTCAACAAATTTGGAAACAGCTAAGCAGCGGGAGCTAACACACAAACTTTTTGTGGGTCCAAATCTCCAACATTATAATAAGAAAGCACTCTACATGTATATAATAAGATCCACCACGTTATGGGAAATTCAATAAAATTGGAAACGGCTAAACAGAGGAAGATAACACACAAAAACAATGATACTTGTGTGTCTAAGACAACAGTTTTTTTTTCCTTGTTTTTTTTGTGTGTGTGTTGGGGGGGGGGGGGGGGGATAAGTGCTGCATCACATGGTATAGACCTAGAGAGCAAATATAGTCGGGTGCATCAGACAAGCATGGCGCTTTTCTTAAATTGGATGAACATTCCTTTTCTACCACTGTTTAAGAAAATTCCACCGCATGCAGCACCTTCAACTTTCCCCTTTTTCTGTTCTAACCATGAATAAGCACCTCATATGGGTTTCTAAATCTTCAGTTATGTAGTGCATCCTCCAAATGCAGCCTAAAGTTCGTTTCCTCCCTAATTTGTAAATTCTAATTTCCCTCATCCATATTTTGATTAGAAATTGAACCTTTTTCTTTTACATTCTTTTTGATTCCTAAAATCTATACCTATAGAATTTGCTAATCGGCTGTTCTGTAGAAATGAAATTAGTTGAACTTAACAAAAATCAAAAATAAAATAATCCAAAAAATACTCGATTTGGATTTATGGTTCCACATATCATTTACATGTAATAAAAAACCGTGTTAGAATTCTTGGACCGCAACAAAATAAAGTTGGGTCGAATGAATAAATGGATAGGGCTGCGGCTTCAATTAACCATTCAACCGCTATTCCATCCCCGTTATCCATTGAGCCCGCTCTGAATAATCCTTCTTTTGCTGGATTATTGCCGATGTAATCATAAAAGGCTAATTTTTCAGCAGGCTTCTGATAAACTTTGATTTTTCTGCAAGCCCAACACTAACTCTTCGATATATTTCTTGCTGGAAATATAACATTTACTCATAGCATGTAAAGTATAGTTTGGCTGGTAAAGTCACAAATAGCTAGTAGGAGTTCCAGTTATATTCTCAATAGACAGTGTTAAGGGTAGACCAAATGGGTAATCCATTTTACCCATTTTTCCATCACAAGAGTCCAGACATCTGTTTAATGGATAATGGATGATGGTATAGTCCAAGCTTGTGAACTTAATGATATTAGATTATTGTATGCAAAATGGTACTATTATCTTAAAACACTAATCAGCAGTGTAATAGTGTTACAGTTTAATGACTGCAGCAACACAGAGGATTCAAGCTGTAAGAATTGACAAGAGCAGAACTTCCCTTCTTTTGTAGGAAGAGTTGAGAGGAGCATTTCCACAAGGGTTTTGCTTGGATGGGAGTTGAATGGAAAGGGATAGGAGTAGAGAAAACGGGATTAGAAGGAAATGTTTAAACAAAAAAAGGAAAGAAAAGGAGGAAATAGGAAGCATAACAATCTTAAGATTAAGATTTTCTTCACATTATCTCCCCAAGCGCAACAAAATGTTACCCTTTCAACTCCTTTTAAGAAACAGATCAATCGACCCAATAATTTGAGCTCTTGCGAACATTCTGAGAGATGGTACGTGGAGTATGATAGTGCATGGGAACAGCCAAACACTTTAAATAGGGGCCTAGCTCATATATGCATACCACAAATAAATAATTCTTGTTATTATGAAAAAAAAGTTGAAATATTAACAGCAGTATACTATCATATGACAATATTCGTGTTTTCGACATAAATAACAACACCAAAAAGAAAACCAAAAAACCAAAACAAGAACAGCAAACAGGTAATCAGTTTAGACCTTTGACCTTTTAAACTTAAAAGCCAAAACACAATCATACGAGTAATACAAATTTTAAAAGAGAAAAAAACAAAGAAATATATCCACACTTGAAAAGTCACCAAATTATAAAATAAGAGAACCTGAACCATGGCTCAGGTTTGAATATGGTAAACCTTCTCACTGAAGAATGAGAAATGGGCTCACACCGAAAGTTGTAGCAAGGAATCGAGACTGGGATCTCTAGGTTATTACTCCCTATACCTCAACCACTCAAAGCATCAACTTCGGACTACATTTCATTTTTCTAAATCGAAATTAACTTTTTGGCTTCGATCTCTAGGCTGATCATTCATGTTTTTAGGACCATTTTAGAGAAATTGAAATATATCTAGCACCCAAGTAACTGCCCAGCATTCAATAAAGCTAGAAGGGACCATGGTAGACCAAGGTTCAAATCCCAACGAACGCAATTTTGCGCCTCTATGATTTCTTCCCATCTCTTTAAGCCTTGAAAGACAAAGGGTTCTTTAATTAAAAGACCGATCTAAGTCTTCAATTAGGTAAATGACCTCAAATTATTTTTTAATGGGTGGATGACCCTTTAATTAGATTAAAGAATATTTATAAAAAAAATGTCGAATCTTTTTGTTCTTTTTCTATACGTGTTTCGATTGGTTTCGATTGAATCAACTGGAACTCGGTCAATTACCAATTACTTCTTGGTCGATTAGCACCCTATTGTCCATAATCAACAAGTAGTGGTTTAAATCAACTTCCTTCTAGGTCAATTATCATTTACATCTTGGTCGATTATCACCCTATATTCGATAATCAACCTCCTTCTTGGTCGTTTATCAACCCATGGTCGCTAATCAGCCTCCTGGTCGATGGAGGTCGTGTTCTTAATTTCTAACTCACAAGAAGAAAGTAAAGGAAAAAGAAAATGAAGGTCACTTCCTCTAACTTTAGACTTACTAGGCCCTTTCGGTTAAATCTTATCAAGTTACTCGGTACCTGTGCTACTATGGAGCTGGCAGATGCCATTAGCCGATATATAACTAACTTGGAAACTGCAGTTATCCAAAAACAAATCTATAGTACAACATACTCATGCAAATGGAATGCATTCCTTGTAATATTGTTTTGGTTGGGAAGGGGAAAGGAAGGGGGGGGGGGGGTTAGATGGTGGCTCCACCCGTAGTGACAATCATTGAGTTGCTATAAAGAGGGCATTCAATAACTATTCTATCAAAGAGAAATCTGGACGAATAACCAACAATGAGAATATGTAGACGTAATATGAGCTCCCGTATTTCCAGTTCTGTAATGCATAATCAAGAAACAGAAAAATCCGTAGACATCAGTTCCTGATTTACAACCAAAGCATGTTCATGTGGCCATAGCCAATAGGCAAGATAGATATACCACTTAGATATGCTAGTGAGTACACTATCACTTTTAAATGTAACACCACAGGCTAGCCATGGGCTTCAGCAAGATTATATTAAATTATTGAAATTTTACATTGCCCATACTGACCTTATATAGCGTGTCCAAAATAAGCAGATCTAATTGTTGACCACTATCTTTTGAAATGTCTGCAAAAGTAAATCTTCCTTAGCAAGAAACTCAACCTTCATTTATCAGAAATATACACATTTCCAGACATCAGTAATTCCATAGTTTGCTGGCAGTACTTCGTTCATATTCTCGTTTGCTGCCTTGGATTTAGTTTTCTAAATATATTGTCTTGTTATCGGTACCTCTTTCATATTCTCTGTTGCTATCTTCGATTTAGTTTTCTAATTATTTGTCTTGCTATTACTTGCTATCAGGGCCTTTCACCTTCTTTAGCCGGGGGTCTATCGGAAACAGTCTCTCTGCCCTGCCAGGGTAGGGGTAAGGCTGCGTACATCCTACCCTCCCCAGACCCCACTTGTGGGATTATACTGGGTTGTTGTTGTTGTATACACATTTCCGGACAATGAGACCTAGACCAGGTGGCTTCAACTATCCGCGAAAGGGTTAACTTGTTTGCATAATTCGCCATGTGTAGGTAAACTTGATTGTATGCTATTGGTTTGTAATTGTTCAAAGGTTTCTGTTTTTTCAGATCTGTACTTGTTTGTGTAACAGTCTTATCCCCAAACAAGAAAAAAAAAAGTAACAGAAATGCAGGCTTTGGTAACCATATCGGACTGCACACCAGATCTCCATTTAAACACAAAAAAGGATCAGTTTACACATCAATGAATTCTGAACAAATCCATTGACTAAATAGTCACTCTAATAAATTTCATAAGTTTCTTGACTTTTTTCAACAATCCTTATCTATGTCCAAAATAGCCCGAATGCTTTAGACTTAGCAATATGATCAAAACAACAGGTTGTCAGTTGGAAAGCTTGAATCAGCTTATTGGTGCTTGAAAATTGCTTTGCATTTGGTAACAAATGGACAAAAAGCAAAGTGAAACCAATCCACTTCTCTTTTCCTTTTCTCATTTCCTTCAAGGAGAAAACTAGATTTTGTCACCTTTACCCTTCCTCAAGTCCCTAAAGGTTTCAGACAGCTCAATCAACCTTTGCACATACTGGTGGGGCCATTGAGAAAGAAGGGAAGGATATGTATCAGTACGTTGCATAGAAGGAGTTTAAACTCTCCATCCAATCCATTCATCAAATTAGAACTTCTTCCCAATAAGATATGATGTTTGCTCAGACCAAGAAATTATGAGTGACAAATAACTGGTTTGTGCTGCAACCTTCATTTCCAATAAAGACATGTACAATGCCATTTCCACTTGATATAAAATTTTACTGTGTCTGCATTATCTCTGGTGGGTAAGACAACTAAAAGTTTAAAAACCTAAACCTGAGACAGGTGAAAATGGGTATCCAACAGGGACTAGGTTGAGGGACAGGGTTAGGTATTGCCACTCCATGCTAATCCATTGCAATGACTGGTTGAAATAATCAGGGCATTGTGTGAAAGGGGAAGATCCACAATGATCAAGATCAAACTCCACATATACAGAGGGATAAAGATAATACTCACAGGACACTGTAGTTGGAAGAAAGCGTGAAACATCAGATATATATGCAGCTCTGAAGTTTCTACCAAAAAGAAACCCCAAGCACACATAATCTTCGCCATGCATTACCTACATCCACCTCTACAAGTTAAAAAACAAGACAACTTACAAGGAAATAGAGAGTGCTTTAAAATGAAAGGAGATACTAGTGAAACTCACTGGCAAGGGAACAAATTCTAGCCCTGATGCAACAAATGGCTTTTCACAATCATTTTCAATAATCTGCCAATCAAGTTGTGCTACACGTCTAATTTCTTGGCCTTCCTTAAGTTTCTTCTGGACTAAGTAAGGGAATTTCTGATCAATGCTGTTCCAGAAAAAGAACCGAAGGAGAATCAAGCAACTTGCATAACAACTAAATAGTGCATAAATGAGTATATAAAAACTCTAGAAAGACACAGAAGAACATATCATGTTTAGTAATACATGCGCATATTCTCAGTGCCATACTTAGCTATCCATGCAATAACTGATTGTTAGTGAACAGCCAATAACTAGGTACTTCCGCAATAAATTAAGGACAGAGGGAAACTGTTACGGCAGAAGTAACAACATAAAGGAATAGCGAGAACCCAACAAATTAAAATTTTACAATGCTTTAATTCAAATGAAATTTTTTATTTGTAGCTTTGACAAAGAGTTTGGGACTACGGCGTTGTTGTCGTAGCTTTGATAAAAACAAAAACTTCATTTCAGTACAAAGAAAAACTCATGTCACAGGCTTCAACAGTAAAACCACAAAATTAATGAGAACAGCGTGCATCCATGGAATAATACTAAAAGCACAATTTTTTTAACATGACTGGATGTTGAGCTAAATGTTAAGTGCATCATCCAAGTGATGTGGAGGAATTGACACACAGACTTTCAAGCCATCTTCTCTTTCATCGTCTTTCTATTTTTTCCCATTTTATTTTTGGTTGTCATGGAGAAGATGGTCCTGGTTCGAAGGGATTAACTTCAAGTCCACTGTGACTGTGGCCACTTTGTTGAAGTGCAATACTAATGATGAATTAGATAAGACTATGGCTCTCAATACACGAGGCAGCACAAATTTCATCATTTTACCTATCCATTGAATATTGAGTGAGATATACTGGTGTAGGATTAATGTCATTTGTCGGGCTAAATGGTTGCACTGCCCGGATATCATCCAGACCGAGAGTTGCATCAGCATGCTCATGAGTCAAAATAATCTGATAATAGCATAGACATCAGCTAAGTATAATTGTGTTTCCAAATAGAACAGCTTTACATAGAATAGAAAAAAAATCCAAAGACCGTTTATCTCACAAAGTGATAACATTAATAAAATCAGTAAGCTGCTTCAATCATATAACCTGTCTCTTATCACAGTTCAACTAGAGGTTTCTATATTTTTATTGGAGACCACCATCATACAGTTAAATTATGTCTAAACAATAAGAGAAATATGGTAATGACTAATATTTGAAGCATTTTCTGATCAATAATAACTCAGGTCAATCTGTTGTGTAGCCCGTTGCCCAAAGGTAAAATAAAAATCTTTCATTTTGTATATATTTATAACTTTTGTTGAAATCAATATTTGTCTTTGAATAGAGAGGCAAACTAAGGCCATTTGATGTCAGATTTGTTTTTGTGAATGAAAACTGGGAAAATCTTGTGTTCTCTGAGACTCGGAAATTTTGTGCATTCTTTTTTTTTCTACAGCTAGATTCGTGTAGTTCAAAAACATTGGGTCTTTCTTATTGAGGTTTTAGTTTTTGGCAATAAGTTGAGTCAAGCTGGGTAGACCATGAAAGACTTTGTGAAAAGCAAATTCAAGATGACTTTCATATGCAGCCTCTTAATTAATTTTATTCTAAAAATAAGCAGAAGGAAGGATATTGAACTAATGAACGTCCTACCAGCCTTTATGATTTAAACTGCAGTATCCAATATTTATTCCTTTCCCAAAATTTTCGGCAATAAGAGTAAATTAAACTTCTCATCTTTGGAACTCTTGATTTGGTCGAAAATTCTGGAAAAAGACTAATTTTATATATTGACATATAGTTTGGTGATTTAGGTTTTCAGAAGTAGCTTTGGATGTAACATAGTTCTTTTCTCATTAACTGTGTAACACATCTGCTAAACAACGGGGAAAAATTTAGTTAGTAGTGAAGAACTTATAAAGAACTCACAGAATCAACTTGAGGAATTTTATAACGGGTGAACCACCGAAGAACTTGCTCCCTAAACGTCTTCCCGACATCAATTAATATGTACTTGTGCTCACCATTGTCCTTAAAATAATCAATGAGAAGAGATGTATTACACCTGCAGACAATTACGCAACTGTTAACCACTACCACATAACTCTAAGCTCAATTAAATCATTCTCAGAGTGCAAAAATGTAGTCATCATCTAGCATATTGCTTAAGAATTTGCTATATACTTGTCTAAATTTTTGTAGACCTAGTATAAGTAATTAAATGCTTCATCTCTCTAACAGATAAATCTTTTAGATGAGAAGGTTGCATAATTTAACATGATGTTTAGGATTTGACTCTCACCCTCAGCCATCAACTATAATATCTCAATGTACTTGGTCCAGTAAAAGGAGGCCATGTTGCTGACCTAATATAAGTAAAGAAATGCATCTCTCTAACAGCTTAAACTTTTTGATAAGGTCTCATAGAATCCAACATAAACAATCCTTGAAAGACCAACAACAACATACATTTGTTTAATAATTAAACACACTACAATGAAAGCATGGATATGTACTTGTTTCCTGAACATCTTCTCAGTTCCCAACATCAATCAATATGTACTTGCTCTAGTCACTATTTTTTTAATGACAGTAGTGTCCCGATCAACTTACGTGCACCTCGACGATTCACCTGATATCTGATATCCCTCACTAGCACAAGTATCGGGTAACTCTGCTCACTAAGGCTCAGGCAGATGGAACGAAATCACCTAGTATTTTTTTGCCACCGCTAGGGATTTGAACTTGAGCCCTCATGGTTCTCCTCACACTTCATTGGCCACTAGGCACATCCTTGGGTAGCTCTCACCACTATTCTTACAATAATCAATTCACCTTGTTTTATTTTTATATTCTGATAAGTTCAATTCACATTGTTTTATCAGAAGTCACTATTCCATATAACTCGATAAGTAATGCTGAAAATGTAACAATTTTCAAACACATTGCTAACCAGGCTGCTGAATTCCTCTAAACTGTACCTAAAACAGAACATCCAAAAGATATACACAGATCACTGCCTGAAAAACAAATTAAAGTTCGCAATTATTCAAAAAAAAAAAAATTACTCACAATGCAGTGAAAATGCAAAGCAATAATGTAGAAAATTGACCTGTAATTAGGGTTTTGTTCAGGCGGTACGGTAAGAGACTGGGAACACACGGAACAAGGAGGATCGGAGGGCCGGATCAGGCAGAGTGCATTGGGAACGGCGCTGGAACAACCGGTGCCGAGGAAGATCAACGCTGATTGCGGCTCCGCACTGCCGTTCTCGACGGCGGTCATTTTCGATCGACGGAGAGATTGGGGAGGAGATATGAGTTCGCGCAATTCGAACGAGAGGAATGTGCCACTACTTATTCCATTCGAAATGGAGACATGGGGGACCGAGGGAATGAAATGTAGGAGTTTCGTCGGTTGGTCTACTGTTTCCTTTTTCTTTATTTTTTTCTTTTAGTCATGGACGGTTCAAAGTTGGTGAGTTTACTCCATTAATTAACTGAGGTTAAAAAAAAAAAAGGAAGACTTTATAAATGTATGGTATAAAAAGTTATGTGAGATTTTGCTGGTTATAAAAGCATATTATTAAGAAAAAATAAGAAGTTTTAAATTAAATTGCATGAAATATAAAAATATTATCATTCTTTCAACAAAAAATTAAGTCAATAATTGATTATCCTCCATTTTAGTTGGGTATTCTCTTTCTTTGAATCTCACATAAACTGAATGCTAATAGTCTCCTACTCCTCTTACTTCTTATTTATGCTCTTAAGTGAAATAGATTCAAGAGCATCAGAACGGGGAAGAATAATCAATTGATAATAGAATACGAAATGAGAAACAATGTCACATAAAATGCACTAAATGTATGTTTCAAGATTTATAGGAGTGAAGCAAAAAATATGAAAAGAAGAAAGAAGGGAAGACCCTTGATTAGACTTGAATTATTCGCTCCCCGAAAATAAACTTTATATTGTTAATAGGTTTTGTAGAGCTAGTTATACTTAAAACATATATACTCTCCATGTTCCATTTTATTTCGCATGGTTTGAATGAGGGTTAAAATACCTAATATCTATATGAATTTGGACATATATATTTTATTTTATTTTGAAAAACAAATTCGCATATTTAAAAACTACTCAAAAGGTTTAAAAAACATTAAAGGTGTAGTGAAAGATGAACCTTTTTGACTATCCAAATAGTATGTTAAAGCAGAAGAGTGAGTATAGCTTTTAGAAAGAAATTGTAAAATGATTGGCAAATTTGTATAGATATACAACCCGACACAACAGATTACACTCACGTCGTTGTTTACCCGTAAAATCGTATGGTTAAATTTATACGTGGTTTATAGACAAGTGAATTGATTTGATCACAAAATGGTAAATAAATTAAACGAGAATGTAAGACTTAGCGTTGAAATCGAGATAAGATAGCAGAAATCATGGTTTCGGGAGTAGAGCTACCAGAGGTAGTAGTAACGATATTAATAAGCAAGAAGATAAAATATTATTAAGCTTTGAACAGTATATAACATAAGCTTGTTAGAAAATTTGTGTCTATTACAATGGTTGTTGAACTCACTATTTATAGTTGCTCTTAGGGAACAAGGTCCTAGGATCAAGCCCCTCTTAAATGACAATTAAGGGAGCCATTGAAGAATGTGTAACGGCAGACTATGAATGCCATATTCTCTGTAAGGGGCTACGTACTTAAGGCTATAGAATATTCCCCATTAAATATTACCGGATGGCAGACATTTATTTTGTCTTTATGAGCAATATTCCCTTCGGGGACAAACGAGATTACTGCCCTCGGACTTGATTTCCATTTGTCTCACTTTCCATCTGCCTCCGGCTCTACGTATCGCTTTATTATGCGAGCATTTAATATGAACATATTTTATTCTATAAAGATAATCCCCCTTCTTTCCGGTGGCACGTCCTTGTGTCACCGGGAAGTTGGCAAAGATACCAATACCTTTCTTGACAAAAAATTCTTTGACCCCCTCTGAAAAGTTTTTTACGCTTGATTAGACGCACGTCTCTCCGTATTTAATGCCCCGAACACGCAGCATCCTACGATTCAGCAACACTTTTGTCGGTTCTCGAGGTAATCATGATCACGAGTTTAGCCGCCTATTCCTTTACTTATACGCTTCAACCTTCTTCTTTTATACTTCATAATTTTCTAAACTCTTTCAAACTCTATTTACTCAACTCACACTTGTTTTTCAACTTTCTTTAATCTTTTTCTTCAGAGAAAAACCCTTACTTCTTTCTGATAACTATGGCCTTCTCTTCCAAAAATTCCAGTTCTTCAAAAAACAAAGAAAACACTAGCGATGCTGCTCCTCCTACGGTAAGCACCATTATCCCCAGAAGGCTTACTACAACTAAGGACTTCGAAGAGAAGTACCCTTCTGCTAATCCCCGCACATGGGCTATTGGTGTGTATCCTTCTTCCATCCATCCTTCTAGCATCCCTACTGTGAAGAAAGACTGTGGTTGTTAAGATTTTAACATCATCGCTCCGACTTAGCGGAGCAGGTAACCTTCTCCAAGAAGGGTTTCACGTACGTTTACATGTACCCCTTCACGTTGAGCCCGTTCTCATTGAGCGGGGGGCTTGATTATGTTATCTTGGAGTTTTCCTTCCGTTACCAAGTCTGCTTGGAACAGGTGAGCCCTTCTTTGTGGCGGACGGTCGCTTATCTTCGGCATTTATGCAGGGAGACGGGGAAGAGCTATCCCTAGTTCGATTGATGAATCATGGAATCATACTCGTAAGTTCAACGTCTGTCTTTTCTTCTAGTTAAAGATTATCCCTTGTTATTACTGGTCCTTCTCCTTTCATTATTTCAGCAACTCGGTGGACACCACCAAGGGTTGAAGGCTTGGACCAGTGGGTTCAGAAGATTTTGGACGTCACTACGCCTGAGACTCGACAGTTGAAATAACTTGCCCTTAAATATGGGTAGAAGACCAAAAATCCTGGTAGGTTGAACTTATCTTGTTTTTACCTTACGTATAGGAAAACTGGTTAACTTTTCTTTCCTGTTGAATTCAGGTCTTCCGCAGGGCTCTGTTACCATCCCAGGTGACGTCCACAACACACTTCAATAGGAGATATGATACGGTCGTATGCAATAATAATTACCCAACTATAAGTCGGGGTCGAATCCACTGGGAGTTATAAGGGGTGTCACGAGTATATATTTGAAGCAAGCGAATGGACTACCTAAAATTGCACTTCCACAACAGAGTTTTGATTTCTACTTCTACTATTACTCTAATGATTACAAGCTAAGGTAAATAGACTAGAGATGAATATTTTTGATGTTTTACCAAATAGTTTAAAGGCCTAGGGATGTGACCATAACCTAGGTGTTTGCCTAATGGAATAAAGACGTTAACACTTGTTTTGCTGATTGGGGTGTATTATAGCTCTCAACTCTACGTTACCCACTCAATACCTCTCGGTCAAAGAGTGATTTTGCCCAATCTGGCTTTCTCAAGTCCAAATGGGCATCAAGCAAAATAGTTGATATGAGCTCAAGTCAGGTTCTTACTATCTCTAGTTTGAACCCTTTAATTATGCTAATCAATCTCTCAATTAACCCAATTCCTTTTAGCCAAGTTATCCTAGACTAGGTCCCTCTTTCTCAAGTAGAGACTAAGTCAAATAAGCATGAATCAATATTTGTAACCATTAATTCTAAAATTAAAGCATGAACTAAGCTAAATAATCAACATCCAATCATAAACAAGTATTAAATTAAATACCCATAAGGTTTACACACTAGGGTTGGGTCATAATTCTAGTAAAAATCTTGCTACTCATAATGAAATTGAAGAAAATAAAGAAGAAAAGCTAATTAAACTCATAATTAAAGATTAAAATGATAAAATCTAATGTTTAAACACTAAAATAATGTCAAACTTCCTAAAGTAGTAAAAATAAATGGCTACAACAACTTTTAATGTTCAAACTTGACCTAAATTTATGAAACTCGTCTATTTATGATGGGCCCAAAATCACGGACAAAAATGCCCCTCGGGAGGTTCTGCGGCCGCACAATTCCATGTGCGGTCCGCATATTTCTTCAGCTAGCAGGAAGGTGAGTTCTGCAGCCGCACATTTTTGGATTGCGGCTGCGAAGCAACTTCTGCGGCCGCACAATTCTTGTGCGGTTCGCACTTCACAAAGGCATCAAAACTTGGTCTTTTTTTTGCATATTCTCTGAACTTTGAATCTTTGTCAGTGAAAGCCCAGTTTTATGGCCACACAATTCATGTGCGGTCCGAACATTGCTGAAAATCATGTTGGGTTCTGCTGCTTGGTTTGCGGCCGCAAATGGAATTCTACATTCCGTAATTTTTTCTGCGGCCGTAAAATTCCTTCTGCATACCGCACATCTTTGATTTTGCGCCCTTTATTGCCTTGTGCTTCGGAACACTCCTTTTTAAGTCGAATTTCATCATGGGAGACCAAACTTCCAGCATTCCTGCAATTTGCACAATTTTATTAGTTTCGAGAACACAATTCAATACTTTTAGACTAAAACAAAAGGTAAAAGGTGCTAATAAGCAGTCAAAATCCCCACTTATCAATTCCCCAAAACTTAAGTCTTTGCTTGTCCTCAAGCAAATAAATTAGTTCCTACATCTAAAAGTTAAGGGTCATTTCAGCTAGTTAAAGGTGAGTCATTCACACATCAGTTGGGACCAACAATTACCCATACTACTCATGCATTATCAACAAGGCGACAAGTTAAGCATTCATGCACATATAGTTCTACTGTGACATTTGAGCTTTAAGAATTGACTTTACTCATCAAGGACTCTTGCTCTATCATGTAGGCCATGGTGGACTACAAACTCTTCCTCCTCTACTTTCCATTTTCCAAACTCACTTAAGTAATTTAGCACTAAATCCAAAGATTTATGAAAGGTTCACTCATCTTTCTCAAGAGATTGTCACAAGTACGACTTCAAGTACCATGGGCTTGCCCCTTATGTAGATCGTCACTAATGTAAGCTCACTCAGTTTGAAATCAAATAGGACTTCTTTTGGAATGTAATTAAGGCTTTTGGGTTAGGGTAGGATATCATATGGGTAAGTGGTTACACCTTTCCTTAAATACTCCATCTTTCATTTTTTCGGCTCACACCTTGACAATTCTTAGAGGCACTTTCTTTTCATTGGGGACTAGAGAGACTTAGCATCACTATTTCTTGATCATTTTTTTTTCTCCCTCTTTGATTTCTCCATGTTTGGGATCATTACCTCTTTTTGAATCCATTCAACTATTCCACTTATTCACTTTTTGCATTTTTCTTTTTGTTATTTTCTTTTCTTGCCTTCTCTTCTCATAGAGATAATTTTTTTCTCCTTTTGTGCCTTGATACCTTTTTCAAGTTCCTCATCTCTCCCCCAAACTTTCGTTTTAAGCCATTTGTTTCACAAGAGTGTTGAGCAAAGCTCGGGTGCCAAGAGAGGGTCACGACAAAACGAGTAAAGGCTTGTAATATGGTTATCAAATAAGAAAGGCTAGAGGCTCAAAGGGGTTGACTAGGGATAATGATATTGGTTGGCAATAGAAAACGTAAACGGTCCAAAGAGAGCCTATAATCACTTATCAAACCAAGAAAAACTTAGGATTTCACCTTGAAATACATTCGGGGCAAGTTCTAGACCCTTTGCACGGATACTTGGACTAGCAACAATTCATCTCACCCCTCATGCAACCAGATTGTAAAAGAGGACAGAGTCGAGGGCCCACAACGATCCCATTCAAGTTTAAAGATCACTATGGTCCAGCTAAATCACTCGATGATTGCCAAAGTCAACACAAGAGTCACAAAGTCACTACTAGAGTTATTTCTTTCAAAAACCTTGTGTCTAACCATAAACACGTAGTTAAGTAGGTTGGTTCCAATTGAAACATGATTGACTCTTCGAGCATGACTTAATTAGGTCTTTTTATTTATTACTACTATTATTATTACCTAAACACAAAAATAGACTCATTCCCTTAAAAAGGTTATCAGGCCATCCATCGCTGGGACGAGTCACTCGGTTCACACAACAATTACCTTTGGAAAGAATCATGGCATTAAGAAAATCAAAGGTTTATTATCTACTAAAACATAAAAAGAAGCTACTAAACAAAACAAGAGTTAATACGCTACTAAAACATAAAAAGAAGCTAATAAGTAAAAATAAAGATAAAGAATCTAATGAGCAAAACTACTAAAGATTGAATGCATATACATAAGAGAGAGAGAGAGAGAGGGAGAGAGAGAGAGAGAGAGAGAGAGAGAGAGAGAGAGAGAGAGAGAGAAGATATATACATACAAATAAGAAAAGAGAGAATATCATCAAATTATTACAGGCCAAATGTGTCAAAGTACCAAATGTGTCAAATAAACTCTACCCCCTAAATAAAAGTACCAATGCTTAGAAAAATAAGAGTAAAAGAGGGAAGAGTGAAGAAAACTCCCTAAGGCTCCTTGGACATCTCTGTGTCCCCAGCAATGTCATCGCCCTCAGGATCAACCAACTGATTCTCATCATCCTCAACTCTAGGTGTGGTTGGGTTGGCGAACATCTGACGCACTGCCTCAGCAGTGTCGGCAGTAAGGCATGGCTCTTCAGACTGGCCAGTTGGTGCCACCAGTGCAGATGGTGATGAAGGATCTAGGGCGGAATGGTGTAGGTTAAGCAACATATCAAAGGCTAGATCTCCGACTGTAGCAATCCTGGTCACCACTCCCCGGAGCTTGTCCACTGACTTCTTGTTGGCCTAGGACTTCCTTATCTTCTTTACTTCTTTTCTCAGCTCTTCAATCACCAACCATATTGTACCAAGGTGTCCATGATAGTCTTCTGATTCTCCAGAATTTTCTTCAATGTCTCCTCAATGTCAGAAGGAACCCGTGATGCCTGTGAGGTGGACTGCACTGCAACAGTACTGGACAAGTCAGACAACTTTATAGTGGCTATCTACATCCAGTTGTTGAGACTTGCCAATGTCTGGGAGACTCGCAGTGCAGAAAGTGGGTGAGTAGACATGGACACTGGATTCAAAGTTGAGGTGGGAGCTGTGGTAGGAACTGTAGTAGGGGTTGTGGATGATGGTGGAGGCATAGCTTTGGCACTGGAGGAAGGCTCAACCGAAGTGGATGGAACATCAACTGTCTCAGGAGCTACCACTGCTGGCTCATCAGACTGTCCTGTGGTGGTAGGAGGTTGAACTTTCTTCTTCGGGTTGCTCATATCCATCAGTTAGTACCAAGTAAAAGGCTTCTTTAGCTTCACCTTTGTGTCATAATCCCTTGGCTCTACCTTTGCATTGGTGAGATATTTTGTAATAGTATTGGGATACGGGTAGGACGAGTCATCTTGTCGAGCGATCACTGAGATGTTGGCCGACATCACGACTTCCATATTGATTGGGTACCCGGCATTAATAGAAGCCACTAGAACTGCCCTAGGGATCGGAATGTGAGTCTTATTTTGTCTCGGGTCTAGTATGCTGCACACAATGTCTGCCACTCCTTTGCCTCAAAGCTCAAGGTTTTCCGGTGGATAGGAACCCCATCGTTAATCCATGGTGGTGGTGGTCCTGGTGGTGCTATAATCCCATCTAGCCAAGGACGGACTGCCTCCTTTAGTGCACATTTCTCCAAATACTCCATCGGCTCAACATCCTCGAAGCCCAAGTATGTGTTAAGTGTATGTTGATCAAACCTTACCTTGAGGTTACGTACTTTGGTCACCTTCATCCCCTTTTTTATATGCGCCACATTGGCGTAGAATTCAAGGACAAAGTACTCTTTGGAATCCACTACACTCTGGGTGAACCACAACCACCCCTTGCGTTCCCTGAACTGACTCAACATGACTGGATTGTACCTCTCCAAATTCGTAATATAAAATTGTCTCTCAAGAGTTAGCGACCGCACTGGCCACCACACACGGAAGCTGATGAAGGCAGCCAGGCTGACAAAGCGATCCTCCCAAACCTCTTTCTTTTTTGGTCTTTCAAGATCGGCAGATGTAGCATCTCCCTCTCTGCCATCATCGGGGATATCATGGACTGGTGTATCTTGTGCCTCAGGGACTGGTGTAGCCGATGGCTCAGAAGCCTGACTAGCACTCTCCGATTCCTCAGAAGTGCTATGAGATGAGGATGACTCGTCCCTGAGTTGGTATCTCCCCTGTGACCTTGACTGTACGACCGACTGCTCCTGAACAAAGGGTGAGTTGCCCTCTGATGCTTCCCTAGACGGGACACATGAGCTCGTCTTGGAGATATCTGCACCTCTCCTTCTACCCGTTGTTGCTTTCATTCTAATTGTCTTTTGTTGGCCAAGGGGTAAGGCACTCTTTCCTCAACCCCGAGAAGGTTCACCTCTCCCTTTTGAAGTGTCGCCGTGTCCTCTAGATCGAACCATTGTCTGTATCAAGCAAAGGCGATTGTTAGTTGCAATTCAATGTTCAAACATACACAGGAGATAGACAAGTAAAATATAAACCAGAGGACATAGTGAGGGTATATAGTTAGATCATGCTTGCACGGAAGTGATCTACGGTCAACACAATTTCATTTGCGGCCGCAAAAGGGGAATCACAAAAGTGAAGTGTAGTCCGCACAATTTCACTTGTGATCGTACCTCTAAAACCCAAAAATGCCAACTCTTTGATGACAGAGAATTGGCTAATGTGCGGCCGTAACATGGTTTATGTGGTCCGCACAATTAGACTTGCGGACGCACATTGGAGTCTCAGTGTAGGGACTCTCTAATGAAAGTAAAAATGCTATTCTGCGGTCGCGATGGGAATTCTGCGGTCCGCACATTTTATCTTGCGGCCACATATCCCTTCTTCACTAATGTTTCCCTAAAATCAATTTCTGCGGACCACACTAATTCAAGTGCGGCCGCACACTTCAAAAGTTTCGTACAGATCAATTTTTTCTATTTAGGTTTTTCAGTTTCGTGCACAATTTGACATGCAACATCATAGAAACATGAAAATATGCTAACCCAATCCCCATAGAGCAAGTATTAGTTAACCCAGTTCAGATTTTACCTCACACCAATACACAATTGAATTCTAATGACAAATGACCTAAAGAAAACTAAAAATCTACAAATTAAACTAAAATAAAAATATTAACATGAAATTGAAGCATACCGTATGAATGAGTGCAATGAGTGAATGATCAAGTTGGCTATATGTGTGGATAGATAGAATCACCAAGAAATTTCAAGAGAACACTATTCTTTTGTTCAGAGAGTGAAAAATGCAAAAATGACCCTGCTCCTCTATTTATACCAATCGTTCGCTAAGGGGAAGAAGGTCGAATGCGACCGCACGTTTTTATGTGCGGGCCGCACTCTGTTAACTGGGGGCCTCATCTCAGTTTTCCATCTGCGGTCTGCATACTTTTGTGTGCGGCCGGAGATTTCATGTGCGGTCGCACATCGACCGTTTCTCTGACAAGATAAAACTTCAGAGAGTTGGTATTTTCAACCTCTTATTTGTGCGGTCTACAAGCTAATTGTGTGGCCGCATTGCTCTTTTGCTACAACGCCCATAATTGTGTGGTCCGCACAAATCAACTTCGATCTTCAATTCTTAGAGCACTTAGCCAAATTTTTGGTCCATAATTCTTGTAAGTCACACTCAGCCCTGTAGCACACTTCGAATCAAGTTAGAACAAAAATAAGGCCTAACTACAAAAGAAAAAAAAAGGAAAAGAAACATGGGTTGCCTCCCAAGAAGCGCCTGATTTAATGTCGCGGCACGATGCAGAATACCATCAATTAAAATGAATGACTACCACGACGTGGCTATCTCCAACCTTTCCCAAATAGTGCTTCACACGGTGACCATTGACTCGAAATACGTCATTATTTTTATTCTTCAAGTCTAATACACCAAAAGGTGTTACAACCACAATTTCAAAAGGACCACTCTATTTAGACTTTAGTTTCCCGAGAAACAACCTCAACCTTGAGTTAAACAATAATACAAGATCGCACACCTTGAACTCTTTGTTCCAAATGCATTTGTCATGAAGATATTTCATCTTTTCTTTGTACAAGGACGAACTTGCATTAGTATGGTACCAGAACTCATCTAATTCATTCAAACATGCAACCCTCAAGTTAGCGGCTATATCCTAATTAAGATTCAACTTCTTTAGAGTCCACATGGCCTTGTGCCCTAGTTCCACCAAAAGATGACTGTCACGCCCCGACCTCAGGGAGCGCGACCGGAGCTCAACCGAGATACCCTGATTAAGCAAGCCTGCTAGATGCCTTCTACCCAACCTTGCCCATTAACAATATAAGAATCGGTACAAGTGATAGACTTGAGAAGAGTCAAGTGTTCCAAAATTTTTTCCATTACTAAAGGATATTCATTTATGATTTTCAAAATATTACAAGTTTATAGAATATGATCAAAAATATGTTTTCCCAAATACAAACACTTACTAGTTTCATTCCCAACATCATACACCACCCACAACCTGTCTACGGAGCCTCTAAGTACAACAGAAGAGTAGTTTGGAAGTGTCGGCGACAAGGCCCCGGCTATACCTCAAAACATAAAGTATAACGTCAAATGACATGAAGCCCGGAACATAGTAGGGCTCACCAAAATCTGCTGAATAGAGAGTAACTGCTAACGAGGATCAAAACTGCCTGCTGACGAACCACCTGCATCTATTGAAGATGCAGCGCCCCCGACAAAAGGGACGTTAGTACATATGGAATAGTACTAGTATGTAAAGCTAAATGTCCTCTTTCAAAGTAGAATGCCAATATAAGAAAAGGGAAAACCATCGAAAAAGCAAGTCACAATCAACAATATCCAAATGCCCAATTAAAACATAATAATTTTCAAAATACAAAAATAATATATATTTTTCGTTGGGAGATCATTAGCACCGATATACCACCGTGTTTTTAGCACGGAGTCCGATCATGCCCAATCGGCTAGGCCATCTCCCCACAAACAATGTATTTTGACATATGATGTGAAAAAAGGTATTACCAAGAGTAGTACCACCATGTGCGCAACATAGCATCCGATCTCTACCCGATCGGCTAGGCCGCATTCCCACATATGCCGTGTGGGTTGACTTTCCAATTCACAGCTAAGATCAATCTCATCCCAATTAAGAGGAATAATCACAATTACATCAATATTTCAATCTCATCTCAAATAAGGAAAATAATCACAATTCACCCCTACACCGGCACATGTAATTTTGGGTGTGGGCCTTATGACCCACCCTTCTTCGGTTTGCTAATGACACTCCCAAAAATCTTTAGTTTTTGCACACAAGGAACAAAAAGTACAAATATATTTTATATTCACCCTTAACCTTTCACACTATATATATAGATTCGTTAGTACTTTCAACCGTTCACAACATCATTATTTGCTTGGCTCTCTTGGCCAAACTTATGATTCTTCATCCATGGCACGTTGGTCGTATTTCATATTCCACATTTTAATTCTTTACTTTCATGGATCATCATCATAAATATCAACAAATAGAATATTTCAGAAATCACAACTTTAGGTTTATTAGTAACGAAGACTTTAAACACAATGGATTTCTTTCCAAGAAATGGAGTAAAATGATTGGCAATCGAAGCACAAGTTAAAATCATAAACGAGTACACATAATTTATTCTTGAAATACTTTTTCCCAAAAGGGTAATACACAATTTCAACTCATGAAGATATAAGAGCTTAAAACACATTAGAAATACTTACAAAGTATATCATTAGTTAAAACAGCCACATTTGGGCATAACTTGGGTACATAAGCTTTTAGGAAAATCTATTTTCGAAGTCAGTTTGGAACAGTTGAATCAAGGCCTATTTCATAACCTTTCTCACATCATTTCATTTCCTCAGCCCCATTGACCCCAAGTATAACTTTTATTCTTGGCACGTTGGCCACACTTTATATCTCCAACCCACTTTTCACTTTCAAACATCCGTATAGATTATCAACAACAAGACATTTCAAATAAAGACTTTAGGTACACATATAAGCAGTTGGAGTTTTAGACGCATGGATTATTCTTTCCAAGTTAAGCATAATGGACTTTCATTTGAAATACGACTCAAAGCCATAATATTTTAATACACATATCATTCTTGAACATATTTTCGAAGGATAATATAATGTGATAGGAACATTCGGAACACATTTTGAATACACAATTCTCGACACTTTGCTTACTCCAGACAATCGAATTTATTGGGAATAGCTCGGAACATGGGAATAAGGAACTTAAGTCAACCATACTTAAAACTTACGGGAACATCATGGAATTCAATTCTAAGAGAATAGTTTAGCGAACATACCTTGTTTGAGCTTTCCTTAAGTTACTACAACATCCCAACACTTCTAGCAATAACAATCTATAGGAAGATAGCGAAATTCGGATAATAATTAGAAAGATTCACATGGTGTAACTCTCTTAGGAATTTTGTCAAACACCCAGTATACAAAATAGGCTATAAATCTCTACAATAGTAATTCCTTCCTCCCTCAACCAATTTCAACAAGAAACTAACCAAAATGGTTCATTAATCCCACACACTACAACCTATTGGCATATGCATGACCTATTTCCAACCCCCACAATATACTTGAACTCATAACCTCTTGCATGAAAGCTTAGGAGTAGGACTTACCTAGATAAATGATAATCTAGTGATTGGCTTCCTTGATTCTTGAAGATTGGTGCAAGAATAGGTGATTAGAATGTTAGGTTTCCTCCTCATCTCTATAAAATACTCTTACCTCTCTCTAAAGTACTCTTACCTCTCTCTAAAATCATCAGACATTTGCTTCAAAATGAGCCCCTAAGGTTATTTATCAAAATGGGGTCGAGTTATAAAAATAGAAAAATGGACCCTCTGAACTCAGGTTTGCGTTCGCAGAATGGACCGCATAATAGATATGCGGCTCGCAAAATGGGCCGCGAAAATGATAGCAAGAACTGGGATGGTCTGGACTGGTCTGCGACAGTTCTGATGTCCGCAGACCACTTATGTGGCCGCAGAGTGGACTGCAGAATCACTCTTCAAAATTCTTCATGCCAAATCTGCGATGGATGTGCGTACCGCAAAACAACTATGCGATCGCATAGTGGACCGCAAAACAACTTTCAAAATTCAACAAATTCCCTACTCAACTCCGCGATGATTATGCGGCCCACGAAATGGTTCTGCGGTCGCGAAACTGACCGCAGAATTGCCTTCTTCAGCCAAAACTTTCCATCAACTCCTCAGTGCATTCTTCAACCCAAAAAGTATGTAAGCCTACCTCAGCACCACGAAACCTTAAATTCCTTGGTGAAATTTTCTGGGGCCTTACATCCTCCCCCACCTAGGATCATTCGTCCTCGAATGAGGAGTAGAGTTTGCCCAGAACACTCAACATAATTCATTTCTCCTTTCACACATCATAAGCCCCCAATTTGACTAACTCCCAATTTTTTTTCAGAAATTTTGGCAGAGTCTCTCCTGTAATTGGGCCTATCCACATGCTAGAGAGCCACTAAAACAACTCCTAACAACACATCCACAACCTAACAAAGCATCACAATATATATTAATAACACCGACCTCAACATTAAGGGCATTACATTAACAGAAGTGGTATCTTGACATGAATTGTACATATTTAAATCATAACACATAGAAAGTACCTTTTAAACTATAACCATTTGCCTCTACAAACGAGTGAGAATATTCCCTTTCCACAGCATTCTCGGCCATCGAGGCGACCTCCTCGACTCACAGACTTAGGCATAGCACTTGATGGAGGCAATCTAAACTTCCGGACTTATCTAACAAGGATGACAATTAGGTACCTCTCATAAACCAATTACCCATTAACTTTACCTTTCATAGCTTCCATCGGAATGATAAACAAATGATTCCTAACTACCCTCCTTAATGTAGACATATAAAACACCGGGTGCATGAAGAACAACAATGGGGGACATAATAGGCATAGCTAGGCCTATTCTTTTCAAGATTCCATAAGGCCCAAATCTAAACTATACCTATCTTACCTTTATTAACAATTCACATAGTATCTTCAGGGAGAAAGTGTGGAGAATAACCCGTTCACTCTCTTCAACTCTAAATCTCTACGTTGAACACTCAAACTAAACCTTTGGCGACTTTCAACAATTATTCTACGATGTTCTAGAATGAATATGACTATAGAGTTCCTACCTAATATGTTCGATCATTAACGATATTTCTTCTTTGACATGTTTGAACCTACAACTCTCTATAGATTTACTACAAATAGGAACAACGAGGTTCGAGATTGGGCTAGAATTGTTCAAGAATCCATCAATATACTAAGAAAGGCATTTCAGGAGGTTATATCCTAAAAGACATGAAGGTTACTACCAATAGCGCTGACATGGTTAACCATTGTAATGACATCATTGGTTAGAAAGGTTCTAAGGGGTAATATGATACTCCGGGGAGAAAGACAAATAACTCATATCCACCCAGGGATGTGGAACATTAAGGATAGTAAACTCTCCACACATGACAATAGCATAGTCAATGATTCTAGAAGCCGAGTGTGTAAAGATAACGGAACCCAGGGAGACACTATAAAATAATCATGGAAGGTTTACAGATGTTCATAATGAGTTCGCCACAGATTTTATGACTTGAAAAGTACCCAGATACTAATGAAAGATAGGAAAACATGAGAAGCATACATGATGCTATGATAACCCCCAAAGGTGCATTTGGTCTTGACTAGGACTGGGCATATATCGGATATAACCGATAGCCCGAACCGATAAAATGCTATTGGGTTATGGATATCGGGTTATTGGATAAATAGTTCGATAACAGTTTAATGTTATTTGACTATTGGGTTATCGGTTTGGGTCTCGGTTTGCCCAATCTTATTAACGGTTTAACTCATAGCCCAATAAGCTTTAACAAAATTATAATCTTACCCACTAAGTACATAAAGCCATCTAATGGTTTCATTCTCTTAATTCTCTCAGCAGTTACTCTTCATTTTCAGACCTTATTCCTTAGAGTAAGTTTTAAACTTTTCTGAATTTCTCATCTTAATTCTTCCGTTAAGATTTGTAGTTCTATACTTTAAAGAATTAATTGTTTAGATTTTTAGTTTTTTTATTTGTTTCTTTTGTTGCACTGATTCTTTAGTATTTACAAGATTAGGAATTTATTATTTTCCTATTAGTTATGCCCACCCGCAGTGAGATAGTTAATAAGATAGATTGTTGAATGTCTTATTCCTTGCTCCTACTAACTTATAACTTTGAAAATTGAGATCATTCATTGGGATTTTCAAATTCAAAGAAAGTGTTCTTTTCTAAAGTTGAAATTTAATCTATCTTTTCTTATGAGCAAAAAATTCAGTTCATTTCTCTTAACAGTATGATCACGATTTCTATAATAAAAATATGAGTTTTTTGGATATTCTTTTTTTCTTATCAGGTAAACCGATAATCGAACCGATAAGGATCGATAACCGAGAAACCGATACCCGATAACCAATATGTCGAACCAATAATATTCACAACTGAACCGAACCGGCCGATGCCTACCCCTACTCTTGACGGTAAGCCTATTAAGGACCCTTATGAAAAAGGAAGTGTTGCGGCAACATATGGAAGGATGCGATCTCTCATGGTTATCCATCAAATGTCAGAAAACTAGCACAATGAATTGACTAGCTAAAAAAGATTGTTAATACATGTTTAGAGGTGTAAAGAGAAAATCAACATTTGTTATGAGCTGGACATGTTTATGCTATATTAACTCCTAAACTGCAATACAAGGCCACGTCATGGGCAATTATAATAGTAGGAACAAAGTGATCTACTTACTTCGGAATGTCCTAAGTGGACACGAAAGTTATACTAAGATGGGCGACACAAGATCTTCCTATGACAGAGGTGTGAGGATCTCAAATTTCAGAGAGACTTCATGCAAACAAGTGACCATTTCGGTTGACATGTACACATATGATAGGTGTTGAGGTATGCTCTTATGTTACTAAATAGTGAAGGGGGTTTATGATAATATTCACAAAGGGAGTAAAGTGATTCCTCATATCCTATGAGCCACATACATAGGAGAGGGAGAAAAAGGCTCAAGAAAGATCTCAACACTAGGTTGTCTTGCATTAGATTTGACACCACGTAGGTAAACTTTGTGATGGTGCGTGCATAAGCACAAGTGAACAGATGTTATCTATTTGAATCAGAAGGTTCTATAAGAAATTCATCAGGTATATAATACTTTGTTGAGAATTTGGGGAAGCAAGTGGGAAGTATTAACCTAGGGTTGTGACTCAATTCAAAGAAATAACTATAGAACTCAATTCCTCAAGAGGTTTTTTTTTTTTTTTTGTTTAAGTTTGTAGCCTTTTACGTTGGATGAATGATAAATGATGGAATATGTTTCAAGGAGGGTTTTTGTAAAGGACCTTCAGTTGTAAACTCTCTTTTGTCCGCTGAAAATATTATTGTCCGGTCGCCGCCTTTCCGACTACTGCAGAAGCCATAACCGGTGGCATCACAGGTGATTTTCGACCCTTGTTCTAGGTTTAAAGTATTACCCTTCACCTTCAAAGTAGTGTCCGCTTGCTTTCTTTGGAGGAATTAGCGTAAGTATATATTAACATTACTCTGTATATCTTGAGTTGATCTCCTTTTCATCTTCTTATTAACTGTTCTCTTCTTGTTGTCTCTTAAATCTTAATAATACATTTCCGAATATTTTGTTTTCAATTGTTGATCTGATTGAATCATAATTTGCTTTGGTTTGTTTGGTGCCGTTATAAACACAATGTTTTGTCATCATCTTCCTTAGTAAACAGAAAAAGTGTGCTTCAAAGTTTCATTTTTTCTTCAAATCTAAGAGTTAGAGATTTGAATATATTGTTTATTTGTTTATTTATTTATTTTGTTTATTCTTTGAGATCTGTGTGTCTTAGATAACACTTGTTCAAGTGTATCTTGTTCCTGTTGAAAAAGGGGTTAAAAGTTTTAGAATTTGTTGTGTCTTTGTTCAGATCTAAGTTATTATCTTTTGTCTTACTTAGCGGTTGACATTTCCGGTGAAAAACGAGTCACATTCTGTGCGTAGCTTCTTGCATTCTGAGTTAAAACGACCCCTTCAGAGTTCAGATTCCCTTTCTCTGTAACCAAAAATTTAACTCTCAGTCAACTATTTCTTCCAGTCACTCTCTGTACATTTTATTATTCTCCATTTGGTTCACTTAAATTTTCTAATGCCTCATCTCTTTTGATATATATATATATATATATATATATATATATATATATATATATATATATATATATATTATAAAGCTTGTATCTTTTCGGGTTAGTCATTTTTCTTGTGATTATTTTGAATTGACTATTTTTAAATTAACTTAAGGTTTTATTTCATCCTTTTTTGCGCTCCTTTGCTACGGGTGGGGCCTCACCAATGGTAGCTGTGACAACCCCTCTCCCCCCTTTGTTCGGCTTCGTGGTGTTTTGTGTGTATTTCAAGTCAGGGCCTGTGGCTATTAGCGGCGAAAGAGACGTGTGTGTGCAAACATTGAAGAACAACCCGGGCGAGTGTCAGCAAGGGGCGGAGTCGGACGCGAACGTGCTAGGTGGACGCAACATCGTTGTATATACCAAGACAATTCCAAGGTTCTACTCGCAAGAGTTGGTACCTCCCGATACCGTATTAGTGTGCCTGTAGTTGCAACTTATCTTCTTTTGGTTTGGTCTGTTGCCTTGTGTGTGATAGTGATTCCCCTTACTGTGTCGTAGGTATAGTGGCTGTGGTCTGGGATGGTCGAGTGAGGTCATGTCCTCGGGGGGAACGGAGGGTGGGGCGGGAGGTAGGGCATGGGTTAGGGGGTGGGGCTGGAGGGAAGGGAGGTAAAGGGAACAAGGGTGTCTGCAGGTTGAGAATTGGGTCATGAAACATAGGTACATTGACGGGTAAGTCTATAGAGTTGACGAAGATCCTATAGAAGAGGAGAGTCAATATAGCGTGTGTCCAGGAGACAAGGTGGGTAGGGTCCAGGGCGAAGGACGCAGACGGGTATAAACTTTGGTACTCAGGTGTACAGAAAGGTAAGAATGGAGTGGGCATCTTGGTGGATAGGGAACTTAGAGAGTCTATGGTTGAGGTTAGACGACTGAATGATAGAGTGATGATTATTAAGTTGGTGGTTGGAGAGTGCACCCTAAACGTCGTTAGCGCCTATGCGCCGCATACGGGCCTAGATGAGGAGGTTAAACGGCGCTTCTGGGAGGGGTTAGATGAGATTGTGCACCAGGTTCCACCTACTGTGAAGCTATTCATAGGAGGGGATTTCAATGGGCATATTGGGTCTACCACATGTGGTTATGGCGAGGTGCATGGAGGCTTCGGTTTTGGGGAGAGGAACAGATGAGGTACATCGCTGTTGGACTTTGCTAAGGCTTTAGGGTTGGTGATTGCGAACTCTAGCTTTCCAAAGAAGGAAGGGCATTTGGTTACTTTTCAAAATGCGGTGGCGAAGACTCAGATTGACTATCTCCTCCCCAGGAGGTGTAACAGAGGGTTGTGCAAGGATTGCAAGGTGATTTCGGGTGAGATACTCGCGACGCAGCATAGGCTCTTGGTGATGGACGTTGGTATTATGTTAAAGAGGAGGAAAAGGTCTGCTCGAGGAAGACCGAAATCATGTGGGGATATTTAACTAAGGATAAAGCCCAAGAGTTGGAGGGGCGGTTGTCAGCTATGGGAGCGTGGAGCAGCAGTGGTGACGCGAGCACTATATGGTCAGCGACAACAGACTGTATTATAGAGGATGCGAGAAAGGTGTTAGGGGTCTCGATGGGCGTCTCTCGTGGGCACAATGGAGACTGGTGGTGGAATGAAGTGGTCCAAGGTAAAGTGGAAGCGAAGAAGGCATCATACCTGAAGTTAGTGGGGAGCATATGAGAGGAAGAGAGGCAAGCATGCATGGAGAGGTATAAGGTAGATAGGAAAGAGGCTAAGATGGCGGCCACAGAGGCTAAGACTGCGGCTTATGGTCGTATGTACGAGGAACTAGGGCAAAAAGGCGGGGAGAAGAAGTTATTCCGGCTAGCCAAGTTGAGAGAGAGAAAGGCTCGGGATTTGGACCAAGTGAGATGCATCAAGGACGAAGATGGTAGAGTATTGATGGAAGATGCCCAGATTAAGAGGAGATGGCATACTTACTTTCATAACCTTCTGAATAAAGAAGGGGATCGGGATATTGTGCTAGGAAAATTGGAGCATTCCGAGAGTCACCATGACTTTGGGTACTGCAGGCGGATCGAGGTCGAGGAGGTAGTGAGAGCTATGCGTAAGATGATCAGGGGCAGAGCGACCGGGCCAGACGAGATTCCGATGAAGTTTTGGAAGTGTGTGGGGAGAGCAGGTTTGAAGTGGTTGACTAGGTTGTTTAATGTTATTTTTAAGGCGAAGAGGATGCCGAATGAGTGGAGGTGGATTACGGTGGTTCCATTGTATAAGAACAAATGTGATATTCAAATTTATAACAGTTATATGGGTATCAAATTACTGAGTCATACCATGAAAGTGTGGGAGCGGGTGGTTGAAGCGAGGATGAGGACGGCAGTGTCCGTATCCAACAACCAGTTCGGGTTCATGCTTGATCGTTCGACTACAGAAGCTATACGCCTTGTTACGAGGTTGGTGGAATTGTACAGAGAGAAGAAGAAGGATCTGCACATGGCGTTTATTGACCTAGAGAAATCGTATGACAAGGTACCTAGAGAAGATCTCTGGAGATGCCTGGAGGCAAAAGGTGTGTCGGTTCCCTACATTATGGCGATTAAGGACATGTATGATGGGGCTAAGACTCGAGTTAGAATAGTAGGAGGTGACTCTGAGCAATTTTCGATTGTAATGAGGTTACACCAAGGTTTTACGCTCAGTCTGTTCTTATTCGCCCTAGTGATGGACGCGTTGACATACCATATTCAAGGGGAGGTGCCATGGTGCATGCTATTCGCCGATGACATAGTTCTGATTGATGAGTCGCTGACCGGTGTTAACGAGAGGCTGGAGGTTTGGAGACAGGCTCTTGAGTCTAAGGGTTTCAAGCTGAGCAGAACGATGACGGAATACCTGGAGTGTAAGTTCGGCGTTGAGCCAGTGGAAGTGGGAGTGGATGTGAGGCTTGAATCACAGGTCATCCCGAGTAGAGGAAGCTTTAAGTACCTTAGTTCGGTTATCCAGGGGGGAGGGGAGATCGACGAGGATGTCACACACCGTATTGGGGTAGGATGGATGAAGTGGAGGTTAGCATCTGGAGTCCTGTGTGACAAGAGAGTGCCACTGATACTCAAAGGTAAGTTCTATAAAGCGGTGGTTAGACCGGCCATGATGTATGGGGCTGAGTGTTGGCCCGTTAAGAACTCACATATCTAGAAGATGAAAGTAGCATAAATGAGGATGTTGAGGTGGATGTGCGGGCACACTAGGATAGATAATATTAGGAATGATGATATTCGGGAGAAGGTGCACGTGGCTCCCATTGATGACAAGATGCGGGAAGCGAGGCTTAAATGGTTCAGACATGTTTAGAGGAGAAGCCCAGATGCTCTGGTATGGAGGTGTGAGTGGCTGGTTGTGGAGGGCACGAGAAGAGGTAGAGGGCGGCCTAAGAAATATTGGGGAGAGGTGATCAGGCAGGATATGGCGAGGCTCCAGATTTCTGAGGACATGACACTTGATAGGAAGATGAGGAGGTCGAGTATTAGGGTTGTAGGTTAGGAGGTAGTTGAGTCTTGCCTTACTTCGTACCATTGTGGGACTAGCCAGGTAGGGTTTTTGTCTAAGATAGCTAGTGGCAATGTTGTGTCTTACTATTTTGCTTTTCAGTGCAAGACCTAATTACTAGCTATCGCTTTTGCTTTGCATCTTTCTTTTGGATTTCATGGTGTTCTTATTTTTCCTATGATTGTTGTGGAGATACTAATATTGTCGCCTTTTGTCATTTTGTCTTTTTGTTTTATTGAGTAGAGGGTCTTTCGAAAACAGCCTCTCTACTCCTTCGGTGTAGGGTTAAGGTCTGCATACACACTACCCTCCCCAGACCCCATTAGTTGGATTTTACTGGGTTGTTGTTGTAAGTAAGATAATGGTTCTTACAATGTTCGTTCGTGATAAAGAGGCATCACGAATAATGCGTCTCATTCAAAGAGTGGATACATGCGATGTTTTGTGATTCAGATTCTTGTTAAGACCGTGTCCATGCAAGATCTCAATATAGACGTACATATATAACAATGAAAAGTATGTGGTGTTCAGAATGATGTACTAAGGAGTGACTTACTTAGTTACTTTAGATCGACGGGGCAGTGCCTTAACTGATGCCCCCTGACTTCACATCTGTAAGACTGTAACATACATTGCTACCATAGTGACATACCCCCGAATGACATCTCCTACACTTCACGCAACGAGGATGAGGTCCACTAAACTGGGCGCCCCACCGACATGATATTTATCCTTTTTGCATACATCATAAGCATCCCCCTTATCCTTCATCCAAGACTTCATGGCGGGAGTAAAAATCTCTGTACCGGCTTGTTGTGCAGGCCTTTTGAATTGTCCAAATATACCACCCCTAACACGCTGATGATCATACTCACAATACGACGCCAAATGTTCCCACCCGCATATCGGGAAAACCGGGCTAGGTGTACCCAACCTAGGACATTTGCTCTTCCTGTGCCCCCTATTTCCACAACTATAGCATATTTCAAGAGTCATCCAACATCTCCCCAAGTGGCGCTTCTTATAAATCAAATAATCCAGTTCATTAGTACCAACAACCCTCTTTCGTTTCTTAGGTTCTCTTACCACATGATCCGGTGGTGCAGTGACATTGATAGGAACAAGGACACTTCCCCTAGCAACAAGTTCTTCCAATCCCTCCACGGCTCAACACATTCTCCCAATGAACTCTTGTGCAATCTCCCCCAAATTCAATGGTGGGGTCATTTCCTCATCGCTGCCTCGAAATCGTGGATTAATCATCTGGAAAATGAGACATGACGAGGAAATTAGCTTCCTATCTTGAGCTTTATCGCACGATCTGGAGTATCAAAGAATGGTGAAATTCATAAATATCCAAGTAGCCTCCTCATTATAGATGTGGTTGACAACACACCGATAAGAAAAACTCTACTAGACATGGCTCAGAGACATCCTAGAACACTTTAAAACCTTAGGCTCTGATACCAAGTTTGTCATGCCCCGACTTTAGGGAGCGTGACCGACGCTCAACCGAGATATCCCGGTTAAGTAAGCATGCTAGATGCCTTCTACCCAAGCTTGCCCATTAACAATATAAGAACCAGTACAAGTGATAGACATGAGAAGACTCAAGTGTTCCACAATCTTTTCCATTACTAAAGGATATTCATTTATAATTTTCAAAATATTACAAGTTTATAGATATGATGAAAAACATGTTTGCCAAAATACCAACACTTACTAGTTTAATTTCCAACATCATAAACCATGCACAACCTGTCTACGGAGCCTCTAAGTACAACAGAAGAGTAGTATGGAAGTGCCGGCGACAAGGCCCCGGCTATACTTCAAAACATAAAGTACAACATCAAATGACATGAAGCCCGGAACATAGTAGGGCTCACCAAAATCTGCTGAATAGAAAGTAACTGCTAACAAGGATCAAAACTACCCGCTGACGAACCACCTGCATCCATTGAAGATGCAGCGCCTCCGGCAAAAGGGATATTAGTACATATGGAATAGTACTAGTATGTAAAGTTAAATGTCCTCTTTCAAAGTAGAATGCCAATATAAGAAAAGGGAAAACCATAGAAACAACAAGTCACAATCAACAATATCCAAATGTCCAGTTAAAACATAACAATTTTCAAAATACGAAAATAATACTCCCTCCATTCTAATTTATGTAAACCTGTTTGACTGTACATGAAATTTAAGAAAAAATGATGACTTTTGGAATTTTTGGTCCTAAACAAGTCAAAAAGGGGATCAAGAGTATTTGTGTGGTTATAAAAACTTCTCATTAAGGGTTGAATTGGAAGTTTAAGCTAAATTATTTTTAACTTTAGAAAGGGGTCATTCTTTTTAGAACGAACCAAAAATGAAATAGGTTCATATAAATTAGAACGGAGGGAGTACTAGTTTTATTTTTATAAAACAACCACATTTGGGTATAACTTGGGTACATAAGATTTTAGGCAAATCTATTTTCGAAGTCAGTTTGGAATAGTTAAATCAAGGCCTATTTCATAACCTTTCTCACATTATTTCATTTCCTCGGCACCATTGACCATAAGTATAACTTTCATTCTTGGAATGTTGGCCACACTTTATATCTTCAACCCACTTCTTTCACTTTCAAGCATCCTTATAGATTATCAACAACAAGGCATTTTAAATCAAGACTTTAGGTACACATATAAGCAGTTGGAGTTTTAGACTCATGGAGTATTCTTTCCAAGTTAAGCATAATGGACTTTCATTTGCAATACGACTCAAAGTCATAATATTTTAATACACATATCATTCTTGAACACATTCCAAAGGATAACATAATGTGATAGAAACATTCGAAACACATTTTAAATACATAATTATCGACACTTTGCTTACTCGGGACAATCGAATTTATTGGGAATAACTCGGAATATGGGAATAAGGAACTTGATCCAACCATACTTGAAACTTACGGGAATATCATGGAATTCAATTCTAAGAGAGTTGTTTAGCCAACATAACTTGTTTGAGCTTTCCTTAAGTTACTACAACGTCCCAACACTTCTAGCAATAACAATCTACAGGAAGATAGCAAAAATTGGATAATAATCAGAAGGATTCACATGGTGTAACTCTCTTAGGAATTTTGTCAAACACCTAGTATGCAAAATAGACTATAAATCTCTACAATGATAATCCCTTCCCCCCTCAACCAATTTCAACAAGAAACTAACTAAAATGGTTCATTAATACCATACACTACAATCTATTATCACATGCATGGCCTATTTCCAACCCCCACAATATACTTGAACTCATAACCTCTTGCATGAAAGCTTAGGAGTAGGACTTACCTGGATAGATAATAATCTAGTGATTGTTTTCCTTGATTCGTGAAGATTGGTGCAATAATGGGTGATTAGAATGCTAGGTTTCCTCCTTCTCTCTCTAAAGTCATCAGACATTTGCTTCAAAATGAGCCCCTAAGTCTATTTATCAAAAATATGATCGGGTTATAAAAATAGGAAAATGTACCCTCCAAACTCAAATCTGCGGTCGCAAAATGGACCGCATAACAGATATGCGGCCTGCAAAATGGTCCGCGAAAATGATGCCGAGAACTAGGCTGGTCTGGACCAGTCTGCGACAAGATCTACGGCCGCAGAGTGGACTGCAAAATCACTCTCCAAAATTCTTCATGCCAAATCTGCGAAGGATGTGTGGGCCGCGAAACAACTATGCAATCGCATAATGTACCGCTGAATAACCTTCTAAATTCAACAAATTCTTTGCTCAACTCCGTGATGATTATGCGGCCCGCAAAATGGTTCTGCAGTCGTGAAACTAACCGCAGAATCGCCTTCTTCAGCCAAAAATTTCCATTAACTCCTTAGTGCATTCTTCAAACCAAAAAGTCTGTAAGCCTACCTCGGCACCACGGAATCTTAAATTCCTTGGTGAAATTTTATGGGGCCTTACAATGACGAGCTTTTCCTAACACCAAATGGTATGGCGACATTCCAATATGTGTTTTATAAGTCGTCTGATAAGCCCATAATGCATCATCAAGCTTCTTGGACCAATCCGGCCGATTAGCATTCACCGTTTTAGACAAGATACTCTTTATCTCTCGATAGGAGTCTTCCACTTACCCACTAGCTTGTGGGTGATAAGGAGTCGTGACTTTGTGAGTAACACCATACTTGCTAAGCAAAGTATTGAAAGCCTTGTTGCAAAAATGTGACCCCCCATCGCTTATAATAGCACGCGGAGCACCAAACCTTGTGCAAATATTCTTCTTCAAGAAATCCACCACAATTCTCGGCTCATTGTTGGGTAAAGCAACGGCCTCAAACTATTTGGACACATAATCAACCACGACCAAGATATAGGTATTTCCACAAAAACTTACAAAAGGGCCCATGAAGTCAATACCCCACACATAAAAAATATCAATCTCCAAAATGGTTGTGAGATGCATTTCATTCTTATTTGAGATTCCACCGGCCCGTTGACATTCATCATATCTTTTCACAAGCTCACTAGCATCCTTGTAAAGAGTGGGCCAATAGAAGGCGCAACTAAGCACTTTGGACGCCATTCTTTCTCTACCATGATGACCACCATATGGTGAAGAATGACAAGCCCCAAGAATTTCACCTTGCTCTTCTTCTGGTACATATCTTCTAATCACTCCATCAGTACAAATCCGGAAAAGGTATGGTTCATCCCAATTAAAATCTTAACAATCCCGTTTGAACTTCTTCTTTTGGTTTGAAGAGAACTCACGGAATGACTCCACACATAAGAAAATTTGCTAGATCCGTGAACCATGGCACATCTTTCATTGAAATAGCCAAGAGTTGCTCATCGGGGAAGGAGTCACTGATTTCAAGGCCATCAAGCGCCCCCCCTCTTCCAAATGAGACAAGTGGTCTGCTACTTGGTTTTTACTCCTTTTTCTATCTTGGATGTCAATATCAAACTCGTGTAACAAAAGCACCCATCTGATCAACCGATATTTGGAGTCCTTCTTTATCGTAAGATACCGAAGCGCCGCATGATCCGTGAGGACGATGACTTTTGTATCATCAAATACGGGCGAAACTTCTCAATTGCAAACACAATGGCAAGGATCTCTTTCTCCATAACGGTATAGTTGACTTGGGCGCTATTTATGGTCTTACTAGAATAATAAACCGGATAAAAAATTTTGTTGATGTGTTGCCCCAAAACAACCCTAACCGCTACGCCACTTGCATCACACATGAGTTCATAAGGGACACTCCAATTTGGAGCGGTGATGATGGGGGTAGTTGTCAACTTGAACTTCAACAATTCAAAAGCTCTCATTCAATCATCATTGAAGTTTAACTTAGCATCCTTCTCAAGAATCTTACACAACAGATTCACCATCTTAGAGAAATCTTTGATGAAGCGCTGGTAAAAACCCGCGTGGCCTAAGAAACTTTGTACACCCTTCACCGAAGTTGGAGGTGGAAGTTTAGAAATCACCTCAATCTTTGCCTTATCAACTTCAATTCCATTCTTTGAGATTTTGTGGCCAAGGACAATGCCTTCCTTGACCATGAAATGACATTTCTCCCAATTAAGCACCAAATTTGTTTTATCACTTCTAGCCAACACTTTATCCAAATTTGCAAGACAATAATCAAAAGAATCTCCAACCACCGAGAAGTCATCCATAAAAACCTCAAGGTAGTCCTCCACCATGTCCGTAAAGATAGCCATTATACACCTTTGAAAAGTCACTAGTGCATTACACAAACCAAAGGGCATCCGCTTGAAGGCGAAAGTACCATAGGAACATGTAAAGGTTGTTTTATATTGGTCTTTCCGAGCAATAATAATTTGTTAGTAACCCGAATACCCATCAAGAAAGCAATAGAAAGCATGGCCAACCAATCTATCGAGCATTTATATAAGAAAGGAAGTGGAAAGTGATCCTTCCTTGTGACTTTATTGAGCTTGCGATAGTCCATATACACCTTCCATCCGGTCACCGTTTTTGTAGGAATCAACTCATTCTTGTCATTTGTGACCACCATCATGCCCCCCTTCTTTGGGACACATTGAACCGGAGAAGTCCACAAACTATCGGAGATGGGGTAGACAACCCCGGTATCCAACCATATGATAATCTCCTTCTTGACAACTTCTTGTATAGCCTCATTGAGTCTCCTTTGGTGTTCAATAGATGGTTTTGCACCATCCTCCAATTGGATCTTATGCATGTAAAAGGCGGGGCTTATACCCCGAATATCCTCCAAAGTCCATCCAATAGCGTTCTTCCTCTTTTGTAGTACTGCCAAAGTGGAATCTACCTGCACGTTAGTCAAACAAGAGGAAAGAATAATCGGTAAAGTAGAACAAGGGTCAAGAAATTCATACCGAAGATGTGGAGGCAATGGCTTCAACTCCAGGGTAGGAGGCTCTTCAATAGAAGGCTTTGTAGGAGGAGTTGTCCTATTTTCAATATCCAAAGATAATTTGTGGGGTGCATAGTTGTACGACCCCATTCCTTGCAAAGAGTTCACACATTCCATGAAGCCATCCATCTCGTCATCATCAAAGTTGATCAAGACGGCCTCCAACATATCACCAACATTGATTGTAGTGCTTGTATCATCAACAATAACATCGGTCACCAAGTCCACAAAAGAGCACATCTCATTGCTATTTGGTTGCCGAATGAACTTGCACACATAGAATACCACTTTTTCATCACCAACTCGGAATGTAAGTTCTCCGGCTTCAACATCACAATGATCCTTCCCCGTAGCAAGGAAAGGTCTCCCAAGAATAATCGATACTTCATAATCAACCTCACAATCTAGAATGACAAATTTTGCCGGAAGAATAAATTTATCGACACGAACCAAGATATCTTCAATCACTCCTAAAGGTCTCTTCATAGTACGATCGTCCATTTGCAATCTCATAGAGGCGGGTCTTGGTTGCCCAATCCCCAAATTTTTGAAAATCGAATAGGGGATCAAATTGTTACTTGCCCTAAGATCACAAAGAGCTTTAGCAAACTCTGCACTTCCAATTGTACAAGAAATTATGAAAGTACCAGGATCTTCCAACTTAGGAGCCATCGAATGCACAATTGCACTCACTTGATGAGTGATTTTGATAGTTTCAAAATTCATTGACTGCTTTTTTATCACAATATCCTTCATAAACTTTGCATAACCAGGTATTTGTTCCAAAGCTTCAACTAATGACACATTGATTGAGAGACTCTTCCTCATTTGAATGAACTTCTTGAATTCTCACCATTTTGCTTGGCAAGTCTTTGAGGGTATGGAGGCAGAGGCTTAGGCAATGGTGCCTTAGCCTTTTGCACTACCGGCTTAGGTATGTCAATAATGTGATCCCTAGACGGATTCACTTCCTCTTGAGTATCTTCCATGCTATCATCAATATCAATCAGAACTTCATCATTAGGTTGCACCACATTGTTCGGGATCTCTTCTTCTTGCACCACTTGCTCATCATCCACAAGTTGCCTTTGACTTGAGGTGAGTGAATTCCCACCTCTTTCACTTCTTGTAGTAATGTCCATGGCATGCCCCGTGTTATTTCCACCCTTTGGGTTTACTACCGTGTCACTTGGTAGTGCCGCCTTAGGATGAGAATTTAAAGCTTGAGAGATTTTTCCCATTTGAACTTCTAAGTTGCGGATTGATGTGTTGTGTGAGGCAAGTTGGGCATCCGAATCGGCATTTTTTTCCATCATTTGCTTGAACATATTTTCAATATGCTCCATCTTGTTGTTTTAAGAACTTTAACTATGGGGAGGACAAAGAGGCAGGTTGCTCGGTTGGTGATACATCGGGGGCCTTTGAAACCCTGACCCCCAGTTGCCTTGATTGTTGTTCCATCCGCCTTGATTTTATCCCCCCCCCCCAATTTCCTTGATTATTTCCATTCCAATTTCTTTGATTGTTGTTGTTATGCCAATTCCTTTTATTGCTATTGTTATGCCAATTGCCTTGATTGTTAGAATTCTAATTGCCTTGATTGTTTTGAGGTAGCCATTGTTATTGGTTTGGGCCTTGTAAATTGTTTCTTTTCCCTTGAAAATTGTTCATATATTGCACCTCCTCTTCTTGTTCATTATAGGAATCATCTTGCTCAAAACCGCTATCTTCTTGCACATAATTCTCCACTTGATTTTGCACTTGTGGGCCTTTGGTCCTCTTCGTGTTCACCATCATGTTCACTCCCTCCATGGCAATGACTTGCTTGGGATTTTGCACTTAATTTAGTTGGGCCTTTTCTAGTTGCGCCATGGTGATTGTCAATTCAGAAATGGCTTGCCCATAGTCTTGCAATTCTTTGTGAAAGTGGATCATGTTTGGATCACCTTGTGGAACATTGGCCCGAGATTTATAATCCGATGACGTTTCCGCCATCTCATCAAAATTCTCACACGTCTCAGCATAAGGCGTAGTCATAAAGTTCCCACCGGCAAGTTGATTCACTATACATTGGTTGGTTGTGTTAATCCCACGATAGAAAGTTTGTTGAATCATGTTCTCCATCATATCGTTGTTGGGATATTCCTTAACCATTGTTCTATAGCGTTCCCATATCTCGTGTAGTAGTTTATTCAGCTCTTGCTTGAATGCCAAAATCTCATCTTGAAAAGTAGCCATGTGCCCCGGAGAGAAGAACTTAGAAATGAACTTTTCTGCCAACTCATCCCAAGTGTGAATGGAATGGTACGACAATCGTTCCAACCAATCTAAAGCTTTTTCCCGTAGAGATAAGGGAAAAAGCCTTAGACTCAATGCATCCTTGGAGACATTTGTTTGTTTGCTCCCCCAACAAGTGTTCACAAACCCCTTCAAATGTTTGTACGCATTTTCAGTTTGAGCACCGGTGTAGAAACCTCGTTGCTCAAGCAAAGTGAGCATCACATTGGTGATTTGGAAGTCTCCTGCCCTAATATGGGGAGGGACTATTGCACTTTCATATCCTTCATTAAGTAATATCCGGTGTGGAGCCGCTCATGGTGGAGGTAGGGGTGGAGCGGGGATATTTTCATGAGGCACTCAACCTCTTCTATTGGTTTGAGGTTCAAGAGGAACCTCCTCAAGTTGCTCATCCTCGACGTCCACATCCCCCAAAGGCAAATTTCCGAGCTTATTGTTCACCATGGTTGTACCTACGATTTCTCACACAAGTTAGTAACACGAAAGGAAAAGAAGATATTCCAAAAACAAACCCAAATATATAGCTAACACTGTTTAACTCCCCGGCAACGGCGCCAAAAATTGGTGACATCCACAACACACCTCAATAAGAGATCTGATACGGTCGTATGCAATAATAATTATATAACTATAAGTCAGGGTCGAATCCACTGGGAGTTATAAGGGGTATCAGGAGTATATATTTGAAGCAAGCGAACGGACTACCTAAAATTGCACTTCCACAATAGAGTTTTGATTTCTACTTCTACTATTACTCTAATGATTGCAAGCTAAGGTAAATAGACTAGAGATGAATATTTTTGATGTTTTACCAAATAGTTTAAAGGCCTAGAAATGTGACCATAACCAGGTGTTTGCCTAATGGGATAAAGACGTTAACACTTATTTTGTTGATTGGAGGTGTATTATAGCTCTCAGCTCTACGTTACCCACTCAATACCTCTTGGTCAAAGAGTGATTTTGCCCAATCTGGCTTTCTCAAGTCCAAATGGGTATCAATCAAAATAGTTGATATGAGCTCAATTCAGATTCTTACTACCTCTAGTTTAAACCCTTTAATTAGGCTAATCAATCTCTCAATTAACCCAATTCCTTTTTAGCCAAGTTATCCTAGACTAGGTCCCTCTTTCTCAAGTAGAGACTAAGTCAAATAAGCATGAATCAATATTTGGAATCAATAATTCAAAAATTAAAGCATGAATTAAGCTAAATAATCAACACTCAATCATAAATAAACATTAAATTAAATACCCATAAGGTTTACATACTAGGGTTGGGTCACAACCCTAGTAAAAATCTAGCTACTCATAGTGGAATTGAAGAAAATAAAGAAAAAAAGCTAATTAAACTCATAATGAAAGATTAAAATGATGAAATCTAATGTTTAAACACTAAAATAATGTAAAACTTCCTAAAGTAGTAAAAAGAAACGGCTACAGCAACTTTTAATGTTCAAACTTGACCTAAGTTTGTGAAACTCCTCTATTTATACTGGGCCAAAAATCGCGGACAAAAATGACCCTTGGGAGGTTCTGCGGCCGCACAATTCCATGTGCGGTATGCAGATTTCTTCAGATGACAGGAAGGTGAGTTTTGCAGCCGCACATTTTTGGATTGCGGCTGCGAAGCAATGTTTGGGGCCGCACAATTCTTGTGCGGTTTGCGCTTCACAATGGCATCAAGACTTGGTCTTTTTTTGCATATTATAAACTTTGAATTTTGTCAGTGAAAGCCCAGTTCTGCAGCCACACAATTCATGTACGGTCCGCACATTGCTGAAAATTCTGTTGGGTTCTGCTGCTTGGTTTGCGGCCACAGATGGAATTCTGCGGTCTGAAATCTTTTCTGCGGCCGCAAAATTCCTTCTGCGTACCGCACATCTTTGCTTTTTCGCCCTTTATTGCCTTGTGTTTTGGAACACTCATTTTTGAGTCGAATTTCATCATGGGAGACCAAACTTCCAGCATTCCTGCAATTTGCACAATTTTATTAGTTTTGAGAACACAATTCAATACTTTCGGACTAAAACAAAAGCTAAAGGATGCTAATAAGCAGTCAAAATCCCCATTTATCAACTCCCCCAAACTTAGGTCTTTGCTTGACCTCAAGAAAATAAATTAGTTCCCTCCTCCAATAGTTAAGGGTCATTTCATCGAGTTAAAGGCAAGTCATTCACACATCAGTTGGAACCAACAATTACCCACACTACTCATGCATTATCAACAAGGCGACAAGTTAAGCATTCATGCACATATAGTTCTACTGTGACATTTGAGCTTCAAGAATTGACTTTACTCATCAAGGACTCTTGCTCTATCATGTACTCCATGTTGGACTACAAACTCTTCCTCCTCTACTTTCCATTTGCCAAGCTCACTTAAGAAATTTAACACTCAATCCAAAGATTTATGAAAGGTTCACTCATCTCTCTCAAAAGATTGTCACAAGTACGACTTCAAGTACCATAGGCTTTCCCTTCATGTAGATCGCCACAAATGTAAGCTCACTCGGTTTGAAATCAAGTAGGACTTCTTTCAATATGTAATTAAGGCTTTTGGGTTAGGGTAGGATACCATATGGGTAAGTGGTTACACCTTTCCTTAAGCACTCCATTTTTATTTTTTCGACTCACACTTTGCCAATTCTTAGAGGCACTTTCTTTTCATTGGGGACTAGAGAGACTTAGTATCACTATTTCTTGATCATTTCATTCTTTTTCTCCCTTTTTGATTTCTCTATGTTTGGGATCATTACCTCTTTTCGAATCCATTCAACACTTTCACTTATTCACTTTTTGCATTTTTCTTTTTGTTATTTTCTTTACTTGTCGTCTCTTCTCATAGAGATCATTTCTTTTATCTTTTTTTACCTTGATACCTTTTTCAAGTTCCTCATCTATCCCCCAAACTTATGTTTTAAGCCATTTGTTTCATAAGAGTGTTAAGGAAAGCTCGGGTGCCAAGAGAGGGTCACGACAAAACGAGTACAGGCTTGTAACATAGTTATTAAATAAGAAAGGCTAGAGGCTCAAAGGGGTTGACTAGGGATAATGACATTGGTTGGCAATAAAAAAACTCAAATGGGCCAAGGAGAGCCTACAATCACTTATCAAACAAAGAAAAACTTAGGATTTTCCCTTGAAACACATTCGGGGCAAGTTCTAGACCCTTCGCACGAATACTTGGACTAGCAATAATTTATCTCACCCCTCACGCAACCAGATTGTAAAAGAGGACAGAGTTGAAGGCCCACAACGATCCCATTCAAGTTTAAAGATCACTATGGTCTAACTAAACCACTCAATGATTGCCAAAGTCAACATAAGAGCCATAAAGTCACTACTAGAGTTATTTCTTTCAAAAACCTTGTGTCTAACCATAAGCATGTAGTAAAGTGTGTTGGTGCTAATTGAAACATGGTTGACTCTTCGAGCATGACTTAATTAGGTCTTTTTATTTATTACTACTACTATTAGTACCTAAACACAAAAACGGACTCATTCCCTTAAGAAGGTTGTCACGCCATCCATCATTGGGATGAGTCACCCGGTTCACACAACAACTACCTTTGAAAAGAACTGTGGCATTAAGAAAACCAAAGGCTTATTGTCTACTAAAATATAAAAAAGAAGCTACTAAACAAAACTAGAGCTAAACGCTACTACAACATAAAAATAAGCTAATAAGCAAAAACAAAGATAAAGAATCTAATGAGCAAAACTACTAAAGATAGAATACATATACATAGTAAGAGAGAGAGAGAGAGAGAGAGAGAGAGAGAGAGAGAGAGAGAGAGAGAGAGAGAGAGATATATACATACAAATAAGAAAAGAGAGAATATCATCAAATTATTACAGGCCAAATGTATCAAAGTACCAAATGTGTCAAATAAACTCCACCTCCTGAATAAAAGTAAGAATTATCCCCAATGCTTAGCAAAATAAGAGTAAAAGAGGGAAGAGTGAAGAAAACTCCTAATGGCTCCGTGGACATCTCTGTGTCCCCAGCAATGTCATCATCCCCAGGATCAGCCAACTGAATCTCATCATCCTCAACTCTAGGTGTGGCTGGGTTGGCAAACATCTGACGCACTGCCTCACCAGTGTCGGCAGCAAGGTCTGGCTCTTCAAACTGGCCAGCTAGTGCCACCGGTGTAGATGGTGCTAAAGGATCTGGGACAAAATGATGTGGGTCAAGTAGCATATCAAATGGGAGATCTCCGACTGTAGCAATCCTGGTCACCACTCTCCGGAGTTTGTCCACTGACTTTTTGCTGGCTTAGGACTTCCTTATGTTCTTTACTTCCTTTCCCAGCTCTTTAATCACCAACCATGTTGTATCAAGGTGTCCATGATAGTCTTTTGATTCTCAGAATTTTCTTCAATGTCTCCTCAATGTCAAAAGGAACCTGTGATGCCTGTGAGGTGGACTGTACTACAACAGTACTGGACAAGTCAGACAGCTTTACAATGGCTGTCTATATCTAGTTATTGAGACCCGCCAATGTCTGGGAGACTCGCAATGCAGATAGTTGGTGAGTAGGCACAGGCACTGGCTTCAAAGCCGAGGTGGGAGCTGTGGTAGGAACTACAGTAAAGGTTGTGGATGATGGTGGAGGCATAGCTGCGGCACTGGAGGAAGGCTCAGCCAAAGTGGATGAAACATCAACTGTCTCAGGAGCTACCACTCATGGCTCATCAGACTGGTATGTGGTGGTAGGAGGCTAAACTTTTTTCTTCGGGTTGCTCTCATTCATCAGTGAGTACCAAGTAAAAGGCTTCTTTAGCTTCACCTTTGTGTCATAATCCTTCGGCTCTACCTTTGCATTGGTGATATATTTTGTAATAGTGTTGGGATACGGGTAGGACGAGTCATCTTGTTGAGCGATCACTGAGATGTTGGCCAATATCACGGCTCCCATATTGATTGGGTACCCGGCCATAATAGAAGCCACTAGAACTGCCTTAGGGATCGGAAGGTGAGTCTCATTCTGGCTCGGGTCTAGTCTGCTGAACACAAATGTCTGCCACTCCTTTACCTCAAAGCTCAAGGTGTTCCGGTGGATAGGAACCCCATCGTTAATCCATGGTGGTGATGGTCCTGGTGGTGCCAGAATCTTAGCTAGCCAAGGACGGACTACCTCCTTTAGTGCACATTTCTCCAAATACTCCATCAGCTCAACATCCTCGAAACCCAAGTGCGTGTTAAGTGTATGCTGATCAAACCTTGAGGTTACGTACTTTGGTCACCTTCGTCCCCCCTTTTTATATGAAATCTAATATTTAAACACTAAAATAATTTCAAACTTCCTAAAGTAGTAAATATAAACGGCTACAACAACTTTTAATGTTCAAACTTGACCTAAATTTGTGAAATTCGTCTATTTATACTAGGCCAAAAATTACGAACAAAAATGCCCCTCGGGAGGTTCTGCAGCCACACAATTTCATGTGCGGTCCACAGATTTCTTCATTTGGCAGGAAGGTGAGTTTTGCAACCGCACATTTTTGGATTGCGACTGCGAAGCAACTTCTGCGGCCGCACATTTCTTGTGCGGTCCGCACTTCACAAAGGCATCAGGACTTGATATTTTTTGCATATTCTCTGAACTTTGAATCTTTGTTAGTGAAAGCCCAGTTCTGCAGCCACATAATTCATGTGCGATCCGCACATTGCTTAAAAATCTGTTGGGTTTTACTGCTTGGTTTGCGTCCGCAGATGGAATTCCGCGGTCCGCAATTTCTTCTACGGCCGCAGAATTCCTTCTACGGACCGTTTCATCATTGGAGACCAAACTTCCAGTATTCCTGCAATTTGTATAATTTTATTAGTTTCGGAATACAATTCAATACTTTCGGACTAAAACAAAAGCTAAAAGGTGCTAATAAGCAGTCAAAATCTCCATTTATCAGTCCCCGAGGAGGACGTTTTGGCTGATCCTGCTAGTGCGGCGAGGTTGCTGTAGGAGGCTTTCACCCGAACGGGTATCATCGGGCATGCTTTCGGTGCAAGTTCTTCCTCTAGGAGTACCCGACCGAAGAACAAGCAACAAAAAATATGACGTTCCTCCATAGGGCAAAAACCATCCTCTAGAAGACCGTTGATCAGTGTCGAAGTCATCCTTTGATTTGTCCTTATTCTTCTCCCGGTCCTGACCCTTGGTTGATGCCAGGAAACCAAGTTGTTCATTCTTAATTCTTATCTTCGACTAGTACCGGTTGTGAACATCTGCCCATGTTGTAGCCTGGAACTCGAGCAAACTTTCTTTCAATTTCTAAGAATCGTTGGAACTTCTCGGATTTAGACGTTTAGTAAATGCTTCAGCTTCCCATTCGTCCAGTATGGCCGGTAGCAACATTCTTTCTTTCTGGAATCTGGTCACAAACTCCCGCAACAATTCAGACTCTCCTTGTGCAATCCTAAATATGTCGGTCTTTCGAGCATGTACCTTTCTTGCCCCGGCATGAGCCTTTATAAAAGAATCTGCAAGCATCTTGAAAGAATCTATTGAGTGTTCGGGTAAAAGCGAATACCATGTCAGGGCCCCCTTCCTGAGGGTCTCCCCAAATTTCTTTAGTAAGACTGACTCAATCTCGTGCGGAGCTAAATCGTTCCCATTCATCGTTGTTGTATAGGTGGTGATGTGCCCCTGAGGATTTAAAGTTCCATCATACTTCGGCACATATGACATTTTGATTTTGAACCGCTTCGGGATCAATTCTGGTGTTGCGCTTGGTTTAAACGATAATTGGGTGTATTTCTTTGAGTCCGGTCCTTCCAATACTAGTGGTGCACCTGAAATTTGATCTATTCGGGCGTTTATTTTCCACATAAACCGCGTGAGTTCAGTTTTAAAGGGATCATTCTCATTGGCTTTACTGGATCCACTATCGTTCCCCCCAGCCCTGTCGAAGTCGACTTTTCCCATCGAGGTATTGTTGTCTACCCTCTGCATTGTTTGGTTTGCGGGAGCACCGGGTAACTGGACCCCGTCTATTCGCATTGTTGGAAGCGCCTGGCAACGCTTGTCTCAACTCCATCATGACCTGATCCTGTTGTGAGAAGTGGCCTATAATAGCCTTTTGTTGCTCCCTAAGGATCCCTACTGTTTCAGCGACGTGCTCGTCTTCAGCATCATCAGGAGTTGCCTCGCGAACATGTCGTGGATATTGCCCTCCATGGACCGGCGTGGCCTCATCCCCCTTGTTGCAGGTATCACTAATTGACTCTTCGTGCTGAGGCTGATTTCTTTGGGCCTTAATGTTGTGTGCGATGTTGACATCATTATCTGCTATTTTTTTTAATGATTTTTTCTAAGAACAAAGAATGAAACAGGTTAGTAATAGATGCAATGATCAACTTAATTACACAACTGTCTAAGCCCCACGGTGGGCGCCAAATTGTTTACCCGTGAAACAGTATAGTTGAATTTATACGTGATTTATAAATAATTGAATCGATTTGATCCCAAAATGATAAATAAATTAAGCAAGAATATAAGACTTAACGTTGAAATCGAGATAAGACAACAAAAATCCTGGTTCCGAGAGCAGAGCTTCCGGAGGTAGTAGTAACTATATTAATAAGCAAGAAGATAAAATATTATTGAGCTTTGAACATTATATAGCATAAGCTTGTCAGAAAATCCGTGTCCCTTACAATGGTTGTTGAACTCACTATTTATAGTTGCTCCTAGGGAACAAGGTCCCAGGATCAAGCCTCTCTTAAATGACAATCATGGGGGCCATTGAAGAATGTGTAATGGCAGGTTATAAATGTCATATTCTCTATAATGGGCTACGTACTTAATGCTATAGAATATTCTCAATTAAATGTTACCGAGTGGCGTGCATTTATTTTGTCTTTATGAGTAACATTTCCTTCGGGAACAAACGAGATTGCTGACTTCGGACTTGATTGCCATTTGTCTCGCTTTCCATCAGCCTCCTGCTCCATGTGTCGCTTTATTATGTGAGCTTTTAATATGAACATATTTTACTCTATACAGTTGTCATAGTTTTTGTTTATACCCGCATAGCCAATATTGTTTTTGTACAATAGTATTTATATACTCTTATAAATTATTATTCAATATTTAAACACGTATAGATAATACATTAATCTATACTATATTAAAAGTATGAAGGCCCTTAGCGAAATGCCGTTCGTTTTTTTTACCCTTTAAAAATAGAGTTCACATTGGATAAAATAGTAATTTAAATATTTTTCTAATATGTAAGAATGATCATTTAATTATTTTCCTAATATCTGGGACATTGAAATCAACTATAATTCTGATTATTAAAATTTTTCATAGTTGAATTATGTAGAGAATCTTTATATTTAGGATTCTAAAAGCAATTAAATTTTATTTTATATAGGTTTCCTTATTTCAAGCACATTAATATTAAAAGTTGTAGTAAACTATAAATTTTTTTTATTATTCAAAACTTAGAAATTAAGTACTCATATTTATACTACATTTTTTCCGTAGATTAGCACTACTTTAAAGCTACTAAAAATAGGTAAACATAAGTTATATATATTAAACAAAAGTAGAATACTCATTGTATATGGAAAAATTAAAAGTAACATAGAATTATTGGGTTCAAAAGGAAAAAAAATTAAAAGAATAAGCAGAAATATCCCTATTAAAGGGCGTTATAATTTTTACCAATTTTCAATGACACCAGGGTTTAGTCTCTATCGGTTAAAGATTTCATTATTATTTTAAGAGTGATTTTTTGTGTCTTTTACCTTATTTTTCCTTCATAGTTGATTACAGCTTTAACTTGAAAAGAGTTTTGCTTTGAATTCTCTTTTATGTTCTTTTTAGTTTGCCATATGAATATTTTCATTAAGTCTAAATCGTTGATTGTGATTCAAACTCTTTTATTGCTTATTAGTGCTTTTGCTTTTATTTACCATCTTCTTTTATATTCTTAATTTGGTATTGTCTAATCTTTGTGTTTTCTTTATCCAAGTTTTAGGTTGCCGATTATATATCTTAGAAGCTTTTGGATCTTTTAAAAATAACACAACAAAGTATATCCGAGGTAACTTATTATTTATTTTGTTGCTCACTGAACGAGATATGAGTTACGCCTTAGCATGTGAGTCCCTTAATCTTTTTTATTTTTTTTATTTTATAGAATAGTATTGTAACATTTGGCAGTTTTGTTTTGGTTTAGTTTGTTGTTACTTTTATTTTTGATGCTTTTATAGGATTTTGGAAGAATTATTTTCCGCTTAAGTCTTATTCTTTTCACCATCCAATTCATTTTTTTAGGATAAAAGATTATGTTGGTTAATACTTTGGGTTAAAAGATGATTTACGTTTGAGAAAACATCTAAATACTAACGTAGTCATATTATTTTATATTTATATACTGACATCAGTATTACACAATAATTTATATTATTTTATATTTATACATTATTTTATTGATACACGCAAAGTTCACGTGTAACGCACGTACACTAAAACTAGTTCGGTATAAAAGTGTATAATAATATGTACCAACCTTACATAATAGTGTATACTAATATATAAAATATATAAACGTCGCTAGCTACAGTGCGAACTTCTTCTACAATTTTCAGTTGTAATTCTTGTTCAAATTCAATTCAAATTTCCCCCAAATGGCTTCAAATTTTTTAGATAGCCTCCTTAGACTATTTTCAACAAATCTAAAACAACATGTACTCCAAATTTCTTACATAAATTATATCTAAAATTCAACTTCTTTAAGCTTATTTAACAATGGTTACCCCAAGTGCAGAAAGTGAATAGAAAGTGACAATTTCTATTTTGGGGCCAAAATTTTTGAAAATAGAAATTGGTTAGCAAAGTGCGACATGTCTAACTGTAAGCTTATTCGCCATATTATTTATGTTATCAAATAACATTATTTTATTTGTTATGGTAAGAATACACTCTATACATATTCTCCAAACTTTTAATTTAATAGTGAGTGGACATTAACATTTAAATGATATTAGCGAATATTCACTTTTTGATGAGTTTAGTGTGTTGGGATTTTCACTTACAAAGCTTCAAAATCTGGGGTTTTACTCGTGGAGAATTTAGTGGGCGTTGGACATAAGAATTTTAAATTTCGGAAAAAATTTTCAAAAAAATGGTAGAAAATTAGAGTTGCGTTTGGACATGAATACAATTTAGAGTTTTTGAAATTTTGTGAGTGTTTTGAAGTGAAATTTTTGAAAAACAACTTCCGAAAAATTCCGAAATTCAACTTCAATTAAAATTTAAAATTTTTATGGCCAAACACTGATTCCGAAAAAGTAAAAAAAATTCGAAAAAAAGTGAAAAAAATATTATGGCCAAACGGGCACTTAGGATTTTATATATAGAGAATTTTAAAATTCTAGGAACGAATCATGGGTTCTGTAAATGTTTAGATTCTAAAATTCTCTCGGATCTCTATATAGCACTCACGTACCGAATAAACTCTACTAACCGATCCAAAAAGTAGTTACGCAAGCCAATTTTTTGGGATATTATCACTTTTTATCCGCACTAGAAATTATTTATATTCAATAGCCGAAAAAGTATCTATTTTTTTGTGTTTTAAGTAGGGATAATTTTGTTTAGATTTTATTTTCCCATAAAAATAGTATTTTTTTAATTATATCTCACATACTAAATAAACTCTAACAACCGGTCAAAAAAATGGCTACCCCAGCCAATATTTCTAAACATTTGCTGATAGATCCGCCCAAGCACACAAAGGGCCGGCCAATATGTACTAGGATGCCCCGGCCCGCTCAATCAAGCTTGACATAGGCTTCTGTCAAGCTTCAAACTTTTCGCAGAATTGGTCCCAGTCCATAGCAATAGAACTCAGAAGTAAGCAATTGAAGCTCTATTCAAACTTCTTATTGCCTAATAGGACTGGTCTAGAATCTCACTGAATTCATTAAAATGTTGCTGAAGTTAAATATATGCACAAGAATTGGAGGAACCTTGCCCAGGCATAAAAACAATTTCAAGATTCTTTGGTTTGGTTCATGTAATCATCGTGTTTGTGTTGAATTTTCTGGAAAAATTGTAACTTTTGAATCAAGAATCCATTTTGGTGGAGACCCATTTGCTTATAATGGAGTTATTGCATTTTTTTCTTCTTGTTCATCTAGAAGTGATAGCCCTAGACTAAACATAAACCCTAATTTGTATTTGAAAAATGATCATTGTGATGATACTGGAGATGGGTATTTTGTAAAAGAAGAATTGGATTCTAAAGAATGTAAAGATTTGAGCTTTTCTGATACTTCTTGTGATGAAAATGGAAAAGATTGCAGCTTTAAAGAAACTGCTAGTAGTTGTAGGTTTGATAATGTGGATGAGTTTGAAGAGTCAGAAAATGAAGATGGAGGAGGTAGTTTGGGCTGTATTGATGATGATTTTAAGGTTTTGGATTCATTTGGTAAAAGTGAAAGGCAAATGAATCGGGCGGAGAATGTTGGAATTTCTGAAAGAATTGAAGGGGTTGAAGATGAAATGAGACATCCTTTGGTTAAGGAAACATGCAGATTAATTGAACGTCAGTCGGCTTGGACGCCAAAGCTTGAGATTGAATTGAGGCGTTTGCTAAGAAGTTTGAAGCCTCTGCAAATTTGTGCTGTCTTAAGGTCTCAATCCGATGAAAGGGTCGCTTTGAAATTCTTTTATTGGGCGGACCAGCAATGGCGGTATCGACATGACCCTATTATTTATTATGTGATGCTTCAACTTCTAAGTAGGACAAAGTTGTGCCAGGGAGCTAAGCGCATTCTTAAGCTGATGGCACGTAGAAGAATTCCGAGGAGACCTGAAGATTTTGGTTGTGTGATGGTTTCTTTTAGTCGAGCTGGACATTTAAGGAAAGCAATGCAGATCCTGAATGTGATGCAAAGAGCAGGAATTGAGCCTGATTTGTCTATATGCAACACTGCAATTTATGTTTTGGTGAAGGGGAATAAAATTGAGAAAGCATTGAGGTTTCTTGAGCGGATGCAACTAGTCGGGATAAATCCAAATGTTGTTACATATAATTGTTTAATCAAAGGTTATTGTGATGTGCATCGAGTTGAAGATGCATTAGAGCTGATTGCTGAAATGCCGTATAAGGGCTGTTCCCCAGATAAAGTTAGTTATTATACGCCGATTTCATTCTTTTGCACGCAGAAACAAACCGATAAAGTGAAAGAGTTGGTGGAGAAAATGGCTAAAGATAGTAACTTATTGCCGGACCAGGTTACTTATAATACAATTATACATATGCTTTCAAAGCACGGTCATGCTGATGAAGCGTTAGGATTCTTAAGGGAAGCTGAAGAAAGAGGATTCCGAGTGGATAAAGTGGGTTACAGTGCTGTGGTAAACTCCTTTTGTAAAGACGGAAGAATAGATAAGGCAAAGGAACTGGTCAATGAAATGATTGCCAAAGGATGTAATCCTGATGTGGTTACTTACACTGCAGTTCTGAACGGGTTTTGTCTTGCAGGGAAAACTGATCAAGCTAAAAAGTTACTTCAACATATGTACAAGTACGGTTGCAAGCCAAACACTGTATCATACACTGCCCTATTAAATGGGCTTTGCCGGAGTGGAAGGTCCGCGGAGGCAAGAGAGATGATGAGCTTATGTGAGGAGTCATGGTGGAGACCGAATGCTATTACGTTTAGCGTGTTAATGCATGGCTATCGTAGGGAAGGGAAACTGTCTGAAGCCTGTGATGTGGGTAGGGAAATGATTGCAAAGGGCTATTTCCCTACCCCCGTTGAAATTAACCTGCTAATTCGATCCCTTTGTCAAGAAGGCAGAGCAGATGAAGCAAAGAACTTTATGGAGGAATGTCTGAAGAAAGGATGTGCTGTTAATGTGGTGAATTTCACCACTTTAATTCATGGTTTCTGTCAAAAGAATGAATTGGATGCCGCTCTTTCGGTTCTTGATGACATGTACTTGATTAACAAACACCCTGATGCTGTCACATATACAACGCTAATAGACGGATTGGCAAAACAAGGAAGAATGGAAGAGGCTATTAATCTAGCCAATAAAATGCTTCATAGGGGTGTGCTTCCCACTGCTGTGACGTATCGTACAGTCATCCACCGATTTTGTCAGCAACGTAGGGTGGATGATCTGGTGAAATTACTGGAGAAGATGCTTTCAAGACAGGGGTGTAAGACTGCTTATAATCAGGTTATTGAAAAACTTTGTGGTTTCGGATATGCTGACGAGGCTTATAAGCTGTTGGGAAACGTCCTCAGGACAGCTTCAAGAGTTGATGCAAATACCTGCCACATTCTTATGGAGACCTATTTAAAGGAAAGGAACCCTCTTTCATCATATAAGGTGGCTTGTCGAATGTTCAACCGGAATCTGATACCTGACTTAAAGCTCTGTGACAAGGTGAAGGATAGATTGATGCAAGATGGCAGAGTAGAAGAGGCGGACAAGCTCATGTTGCGCTTTGTGGAGCGTGGCCGTAACCTGCCTCAGCTTCAGAGGGCTTGAATTTGACTAGTAAAGAGGAAATCATTGTGTTTCTCAGGAGATATTACTGTTCTGACAAGGCAATGCAATAGCTCATTATATTTCAGAGAGAAGTTAGTCTCAGGCAGAACAAGATTTCTGGAAATGCTTGTAGTTTCAAATCAGAGTGGTGATATGGACATATGTGCAACTTCACGCCCAAATATTTGACATGCAACAGAGATCTTTTGTCATGGTATGATATTTTGTATTCCCAGCTGCACTTATTTTGATAATTATTCCCTGTTAGATGATGTCCTAAGTTTTCTCCGGTCTTCCCACTGAGTTGTTAGTGCTTCTCTATCCAGTTGTATGGCAACTATTCTCAATTAAATCTTAGAGCCTTGGTGTCATGCAGGAGTTACATCTGTAGCTGGATATTTTAAATTTTTGAGGATGTAAGCCAATTAATGGGGAAGATTGAGACGCAGCAGTCTGACCTGGTTGAGCATATTGTTTGAAGTGCAAAGACCTCTCGGAAAGAGTGGAAGTCAGTAAAGATCTGGGCCAGTCTAATGCTTTTTAGTAACACATCATATTCCACAAGTACTACAACAACAACAACGCCTCAATCCCAAGCAAGTTGGTGTCAGTTATGACGATGAACAGCCCACAATGTACAGTGGAACAAGCCCCATGCACGCAGCACCTTGTGACACTACACGCACAGTGCACCACCTTCCCCTGCCAACAGCTGACTGCTCGCCACAAGCAATGCCACCGACCTGCTACAAGCATACCTAACTCATAACTAAAACATATTCCTTATGTACATGGGATAAGTCTCTCAGCACTTGTGACCAGTGCATTCTCCTAACAAGGCAATCATTGTTCCTTAGTAGTTATTTCACTCACTAGCTATTAAGTATTATTTTATTTTCTGTACTCAAATAATGTCACATTATTTATTCGTGATTTAAACTAGACTTGAGTGCCCCCCTCACTCTACTTCATTAAGATGCCGATCAACATGCACGATTTTCTATTTTATGTTTGATAACCCTAGAGTGATTTCTCTGTGTCCGTACGGTTCCATATTTCCACTTTATCATGCTCTATTGGGTAATAACTGTGTATATATTGCTTTGTTATGGAAACTCGTTGTAGGTCATACTATGCATTTGCTTTACTTGATACACTACATTGTCTTAGTTTGGTATTCTATGTAGTTTTTAATGTGCTGGGATGACGAAGATATGATTTGATTTATCTGTGCACTATCTCAAGGTGTGGCAGCGAAATTTCCACTGTTGATTATGGTCAGGGTATGACCAGGCAGTTATGTATGGCCACAATCACTGGACAGCAAGCCCATAGAATAGGTGCTAACTTGAAACTCCAATCTGGCACAGATACATTTTCAATCCTAGTAATGCAGCATATCATGTTTATCAGTTTTGGGATCAATCATAGGTCTCATTACTAACTAGTTGGTGGCAACTCAAACAAGGGATGCAACAGGAGGACTTCCTGGCGTGGTGGGTAAACATCCTACTATCGCTCGCTCAAACATGTTTACCTTCAAAGTTCTGACTCGATCCATTGAATTAGTGTTGGTATGATCGCATCCTTCATCATATTCTTACTATTTTTACTCTAGATCCAGTGAATTAGTGTTGGTACGATTGCATCCTTCATCATAATATTACTATTTTTACGCTACCCTTCTTAGCCTTTTACCTATCACATTCGTTCTTATCTTGGCTTGAGACTGACTAAGTGACTATGCTTGCGAAATGTCATAGATGAGGTTTTGGGTTATTATAACGATTTCTATTTCCTTTTCACAATAATATAACCTTTTTCTTGCTAATTATGGAATGTAGAGCATTTCTTCTTTTATGGTTCCTGTATCCTCTTCACTTGTCATTGGAATGATGATTTTTCTTTTTTCCTATTTTGTTCCTTATTTTGATGAAGTAAACTGTTTATACTATATATGTAAGTACCCGTGACTTACATACATATAGATAGAGCTCAAAATCTTCACACAAACAAATAATCCGATGGCGGGAATAGTAGAATATGCAGGAATGAGTGTGACATGTTCACAAGACTCTGCTGTAGTACATGCTAAAGAGTTGTGAGCTAGTGTTTAGACATCTATAGGCATTTGCTCCCTTAAATGGTAAAGATGGAGCAGGAGAAACAGAAGACTTGAAGTAGAGAGGTTGAGCTTGTACGGTAACTCAAGACTCCTCTTGCAGTCTATTTGAAATATCAAATTTAGCAACAAAATCTACGCAGAATATTCTTCCATTTAGGCCTGCTGAACAGTGGTAATGAGCTAAGTTGCCATTTAGTTGATTTGCGGTTAGATGAGAGTTAACAACCTTAATATAGCTGAATATTCCACTGGCTTTGCTAGCTTGCAGGACGGGCTGTAAGATGCCCAATCAATCGGTGGTTATCTTGACCTTTCTTCTGTGTTCTACGCAGTAACACCCTTTAGAGTTAAGGAATGGTGGTTAAGAGTTCTTGGTCATGGGTTGAGAACGGGAATTGAACTCTTTGAGATCGAATCTCCTATTGTTCCTCAATTGTAGAGGGGTCGATTGTCCCGAGAGACTTTTGATAGCTAAAGTGATGAAAAAAGTAAACAATCCTAGCCAAGTCTGTGCTTGCATTAGTAGATAAAATCACTTTACAAGAAAGTAATTATTTCTTTGAGACTGATAGCACAAGTCCAACATATAGAGATTATAACGATTGCCTCCTAACCAAATAAAATAAGGCTGAATGAGTATGTTAACTTATTAAACATCATATCCTTGATGACAGAATGTTCTCCACATTTTTACAAAGTGACTGTCAGTTAATGGGAAAAATTTAAGAGACGACTCTATCGGAAGTATCATACAAGAAAATGTAGCTTCAAATTCCAATAATCCAACTTGATAACTTTAACTCCCAACTGGCAACTGTCATCTCTATTGAATTGGTTTGGGACTTGAGTATTTGCTGACCTTCACTAGTCACCATTAGGAAAAAGAATATTCCTCCGAATCTGAGTCTCTATTTGGAGAGACAGTAGAGGATTCAGATGAACTTTCTCCTCCAGAAACAGAGAAAAAAGACGATCCCTCGGAATCTGATTCTGCATAAGGAGATAAAGTGTCACTATTAGGAGAAAGAGGTGGTGATTCATCGAATTTTGCAGAACCAGAATAAGAGGAGGATTCATTGGAAAGTTCATTTTCAGCAGAAGAGAACAAAGAGGGTCGTCCCTCTGAATCCGTGTCTCCATTTGCAGGGAAAATAGAGGAATCACTGCTAGAAGTAGAGGAAGTGGAGGCTTCATGTGAACGTTTTTCCCCAGAAGTAGAGAAAAAAGAAGATTCCTCCGTATCTGCATCTCCATAATAAGGAGACAAAGTGTCAGCATCAGAAGAAAGAATAGGCGATTCATTTGAAAGTTTTTCTCCAGCAGTAAAATACAAAGAGGATACTTCTGAATCTGAGGATTCACTAGAATCAGAGGAATCACTAGAGCCCTCTTCTCCACAAGTAGTAGTAAAACCAGGGGACTGTCCATCTGAATCTTCTTCATCGGATTCACCAACCACCCACAAGGCACTAAATTTTAGATGACGTTCCGTATTCACAGCGGAAACATCAACACGAACTTCTTCCCTCTTCCAAATTATAAAGCAATTACCGTTCACATCCATATCTGATCCGAAACTTGGGAAGGTCATCTCTGCACGGTGAGAAGCTGAAAAACCGAGGTCCCTGACAATTTGATTGTTTATGAATAGAACAGAGGATTTATCAAGTACAATCGCCATTGAAATATTGCCGTCACTGCATTTATCAATTAACATGCGAATTGCATCCTGATCCTCAGCACCGTCAATGCTTGTGTAAATCACTCTCTTGGTGCAGTTGGGGGCAATGTCAGTGCGAGGATCAATTGTTACCCTGCGTTGGTTTTCTCTTTGGTCATTCAAGGGAGTGACGTTCATTGTCACGTTGATTTCAGATACCTCCTCTCGAAGGGTGTACAATATTGGCATGCTTTCTCTGCCCATCTCAACAATGATAGCACCCTTAGCCGGCATTTCTTTCTCTGCAATTGATCTCGTCCCAGAGGAGCTAGGAATTGGGGCAGTGGTTTCTTCATGAGTTTCTGGAGAACTCGTGTTCTCAAGATGAGTTTCTGATTCCTGAGGATCAGCCATCGGGAATGGTTCTGGGCGGACTTGTGCCGAGCTAGAGGAGGTAGCCCTGTTTCCCCTACAATTCCTCGAGAGGTGTCTAAATCCACCACAATTGTAGCATTGCTGTGCTGGAGAATAAGACAATCCCACAAGCGGACCACCACCTGCTATTTGAATTTGCAACGGGAGACGCGAACATGGATTTGTACCGATCGATTGAAACAAAAAGCGAGAAGACTTACTATCAACCATAAGAACCCGGCATCCCAACGATGCGCAAGCAGTATCTGCAATTTTAGTTACCAGACGGTCCGTGCAGTACTCAGGGGGGATTTGTTGCACGCGTCCTTCGACGATATCTCCATCAAGAAGAAATGGTTGGAAATTCAACTGCCATTGATAAAACTTGATCGGATAGCGATCGAAGACCCACCCGCCACTTGTTCCAAAAGCAATGTTATAATCACTTTGGATTTCGAATTTAGCAGCGTACCAGTTAAAACCCAATTCTCTCACTTCTACAAATCTGTGGAGATTCAAGGAGCAATGAAGCTCGCCTCCGAGCTGGAAACGTCCCATCTTCCTCCCAGCTGATAGATGAAAGAGAAGAGTAAGCTCAGCATTTGCGCGAGTCTCCTCTTTCTCGGCATCAGTTAACTGAACTACAGGAGTATCAGCAGCCCTAGGACTCAAGCCGGCCGCCATCAAAGTACAATTTCCCCACCAACTCAGATGAGCGGAAATTGAATATCTGTTTTTTCCTTCTTCTTTTTTGGAGAGAATTATGTTTAGGGTTTCTGTTGTACTACTCAAATGATTTTGAAATGCTGGTTGGCTTTGGAAAGAGTTATGAGTCAGTCAGTGGCTGTGGAAATAGAAATAGAAAGTTTAAGGTTGGATGAATTGATTGAATTGCCAAAGTCGAATTTATAGGAGTATATTACCAAACCTTAACTACTCTGACAAAACGACACACTTTTCTGGAGAAGGCCAATTTTGCTAAAAGAAAAACAATTATTGACAGACTTGTAAGATTGCTTGAATTAGCAACTGGGTTTAAATTTATTTATTTACTTTAATTGTATTAAATTTAAATAGAATCAAACTACTTTATTTGATTCTTTGTTCTACAGCTCTAGCAGTGCCGTAAAATGGGTGGTTTTAATTTTAATCAGTAATTAGAATTCCCTTTTTGTTTTCAGCGTGACTGGAAATTGTGCTGAGTGAGGACCAAACAAACGTCGCTACTACATGTGACTTTTTGGCTACTAATCAATTTGCACGCGGACAAAACTCTAGTACTTTTGACAAAAACGATATCTTGTCTTTTACAATTTTCTCTCACTTAAGTGATTGGAAGATCATTAATTTTCCAATTTTATATGCTTATAATATAGTATTTGATACACCATTACTATATGTAAAGAACAATTTTATATTATTTTTGATTAAATATAATTTATCTATCCATATCTACCTATATCTATTTCTATATTTATCTATTTATATTTATATTTGTATGAGATAAAATTGATAATCGACATGTGGATCTTTGACGAATTGACACGTGAAAACATGCAAGATACGAGTTAGCAAATAATTATCACCGATTACAAATAGGTGACGAATATTGAATAAGTTTCGAAGGCATTGGAATCGGGAACGAAGATTTGAAAAGGAAGACATCGGTTGGAAAAAACAGCATTCAATGAGCAGTCGTTACAAAGAATCTTTGTATTAATGTTCAACTGTTACGCAACTATCAAGAGGGGTTTTATTCATATTAAAGAAGAGCTTGATTTGGGGGATCTTATCTCCCTAAATTGAGCTATAAATAAGAGAATTTGTGTTCATTGTAGGACGGGAAACATTCTCTATGCTAAAAAAGGCAAAATTAGCTCTTTTTCTATAAAACAATTTTCTCTTATTTTTCATATTGCTCTTGTTAATGCTCTGGGAGAAGTTCAGCCCATAGTGAGACTTGTGTTTTCTTCTAATTTACTTTGATTAACTTATTTATGTTCTTGGCTATTTTATATTCTTGGATCAAATTAATTCACATGTCTATAAATCACGTTACAAATTCAACCGTACTGTTTTACGGGTAAATAGTTTGGCGCCCACCGATGGGGCAAAATAATTGTGTTATTACTTTGATCCATTCATTTGTTACTAGCACAGTTTGAAAATTCTTGCGTACACCACTAATCTCAAATGCTCATGTATTATACTAGTATGTCAATATTCCATTAATCAATAGTACAATGTATTTAGTATATGGTGAATATGCTACAACAGATTTCTTCTGATATATGTTATATTCACACACTGATATACTATAAATAGAATGAAAATGGCGAATCTGTCAATAATTATTTTTTGGTGTAAACATATAGTTCGAGTAAGTTTTACCTATAAATGCGGTGTGGCAAAAGCGAAGCACTAGTCTAATCCAAAAGGAAAAGGAGCGAAAGCTAATATTAAATCAAGTTAGCAACTGGGAATCTGCAGAAGCAAAAGTTGTGAGATATATAAATATTATACTAGAAAGCAGTCATTATTATTTTCTGATTATTAAAGTTGAAAAATATGGTAATGCGTATCACATGGCAAACTCGAATTTATTACGTAACAAAAACAGAAGAAAACTACACCCTATTAGATCGGGTGAAATTCAAAAATAGCTAAATTTACAAGTGGTAATTGAAAAATAACCATAGTTTTAAAATAATTAAAATTTAGCTACTTTTCATGTAAAGATAAATCTGAAAGAAAACATTATTTAAAATCCGAAAAATATTCCAGCATAATATACTGGAGTTCCAGTATAATATACTGGATACATAGGTGCTCCAAACTCCAGTATATTATGCTGGAACTTTCCGTGTGTTGGAGTTCCAGCATAATATGCTGGAAGTTCATACACATGTGCACCAATTTCCAGTATATTATGCTGCAATTTTTCGTATTGTAGCAAAATAATGATTATTTTTCAATAATGTTACAAACGCTGACTATTTTTTAATTACCAATACGAAAACTGGTTAGCTCGTGCTATTTTGACTATTAGATTAGTAGTTTTCTCAAAATTACTAGCGACGTTATCCTGTGCCAGCACGGGCCCAAGTCCAACATCTCAGTATAATAATTACACTATTCTTTTGCTTACCATTTCCATGTATTTGCTCGGAAATGAGAATTAGACAACCAATTCCAGTCAGTTAAGATGGAAAATTGTTATATGAATATGGTCGAGCAAAAAAAAAAAATTTGCGCTCCACCAGTGGCGGACCAAATATTTTGTGCAAGCGGGTTCAGACGAAGACTAAGTCATCGATGTCATCTGATAGTAGAAGCAACACTGGGCATAATAAACAACCTAGTTTTGATCTCCGCTCTTTATTTTGGTACATAACCTCAAAGGATTTTTTTCACTACTCTTTATGTTTTTTTGAGGTCGAGTTCTTTAAAAAAACAAATTAACAACAGCTCTATTTTGCAAACAATGATAATAGAATAGAACCATAAACTAAAGTAAATTAATAATTTAATAGTATAAGAATCCTGGAACTACGAAAATAAGCTAAATGAAAAGAAAAAAATTTAAAAAACGGTGAGGGAGCGACAACGAGGAAGAAGTAAGTAGACTAGTACAAAATATTTGAAACACTTGAAATGAAAAAGGTGTAAACAACGATGTGTTATTAGAAAAGTAATTATTTTAACTCACAATTTATGAGAAAAGATATACTCCACTAACATACTTGAGATCTACGGAATATACATCACATAACACAAGGTGAGCTATTTGTATCGGCAATACAATCTAAATTATTATGGTGCAGTATTTTGAAATGTGAAAATACATTGTTTATTTTATTATTGTAGTATTTTGAAAATTCTTATGATATTCTAAAGTACCAGTCGATATATGAACATGTAGATTTTTAAATAGGAACAATTATAGTAGCAAAAGAAAATAATCGTTGGTGTTATGCTCCAATTTGCGCAGGAGACAACAAAATTTAAGCTCAAATATTTCATTGACTTGGTCAAGCCAAGTAACTCAACTAACTTTAAAATAATTCATCATCTTCCTTTTCTCTAAGGCTGATAAATAAATCAAAAATAAAAAGGGATTTTAGTCAACATCGACAAAGTTATGAATAATGTGCGGACTGTAATACTCCCTGGATTATAAGTGCTAATACTTTTCTTGTTTGATACTATAAGAGTTTTAGTCATACACACTAATGACATAAAAAAAGTAATTACAAATACTTCTATTTAATGTTGGCTTAGAACGAAAGTCAAGTAAGAAAATGTTGAGTAACTTGTTATAAATGACGGTAATGATATAGAATCTAATTACACTAAATTCAACTACCTTTTTTTTCTTTCTACTTTAGTTATTTTCCTTTAAAGAAAAGTAAAATAACGGAGACGGAAATTCAACGGAGTTGGTACTTGGTTGTGTATTTGGCCTATTAGAATGAATGGAAGGTTTCGTTGTTGAGATTTTGGAAGTTTGACTAGCTAAATCAGATAACTATAAAATATGAAGCTTAAAACAGCGGCTGATTTGCAATTCTGCCTTTTGAATTTCTGATTTCACACCAGTTGTGAAATTCAAAGAGTCAAACCACTTTTTATTTGACGGTATTTTATAGATGTTTAATGAATTTGTAAATACATATATAAAGTTTAAGTAAAAATTACTGGGTTCACAAGAATCTGTATGTTTCATGCTAGCAGTGGCGAAGCTAAAAATTACTGGGTTCACACGAATCTGTATGTTTCATGCTAGCAGTGGCGAAGCTACATAGTCAAAAGGATGGTCAACTGACCACCTTTCGTCGAAAAATTGCACTGTGTACATAAGTAAAATATTATGTTTTAAAGGTATATAACATATATTGAACACCCTTTATCAAAAAAAAAATTCACTTCTTTTAAATTTGAACACCCTTGAACAAATTTCTAGCTTCACCATTACATTATTTCTTCGACGAGCGATAAGAGCCATAGTTTTCAAAAAGTTACCCTTTTTCTTCATAATTTTGAAAATGTTTATCAAGTTTTTGGAAAATTGGAAAAATTGCTAAAAGATGTTATTCAAGTTTTCTAAGAACTTGAAAAATAAAATCTGAAAAGTAAAAAATAAAGTTAAACTTTTTGGTAAAAATTATCAAATGTACATTATTTTAACACACAAAAAAAAAATTAAACCTTTTTTTCAAACCAAACGCGATAGCCACACGATGTCCACGAAGGAGAAATAGAAAGGGACAAGATAATAATTTTCTAATCATAAAATACTAAAAATGCTAACCCTTTTCCAAAGGCACTTTCTAATCATATTATAGTAAAGTACTAAAAAGCTTATCACTATGTTCTCATTCAAATTGTCATATTCCTCATAAGTCTTTGTCGAGTGTGATCTTTTCCAAGATGTGGCATATGACCCTTTTTGGTAAACCTTATAGTAGAGTACTTGCAAAACCTTTATTTGACAAGAAAATTCTTGGGACATTATTTTGGAATTTTGGACTTAGATATATCAATTAGTCTTGATACTAAGCAAAATCTTGTAATACAATTTTTTATTAAATTAGCAAGTTGTAAAAGCTGTTTTCAATTAACTTAAATATTAGGAACTTACAAGTTAGATCGAGATAATATACATATTTTTATTAAAACAACACCAAAAAATGATTGTAACGTTTTCCCCGATAACTGACTGAGAAGAAAGACAATGGAGAAGTGCACTTTGCTCTATCCATGTTTGTAAACGAAAGTTCTTAAAAGACTTTTACTTAATTTGCCATCCATTTTTATAGGATTTTCCTATATGTTGTTCAGTAAGGGTATACATAGGTCGGGTTGTTTCGGATTTTTCAATTATCAAATCAAAATCAACTCCGTGATTTTTCAATTATCAAATCAAAATCAACTCTGTCAGATTTTTAAATTTATAAACCAATTAAACCAATAAAAGTTGAATTTTTCAATCTCCAATTTCTCATATTTTTCGATTTTCTTGGGGTTTTCCCAGTAAAATCTTTATTGCACAAAACAAATAACTTGTACTCCAAATATTTCTTTGGTCCTAAATCCTAATAGGATGCAACTATACAAGGTATTACTCAAGAAAATATCACAAAATAATGTGAGATGAGTCATGGCATTGTACTAAAATATTCGACTATGAAGATAATGAAATCGCATAAAATAAATTTTGCTAATTGATAAGTCATAATGCAAATGAACACAATTTAAAACCACTAAGTCATGCTAAAATAAGTACAACTAATAAGTACTAAATATTAATTACATGGCTAAACAATTAAAACATTAAGTTATGCACTTTCAATGTCTAAACCGGCAAAATTTAAAAAAAAAAATAGATATCCAACATTATTGTCATTCCTAGTATTGATTTTTTTTTTTTTAGTATTAGTATTGATTTGTTTTTGTTTTGGGGTTTGAGTTACTAAGACTTATGAGCTATAAAACATATTGGACCGATCAAAAATTCGGCATCCGAATTTAAAATAATACGTTAAAAGAGAGAACTATGAAAAAATTTAAAAAATATTTATAAATTACATTGCAATAAATATTTTTATGTATAAAATATTTTAAACTTGTATAGATGTAATATTTGGTTGATTTGGTTTCGATTTGTGATACGAACGTGGAAACAATAATAACAAGAACACAAATAAAATGCCAAAAAGATAGAATTTAGCAAAGAACTAATTAGGAAAATTAAAAAATACTTGAAATCAAACACAAATACCCTTCAATTTAAATCATAATCAACTCTAAACTATAGGATAACCCTAAGAGCAAGAACCTTATAAACCCCACCTTAAAACAATGGAATTAGGGATGGAAAGCGGGGCGGGGCGTTTGCGGGGCAAAACCGCATAAACCCGCGAAAACTTTAACCCGCCCCACCCAACCCCGCATAGTATAATTTGTTGTTTTCAGTGCTCCCCGCCCCGCAGAAACCCTTCCTGCCCCGTCCCGCCCCACAGAAAACCGCCCCGCCCCGCAAAAATATTTTTTTTCTTTTCTAAATGAATTTGGTAGTAAAACATGAGATACATATAATTCTTTTTTTTTATTTTCCTGCTAAGTACTATAAATTTAATCTAAATATTATATACCATCTTATAAAACACATGTTGAAGATGTTCTAAATTTTATCAAATTTAATTAAGTATTAAGTATATATGATTAATGAAATATGGAACTCATTGTTATTGCTACAATGGGGCTTAGTTTAAGGGGTTTTCTGCCGGTTAAAACAAAATCAAGAAGCCACATAACAGATCAAATATTTCTTTCACCTTTTAGGATGCGAATTATAAGAAGTAGATGGATATTCAATTGAGTTAAAGAGTAAAACAGGGGGAAAAAATGAAAGAATACAAACCAAAACTTTATTTAAGTACTGCTAATGATGCTTTGCCATATACACTCGTTGAATTTATTTCACAACGTTGGGATAAAAGAGTTAACTGTTCAAAAACAAACCATATTAATTTGGAAAAGCTGTTTTATTCAATACTCCTATATGATAAAGGTACAAGTGTACCATCAGCCAAAGAAAAAGAAGTAAACAAAAAAAATATTCGAGACGGGAGAGAGCACATCGTTACAGGTCTTTAGTTCAAAAGATTTAAATACCCAACCCGCTCCGCCCCGCCTCGCCCGCACCCGCAAATGCTCTAACCCACCCCGCCCCGCAAGCTCTGAAACCCGTCCTGCCCCGCACCCGCATCACCACATTGTCATCCCTAAATGGAATTCATCCATAATATTCACTTAATGAGTTCATAATCTCAATATCGAAATAAGTTACGTCCAAAATGAGAATCTTAAGAGCTATTTATACTAGGGAGCTAAGTATTACAAGTATAGCCACCAAATATAATGTAATCTTTAATTGTTGGCGAAATTGCACATATAGTCCGTCCCGTTATGAAAGTAATCTCCAATTAGAATTCAAAATGCTTGATGGCTATCTAGATTGTATCATCCTCCCTCCCTTAAAAGAAATTTGTCCTCGTATTTGGACCTTTACAAAAGATTGCCTCAAACCAACAAGCAAACCACATTTTTACAAATTTATGGTAAATCCAAGCATCCAAGCCAACAAGCAAGACAAATCTACCATTCAAACCAAAATCTAATGATACCCATGGCTAAAACAAAAAAAGCATAAAAGCTAGCAAAATCATAGAATTATCATGAAATACCTCCAATCCATACACCAAGTGTGCCCCAATATAATAATCATCAAGAAATATTTTAGCTCTCATAGCTTTATCAAGTCCAAGCATAAGCATAAGCCAAATAAACAAACTATTGTTGAATTCAAGTAGACATGAAAAATCAAGAATAAGAATGATATGTTAAAACAGAACAAGTCTCTTGACTTCTTTAATATATATATATCTGTAACAACTGACAACTTAAAATACAAATTCATACAACTAATCAAGTTATTTATAACTTTCATATAATATTGATATAAGAAATAATACTATAATAGTATACAACTTAAATACAAATTTCGTACAAAAATGATACTACTACAATAGAATATAAGTGAAATACAATTTTCATACAACTATAATATAATTTTAATACATATATACAACTTTAGGTAAAAGAGAGTATTTATAATTTCAATAAAAATTCCATACATATAGTATAAAACTTATATGTTGCTTCTTCCATTTAGTTTCTCCTTCACATGCCCGGTTAAGAAGCACCAACGATGATGATGTTATTTGTTAATATCAACTTGACAAAAAATTCCTACAAATCCCATCAAGCCTAACGCTGTCTTTGACGAAATCACTCGAAAACAAACTTCAGTTCAGAACCGGCGAAGACAAAATAGGATTCTCTTTGGCTCTTGCAAATCATTTAAAAGGATTTACCAACTGAAGGAATACTCATTTGTATAGGTAAATAAATTTCTAGCATAATATAGTTAGGTAATAAAAGACCGAACCGAATGCAATAGCCATTTCAACCATTATATATCAAAAGGATACATCCATTTACTTTCAACTGGATAACCTTTTACAACATCGATGTGTATCACATTTACTCTACAGACTTGTTCCCAGTACAGAAAAAAAGAAAAATCAAGGGTTTTACCAAATAATAATTATTGGATGAAAAAATATCATAAATTATCTATCTAGAAGAAAAGCATGATCTAAAAATAGGGTCTGTTGTCCCTAGAAATACAGGAGTACGTGTTGAGTCTAAAACAAAATTTTCGTACACTAATCAAATGTGGCTGCACCTGGATAGATTCCTCTTTGCCCACTATTTTGTTCTTGTGATGACTCTTTGAGTAAGTTCCACAAGTGCCCGTCTTGATCTCTGAACATCCTCGTCATCGCTCTCAGGAAGAGAGTCAACAGCCGCTGAGGCAAGGTTAGCATGTTTTCTTGCAAGTTCTCTTGTTCTCTGTATCCCTCGGCTCTTACCAAGGTAGTCCAGAGCCTGCAATTTTCATGGTAGATTTTGGTTGATTATTCACGAAAACCAGAATTTGACATTAAACGAGAAAGCCAACACTGATCAGGACAAGGAACGTAAGCAGATGCTCGCAACGACACATTTATAACATGATCTTCATAAAAAAAATAGTAATAAAAAGTCAACCGAGAATCCAGAAGATCCGAGCATTAACCTAACAGTGGATATTCTTTCCAACATTTTCAAAAAATCAAGAACCAAAATTAGTATACAACAATGGGCGGTTACTAACAAGAAACAAACCCGAGAGCTGGAATAGACTTTTGAACAGAAGGTTGTAACACAAACTATTCCACATTGAAGACAAACTCGCAATAACCAATTCCACTCAACCACTGCATCTTGTTGATGACTTGATGGGAATACTTAATTTAGAATAGAAAACAAATGAAAAGGAGCAACTCAATACAGAACTAAAGCTATAGACTTGATAGAAAATAGTGACATATTTGAAGGAAAAGACCTCTACAGTCTATAATTAGGATACACATATTTTTATCATCAATTGCACTAAAACGTGCCAAATTAAGAGGTACAAGAACATTCAACCACAAGGTTAATATGAATACAGAGGTTATCATGGACATGCTAGGAAAAAATGAATACAGTGGTCATAGAAAATGCTAGGAAAAGATGAGCAGAAAAATGCTTACAATCTCCACATTGACAGGATCATCGAATCCCCGGTCCACCACCGTTCGCAGTTGAGGAAATTCCTCCATGGCATACAATATTGGGGCAGTTACAATCCCCTACAAACACAAAAGTTACAGAGAAACTCAAGACTAAGGGAAAAATGATTGAGAATACCTTCTTAAGACATGATGTTGAATTGTGAACGAGCACATCATGCAAAGAATTATCGACAGAGGGTAAACCTACTTTTGATCGTATAACATCTGGAAGCCTTAGTCTACCCGAAACTAAGAATGGCACACAGATTGAAAATTTAATTGGAAATATGAAATATGAAAAAAAAACTTAACGCTCATCATTGCTGGAACTAAAGTTAAGGAGAGAAAGGAAGCCTCATGAGAGTAGCTAGGAAGAACATACCTCACTGATACACTAATGGAGTACTGGGAACAATTCCCACAAATTTCAAATATTCTAGAAAAAGATGCGAGCTCGCAACTTTCCACTTGAAGTAGTTGAATTCTAATTACACTATCAAATAATAACAGCAGTGGAGCAGCCATGTTGATGGTGGTAGCGGTGGTGAAGTAGTGGTGGTGGTATTAGTAGTAGTAGTGATAGTGGCAGTAATAGTAGTATTATTAGTAGTAACAATAACGACAATAATGATAATAAGATTTTAAAATATTTGAGTAACAATTGCTTGCTAATTCTTAACCTATAAACATACATCTGACCATGCTGTAATTTTCCCCCCCTTTTTGATGAGTAAATCTGCCAGTAAGAAAAAGCTCTACTTCATAAACTGCATAGCCACTCTTTTAGGTTCAACTAAAATGAGTTCAAAAGATATGAGAAACAATTGACAAGAACAGAGAGGTTACATGACGAATATCAGACAATGAACCCTTGCCGAGGGTGGCAGATGTGCCTGTGAAATCAAGAACATCATCTATTAATTGAAATGCCAAGCCCTGCATGAATAGACATAGAAAACAAGAACTCAGAACTATGGAACCTTATCACCGGGAAAAAAAAAAAGGTAAACTACTTAAACAGGTCTTATTTGCACAATCACAAGGAAATTGCATATCCCGCCAAACTGAAATTTCTACCAGTGGTCAGATTGTCGAAGATGCATAGAGTCACTTATGAGTATTTACATGCTATTTCCACCACGATAGCAACAATGGAGAAAAGGTCGGAACATAGAACTATTTTTATTACGTCCTGCTGATCCCTTTACACCATTAAGTGATATATTAAGTCAAATAGAATGTAGAAGATTACACAGACCAAATTTTTCCCATAGTCAAAAGCTAACATGGAGACTTCAGCAGTATGCCCAGCAAGTAGCGCTATTGCTTTGCAACTGTTTGAAATTAATGATGCAGTCTTGTAATATGTTTTCTGCATGTAATAATCCATGCTGCAAAAGATGACGGAGAACATTAATTTCGGAGAAAGGTTGGTCAAAACAAATCTAACAAACAAGTGGATGTAGATAGTAAACCAGATTGTACGCAACCTTTAGCACAATGCATACATGACGCACTTCACAAGTCATCAAGACACGTTTACTCTACATAAACAGCAGAGGTGCTAAATCCCCTATATTTCCTAATATTAAAACTGCACCAACTAACATGGATGTTTCATATGACATGAGGTACAAGCTTACGTCCCTTTGACATCCTTTTCACCAAAATTAGACATTTCAAGATCCCACAACCCTCCATCTCATACTGAATGTTTTTGCAACTATTGGGGGGAAAATTAGTAAAACACCTGGTGTCCTAAAACAGAGATGATATTACTGAAGTTAGTATATACTCTGACCAGCTAAGGCATCAGGTGAGAAAGCTAGGCAAAAGTGCATGTTTAGTATGCATCAACTGACACAAAATACCCCATCTATTAGAGACATGATGCCTAACACCCAAAATTTTAAATTTAATGTGGTGTCCTTGAGAGACATACAAGCTCAGCCTTATTTTCTCCATCTGCAAGCATCCTTTTGCTTATAGTATTAGCACACTTATCAAAGAAATTTATTATGATTTGGTTCATTCATATTTCTCTGTTTGCAGCTTTTTCTTTGATGAGTTGACTCACAGGCTTAACATTTCTTAAAGAGGTGTTGTTCCTAAAGTGCGGTTCAAATTTATCCCATCCTCTGTTCTAATATTTTTATGTCACCAGCAATTTTAACCCTGGATCCCCTTCTTCTACTAAACCGACGATACAAGAAATTAAATAAATAAAAGAGAAAAAGAAAAATCTCGAATTCTACAAAAGATGGTGAAAGAAGAAGGAAAAACCCTTGTCCATTAATTTTCTCATACTCCACATCTTAATTACCTATCCTTCTTGATTTCTTCTATTTTACTCTGCTTTATTAATATTATCAAAAAGTTCATAAGAAAGTGGTTCCAGCCTTTCAAGATTCCCTATTCCAACAATAGGCTATGGTATTCGGATCCTTTGTATGCCTTGACGTACTTGTGTAGGTTATGATATGGGTGTGAATACTTCTAGCAGATTTGCAGACACGGATATCCATATGTACCCATAAATGAACCCGTGTAACATAAAAAATAGGACATTATGTATGTTGTTTGAACATCGGAGGAACACCTGAGGAATTGTTTTGAGTATTAGAATCTCTCTTTTTCCCCTCCTCCTCCTCCCTTCATTACCCCCTCCCCTACTCTCTCCCCGCTCTCCGCATTACTATTTCTTCCTCTTCCTCTTCCTCTTCCTTTCTCCCTTCTCTCTTTTTGTCACTACACCAGAAAGTAAAATACCAGAAGCAACATACTAAAACTGCAGTTAGCTACTCGCTGAAAGAATCAACTTAGAGCGTTATTTGCATACATAAAGGGGTATTTATTTGTCGCTACTGCTTGTTGTTTCCGCTTCCTTTTCATTTTTTTTCCTTGAGCCAGGGGTCTATAGGAAACAACCTTGCATACACTTTACCCTTCCCATACCCCATGTTGTGGGATTACACTGGGTTTTTTTGTTGTTGTTATTAGAGGTATTAATTGAATAAATCAGACTCTACTATTTTATAAGTCTGATCTAAGAATTTATATAACTAAATTGGGGAAGACCTAATTTCTAGTTAAGAACCCACGAAACTTTCTAATATCTCGAGATATCCGATTCTAATTCTATATATTCTTTCTGATTTTTATGCCTTTATCTCAGCGAAAAGATCAAATGTCGAATCCATTTATGACATTTCAGTTGAGTTAATTTCAATCAGGGTACATCAAAAACTAATCAGCACTGAACCAGCATACCTACAACGTTCATCAGAAGAAGTCGTCATTTGCATTGTCTCTCCAGTAACAAGATGTTCCACAACAGTTGCCAGAAGGGATACAACCTACAAGTCACAAGATCTGAGTATCGGAGCTGAAGAGAGGATAGCAAGAGGTATAACAGAAAATAGCAGAAATCTTAAACTAAAATCAGTGTTCTAGCTAGAATCCCTTCCCTGTGCTGTTGTTGCTATTTTTCGTCTATTTCTTTTTTTTTTTTTAATTGAGGAGACGCAAAATAAGCGGCGTGAATGAAACCGACAGGAAAAGAAAAACCTATATAGAGTTGCTGGACCAGAAAAAACAAAAGCAAAACCCTGAGTTTTACGAGTTTGCGATACAATTTATATCAAGTGACAAAAAAATACCAACCATAAGAGATTAAAATACATAAAACCACAAGCGGTCAATAGTTAAAGGAGTGTCAAAACCCTAATACTAGACACAATAAAATCTTATTTTTGTCCATCGAGAAATTTTTAGATACAAAAGAATGTAGAATGATATATATCCCACAGAAAAAGAAAAACTTCTGATAAATAGGAATAGAACATAAAAACTAACAAGCCTTAATAACAAGAGTATTATGAACAGTATGGTTCCACTCTTGTTAATTCTGCAAAAATATTTAATGTTTTACTAGAGCCAAGAGGAAACAAGGTATACCTCTGTATTCTTCAAAGAGGCAAGTGCCACACACGCTCGGGAAAGCAGAAAGTCTCCAGCTAGTACAGCTAACTGCATTAAATAGGAGAAGAGATATTATAGCAGTTACTTTGGTTAAATATAACCCACGGATGAAAATTGCTCTTCCACCCAAGAGGAAAGCATGAGTCCTGACCCTCCTTTATCACTTGGCTTACCATAATTTAAAACTGACTGCTTTCAATAATCTCATAATTAGAAGGAAAAAATTACGCTGCCTGCAGTAAGCATGTCATATCCAATGTTCTACTCAGGGATCTAAGATATTCCCTCTGATTCAATTTATACAACATTTGTTTTTCAATTGGCACGTTCAAAATGTTTGACATTATTCCATTAATAGTATTTTTCTAAACAACTTTGACAAGTTTCAAGAATTCGACTTATTTAACTATATGTTAAACTTTCATATGATATTTTTTCTATTGAACTAACTTTTCATCGTCAATCTATATTTTCTTCTGCTGCTATTAAAATAATATACAAGTCAAATAACATCTTAAACTCCTTCGTCAATTAAATAGCGTCCTTTAAGATGGAACAGAAAGATAACAAATTTATACTTGCTTCATCTAAGTATTGATATGAACAACGGCCATCTCACTACTGCAACATCTGCTTGCTTGGATTATATGGAAGACTCTAACAGGGGACAGCATATTTCGGAAAAGAAAGTACCACGTACCTTATTTCCCATCACAAAGTTTAAAGAACCTATCCCACGTCGTGTGTCAGCATCATCTAGTACATCATCATGGAGTAGGCTGGCAACCTACGATAGAGTGAAAAAAAAGAAACTTGAATGAAGAAAGTTGTAATGAAATGGCATTTTGAGACTTAATAAACTAATCTGAACTAGAGGAGAGAAAATGAAACACCAACTAAGTGGCCATGCAGGTTTTTCTGAATGTAGGCCCATTCATATGATCTGCGTCAACCATGCCAAGTTGTTGGCCCATTGAGCATCTAAGGAAAAAGGACCCGAAAAAGAAGAAGAGAAACCTGTTTGTCTTGCTCCCCATAAATACGAAAGAAAATCAAACAAGCGGGCAACAGCTGGCAGCTGCAACTGCTTTGTTGTTAAAAAATAAAAACCTAGAGCGGTCAGCCTTATTCAACTAACTGGACCAGCACAAATAACTCTGCATCTCTACCCTTCCCCAAGAAAGACATGATCTGCCACCCTTTAAGAAATTAACATCCCCCAGCTGTCCTTCAAATTCAGAACAGAACTCCCAAGTTTTCCCAGCAATTGCAATTCTTTGATGCATTGTTATGGGTAAATTAGTACTTATCATACTATGTGGAAGTTCTCTTTTAGCTCCATCCTCCCGTTGCTTCCTTACAAATCAGGTGAGATATATCAGTTATACCCCACGTTTCCGTGTTGCTTCCTTACCAATCGGGTTTATATATGAGTTCTTTTTCATGAATCTAACATCTACACATATCCCCTATATGCGTAGTTCATCTAAATTATCTGAATTCTTCATTTTACCTTTCCTGCATTGGTCGGGGTACTTTTGTATGCAACCTTCAAAATACCCATTTAACTCATATTAAGTTGTACGTGTACATATTTAGTATCTGTGTTGTATCTGACACTTGTACCAAAGTCCAGAACATAATAATTCATCAAGAACTTGAGTGTTAAAATTTTGTCATCTAACAACCCAACTGATGGTCTTTCCATCCTAACAGGAAAAAGAGATAGAATACTTACATGGATCATCTCCGTGATTTCAGCTATACACTGCTGCCTCGTACGCAAATCCCTGGACAAAGAATCAACATCCACCTGGGGTCTAAGTACCGGTGCGTTCAGTGCCGTTGCCATCAACAGCAGAACCTACAACAAAGTGCATCGTGTATTTGCTTTTGACGATGTATGAAATCATGAACTGAAAAATGAATGCTACATTGACATGAAACAAACTTGAAAAAATCTACATTACAATGGATCTGGCCAAGCAACAGCACAATAACCACTTAACGCACGCAAGAAGCACCACCAAAGTATAATACTTCAAGAGGGTGCTATCTGTATTGCCACCACAAATGCACTTAAATTGGAAATACAAGGACTTCAATTAATACAAAAGCTTCAATTCGTACCCCTTAAAATGAAAACCATTGCTCATTAGATAGTAAATGTATCAAAAATTGCATATCTAATAAATAGAGAATTATTTCCTCAAGTTTTGCTCATATATAACATGAAACTGTTATATTCAACTAAAATGCAAACAAATAGAAAGAGAGAAAAGAAGGCCGAAGTAGTTAATACATAATACAATTCAGTTTAGTTTTGGTTTGCCAGCTGTTGCGGTTTCTTTAGTTTTTCATGTTTATCCCTGTTCTATTCACATTCTTTTATTTTGCAGCTTAAGCTTTATGTCATCTCTCCTGAAGAAAGCAGCAGATATGGTTGATGTTGTCGTAAATCTCAGACCACTTTGTCATCTGTCCAGGGATAAACATCCTTCGACCAGAAACTTGTCTCCAAACATCTTAGTTTCCAAAACGTAAGGCTTCAAACTACTTTGTCATCTTAACCTCTAATTTTCTATCTGATGCCATCTTATACTCTAAATGCAAGGCTTCAAACCACTTTGTCATCTTAACCTCTAAGGCTCTAACTATATGGTTGATGCCATTTTATACTATAATTTCAACATTACAGAACTTAATCATCCAAAGCTGTGTCCAAAAAGTGACGTGTCCAATAATTACTACAATTTAAGCAAAAGACAAGTGAATGTTGGATTCTCAGTCTGGTAATTTCTGCTGGAGCGTCATGTTTGAGCCTACTGTAAATGCAACTGAGGGAAATTCTTGTTCTTCCTTATTTTTCAGGAGAAACATGTTTTAAGCTTTCAGAAAGAAATGTGCAAAATCTACATCTCTGCTATTTCAAAACCAAATGTCTATATCTTTTCACTAAGCAACAGTCACTTAGCTTTCATCAGTATTTTAAAGGGAAGATACTCGGTAATTTAGAGAATCGTGACTTTTTCCAAAGCTATGCAGCCTTTATTACAGGAAATGTGGATTTTGTTTTTTTAACAATTACTTGATGACCGAAAGTTTCTTTCTTTGGAATGCGCAAAAGCTTGTGCACCGAACTAAGGTTGAATGTATAGTACACATGAAAATTGAGCTTGGGAGTAACAAATCATACTGTGGGTCGAAACCTCTTCCCTTCTACTCCCATTTTGAAGAAATACTCAGCAGCTGAAGCCAGCTTTGGGACCTGTATACAAATGAAACAGGTTGTCATCTAGCATCAAGGATTTAGCAATCGCCTAACCACGGAAAAAGTTATATACCTCGGCAACTACCATTGATCTCAGCCTGTTTGTCAGAAGGGATAATTCATCAGCAACAAGGGAAAATGGGTCCACTTGCTCCTGAGAGAAAGACAATAGGAAACAGTGGGAAAAACATCATCCTTTGGCAATTACATAAAGGATGGGATTTAAAAAGAAAACCCGAGGAACGAACAAGATAGAAAAATATAAGAGTTGATGATTTGCATCAGAACCTCAAACTACTCAGACAAGTCCTTAAAGTGGCAGCTGAACATAACTATACAGACAAGAGTCATTCACGACTCAAGAAAATTCATCCACTAGTGCAAAGTTTTAGGTACAATTTTGAATCAGTTTTGCCATCCAGAAATAAGGTAAGACAACTAGAAAGGAATAAAGAAAAGGCCCTTCAGGTCCACATACTCTGACTTAAATATGGAGAAGTAACTGCTAATAATTTTACAATTGTATAGGCCATGTCATCAATTTTCCTTCTTGAAATACTCGATCACAACATATTACAGATGAAAAAACCATAAGATCCATCAGTGAGGAAGCTAACTAAGAGGAATGACATTGAAATACGGTGTTAGCAAAAACACTGGACATAACATGATAACTGTAGATTTAAGAAATAAAATGCTATACAAACCTCTGCTACAGCAGTGCTTTGATGATGAATTTGTTGACCAATACCACTAAGAGCATTAGAAACCCATGAATGAATTACTCTGCAACCCAAAACCTAATAATCACCAAAAACAATCATAATAAAGCATAAAAAGTCACAAATTAGCAATAACAGCAGCGAATTGAGCAATTAAACTATGTAACCTTTGAAACAGAGCTTACAAGAAAAAATGACTGGAAGAATCAGAAAGAAGACCACATTAATATTGACTATCTTTCTTAAGCTAAGAGATGAACTAAAAATACACCAAAAATAGAGAAAATGGAAACAAGGGAAGGGGATGAAAGAGAGATATCAAGTCTGGCAAGCACTAGGCCTTGCCTCCTATATCTTTCTACACATGGTTGAAAATTAACAACAACAACAACAACATATTCTGTGTAATCCCACAAGTGGGGTATGAGGAGAGTAATGTGTACGCATATCTTACCTCCACCTTGTCACGACTACTTGTCAACTTTCAACCCTAATTGCCGACCTCCACACTTTCCTATCGAGGGTCATGTCTTCGGTAAGTTAAAGCAATGACATGTCTTGCCTAATCATCTCTCCCCCTTACTTCTTTGGCCTACCCCTACCCTTCCTCAGACCCGCTATGGTCAACCTCTCACACCTCCTAATCGGGCATCTATGTCTCTCCTCTTCAATGCCCGAACCATCTCAACCGCGATTTCCCCAATTTGTCCTCCACAGAGACCACTTCCATCTTTTTCCCTAATAACTTAGTTCCTAATCTTATCTTTCTCGGTATGCTCACACATCCATCTCAACATCCTCATTTTAGTTACTTTCATCTTCTGCACATGGGACTTCTTGACAGGCCAATACTCAGCCCCATACAACATAGTCGGTCTAACCACCACTCCGTAGAACTTGCTCTTAAGTCTTGGTGGCACATTCTTATCACACAAGACCCCAGAAGCGAGCCTCCATTTCATCCACCCCGCTCCAATACAATGAGTAACATCCTCGTCACTCTACTCGTTGCCCAGGAAGAGAACATTTAAAGGAAAAATAACTAGAGAAAGGTGCAAGTTATGACCTAATTGAACCTTATATAACTAATTTTGTCCATCCTTCCTTTCATTTTTTCTTGTTTCCTTTTTCAAGTTTAACTCCACACATGAGAACTCATGTTGACGGTCTCAAACACGTATAAAGGAGGATGGTTGTGGCAGGTTGACAACCGACATAAAGTAGTCAATTTATAATGATTTCTCATAATTCAAAGTATGTTGGAACATGCTCGCTATGTAACCATAGGAGTCCCTGACCACAAAATAATGTTCTTGAGCATATCATTTGAGTGCAACACTAAACCCCTAAATGGACTGTCGCACCAGTGTCAACCCCCCCCCCCAAACCCCCACCCACAACAACGTGTAGCTCAAAATTCGGTTGGAACCAGTGCATTATTAGCTTAACATTTCCTACAATCCTACTAAAGTCTAAATTGCACCATATTAGAAAGAAATAGACCTAAGTAGAGCAAAAACCAACACACATATAGTTGAGATAGCAGGTAACAAGTAGCCTATGGAATTAGTCAAGGTGCGTATAAGCTAGCCCAGACACCGCCATTATCAAAAAGACACATGTAGCCAATCCTGACAAACGGGATTGAGGTATGGTTGATTGATTGGAAAATTTTTAAAATAAAATCACATGATCCCAATACAAACTTCAGCGCAACTATCAACTTTCTGGGCGGTAAAAAAAGAAGAAGATCAAGGCCCTAAAGTAAAAACAATATCCATTCCCAATCACAGCTAACAAAAAGTAACAGTAACTAATAGAACAGAACTCAGGAAAAAAAAAAAAGAAGGAAAAACATAAGATTAATTTCACCTTATGAGAAGCATCGATGGGAGAGGGAAAGTGATTGGAATGGTGAAATTGTTGTTGCTGGGGACATAGCCATTGATATCTATTGATACTGCGTCTCGAAATCTGAGACAAACCCCTTGCAAATAGCATTCTCGATTTACTTATTTTTGTATGTGTTATTATTGTGTGTGCTTAGTATGTGTCGCTAGTAGAAGAAGAAAAAGGAGAACGAGGGAAGGAGGAAAGGTCAAAGTAAAGCGGTGCCCCAGGGTTTGAGGAACCCAAAAAAGGCATGAAATTTAACGGACTCGTGTTTTAATTTGCTGCCTATGACGAATCCCAATAGGAACCATATGTGCAAAATTAGGTAAAAAGCCCCGTTGAACTAATTTACAAAATTTTATACAATGCGGGTATAATTTCAATGGTAGCTTCAAAAATGACTATACCCTTATTTTTGAAGTGTCAATTTCAGCCCGAGCGTGTAAGCCGCGGCGGGTTCGGTTACTAACCAAAAACAGACAGGTCAGAATCGGGATCTTGGTTGGGTCGATTGGTTGGAAAGCAGTTATTCCGGGATTAGTTATTCCATCTTTTTATGGGATAAAAAAATATTACAATCTCGGGATAACTAATCTCGAACTTAATTATACCGTAATTTTCTACCAACCAAACATGAAATAAATTTTTCTTAAATTTAATCTCGGGATTAATTATTCGTACCAACTAAGCGATGCTCAATTTGTTTGGCTCCCACCCGATGTCTAAGTACTTATATTAGTAAATCCTAAAAGGGCTGAAACTTTCTCTAACAAAGGGATTGAATGCTCTATGGCAATTGTAGTCTCATTAATGATTTCTCTTACATAGCTTCGTTTTTGTTTTTTTTTCCTTTTTATGATAATAGACTATTCCCAATATATGGTAAAATAGCTATTCTATTTCTAGTACAAAATAATGCACCTCGTACTTGTCTCGGTTTATACAATAAAACCAAGTAAATGCACTTCTCATCCAACTTTTGATATATAAATCTTTGTTTTTATTTGGAATTTTGTTTGCTCTAATAGTGTATTATCTCTCTTTATAAAATATAACCAAGAAAATGCTTTTTCAAAAACTAAAAACAATCTGGAGGTAAGTTTTTCTAGAATAACTAATAAAATTATTCATCAAAATGTAATTCAAACATACACTTTACCGGGGTAAAATGAGGCGATCTTTTGGGGGTTAAATCTGGCCTGGAGGTGGTCGGGCTTGAAACTATTGGGTCGGATCGATTTTTGTAAAATAATATTTTTTTGTAAATTTTATAAAATTAATACAATTTAATTATTATTTTAATGTTATCAAAACTTCTAACTTACAAATAAATTAATTAAATATCCAACTTTAAAGAGTACAGCATTAAAACGTAAATAAAAGTTTTAATTTATATTAAGTGAAAGTAAAACATAAACACTAACAGTTTGTTTGGATGGTTGTTACGTATCGTTTCATAATGTATCGTATCGTATTGTATTGTATTGTACTGTATCGTTTGATAAATACAATGTTTGGATAGATTGTGTCGTTTGCCATCGTTTCATGATATCACGCACCAGCAATATGAAGAATAAACTTGCAATATTATAAAGAAAAATTATGATACATGGTAAACTTATTATATAAAAAAGTAGGGTAAATGATAAAATAAAATTATTTAATAATAATGAAGGGTGAGATTGAAAGAAAAAGATAAGGTAACGACGCGATAACAGTAAATCGGTCGTTATATAAAGTGACACATTTCGTCGTTATATAACGACGGATTTAACGATACGATACAATAAAATTTAAGTAACAATCAAAACAAACATAGTGTTTAAAGTAACAATACGATACAATACAATGAGTAACAACCATCCAAACAAGCTGTAAGAATAATATTTGGTTAAATACTTCAAAGACTTAAGTGCCTTATACTTTATTAAAATAATACCTTAAATATGAAGATTTTCTAACTTATAATTTGCAAAGTTCTTTTTTTATTTTTAAACTTGCAAATTTAAAGTTTACAATGACTAAATTAAAGTAAAAAGAGTGCATTCAAATTTGGATAGAAACTTCAAAGGTTTTGCATCGCGTTTGTAGTTTTTCCAAGCCAATATGAACTTCTTAGTCAGCTTTTGGGTGTTCAAGTCAAATGGACAATCATTTGTCAATATATCTCCAAGTTACTCGTCATCTGGTTTATCTATATCTTTACGTCATTGATTTTATTGCTCCGATCTAATCTAATCTCTAAAATATACTAGAACTTTTAAAGTGTTGCTTCGCAATAACTGACGGGTGTCTCCTAACTGCTGTCTCACTTGACTAAATGTGCTCTCTGATGCAACAATTTAAATTGGCACATTTAGCACGTCCCGAGCAGGGGCGAAGCTACGTGCAACCAAGGGTGGTCAACTGACCACCCTTCGCTGGAAAATTATACTCCGTATAAGGTAAAATATTATTTGTTATTGATTAAAAATAGGTTTTGAACACCCTTACATAGCCCACTGGCAAATGTTTGAACACTCTTGTTGAATTTTCTGGCTTCGCCACTGGTCCCGAACCATTGCCGAAATAATGGGAAATTGCTTTGCATTGCCACCATGCCAACAGTAAAAATTTCTTTGTACGGAGCACCGTCTACTTTTGCAAGTAGAATTGAAGTTCATCAATGTTTCTATTATTGATTTGTTTGGAAAATAGTGCGGACCATATAGCAAAACTGTCAACACCTTCATCTACATCAATAGTAGAAGATGTAGAAGCAGAACTAGAATGGAATATTTGGGTTAATATTTACTACAACATAAGAAGCATTATCAATTAAATTTGCATAACAACTATATAACTGCTGCAAATATTCATTTAGCTTATGCATACAAGCGTAACTTTATGGATTTTAGTTGCTTCAATCTACATATATGTATACAAAACATTGATTAGTCGGTGAGAAGCAAACATTTAATAGAAGGATTTAAAATAGAAGCGATTAGCTAAACAGGAGAAATAAAATAGAAATATTTTTTGAATTTTTTTGCATCTTTTCAGTGGCATTCTTGTATCTTTCTTTCTTTTGAATCGAGAGAGAAAAAGAATAATTTCAGCGGTATGTACTAAACATTAGCAATAATAGCGTAATAAGATCTAGAAAATTCAACAATAGTCACATAAAATTTATGTAAAAAATTTAACATCTTCAATGTCTTCTCAAGTATTACTTGTTAATATACGGTTAGGATTGGTACAATACCTTTCACAACTTTAGTTATAGGTGATCTATATTTCTAACAATATTTTAAGAATACATATGTATAATTTCACCGAGTAGCAACTTTTTCTGCATGAATCTTGGGCTGAGGCTATATGCCTTACACTTATCCTTAAATTTCTTAATTCAAAATTATCTATTATTTCCTTGAATAACACCAACTGCTATTTTAACTTGAGTAATCTCGGTCTTAAATAAATCAAGGTCACTTTTAATTATTAAATTATAAATATGACATGTACATGTAATATGAAAGATGTCTTCAAGTGGCGGGTTCAAATGCAGTTTTAATAGTGAGATATCAGCAGTACTATTAGAAGCATTATCAAAAGACATACACAATATTTTTTGAGTAAGACTGTACAATATCACAACTTTGTAAATATTAGCCCAACGTATTATGTCACAACTTATACATAACATGTAATAGAGACGTAGTATACCACTAGTAGTCGGATTAAACTGTTATTGGACATAATTAGAACCCCCGCCAGATCCAGTAGGAGCTCTACAACAGCTACTTGGAGTCGGTATTTTTTGTCATCTATTTGAGCTTTTACCCATAAAGCTTTATGTTTATTATTCAAGTATATGCTTAAACACCTGTCCCACCTGATTTTTAACTCGTCCCATGTGCAATGTTACTTTATATTTTTTACAAGTAGCAACTAAAGATACTTTATTGAAATCAAAAAAATTACATACAAGTGATGTTCTCACACGTTTTGTCTTAACCTTATAAGAGATACATGGAGAGGTAAAACTCCAGAACGAGATTGAGTCTAAGTTGGAGCGTATGTTACTGCTAGTGGATTTTTCATCTAATTCATCTTCTTCATTTTTTTTCTTTCACATTAAAATTAATATCATTGCCAAATTATCTTTGCAAAGTTTCATGATCTAGTGGTTCTTTCGGATTAATATCATAAAATCTGGGGAATTAACTAGAGAAAGTTTAATCAACATGAGTTATATCCATTATATGTTTTCTAACTTTAGGATGAAGATTAGGATTACTACTAGAACTAGCACCTCTATTACTTTTTCTAAAATGGGTTGGTTATACCTAATATCTTTTTAGGAGCCATAATTTAAATAGAAAAATTAAATATTAAAATTACGTAAAAATTAATTATAAAAATTAAGTGATGCAACGAGTATGCCGTAATTAAATATTAAAACTTGAATATATTACCCAACTTATTGCTCCAAATACTTGACGAATTAATTTGACGCTTGAAACTTGCTCCAAAAATTTGTCCAAATACTTGAAACGTAGATGATTATAAGAAAATACAGAGAAGAATGAAGATAGAATGTCAGCGATTAAGAGAGAGTTATAGTATTTTATGTAGAGAAAAATGAATAAGGATGGAGGTTATTTATAATTAAAATTCAAGACAACTGTAATTACTAAACTTGAGGGTTAAATAAAAAGTTACGATGGTATGGGGTGAATTGGGGGGGAGAGTGGAGGAGTCAAAAACTGTCGTTTTTTGCCGTTGCCAATGGCTCTTTTTGAAATAAAAAAGTCGATTGCCAACGGCTAGTTCAAAAAAATTTGGAAGTTTATCGGGCCGGGCCGTGCCACCGAAACCAAATGGTTGTCCCATCCCATTCCATGTCTCTTCTACCCCAATCCCGTCCCACCTTTCCTCTGCCGAGCCGGGCCGAGACCGGACAGTCCGTCCCGTTGGACACCATAGGTTTGACTCACTTTTGCATTCATTTAAGTTGGGTCCTACAATGTTCACATAATCAGTAGCAACTTGTACAATTATAGGTTACATGGTCCTATGGCTTCTAGTTAATCACTATTGTAACAGTTTAAAATTCTGGGACACTTGTACGCTGTAGCATCTTTGCATTCACGAACTAGAGAATTCTGCTAATTTGGGTCAGAAGCATTGTTCTTCTGATGCTGACTTGTGAATATACCTATATTGGCAAAGGGAGATACCTGTCACGATCTGAAATCCCTATCGCGGGGCCGTGATAGCGTCTAACGTCCACTTACTAGGTAAGCCAGCATTAGTGCGCAATTAATCATTTTAAAACCAATTTAAAAATAATTTAATAAGAAATAAAGATGTAGAAATTCAAAATAGATATAACAACTCCAAACACTGACTAATCAAACCCTGAAATCTGGTGTCACAAGTACACGTGTATACTAGAAGTGCTACAACCAAATGTCTGAATAAATATACAATTGTTTGAAATGAAAAAAAATAGTAAAACTAGATAAGGAAGGGGACTTCACGGCTGCGATCACCAAGCAGCTATGCCTCAAGTCTCCGTAAAAAGCTAATGCGAGCAAGCCTCCACTAACTATTGTTGGGACCAATACCAAAATCTGTACAAGAAGTGCAGAAGTATAACATGAGTACAACTGACCATATATACTCTGTAAGTATTGAGCCTAACCTCGACGATATAGTGACGAGACTATAACAAGGCACTCACTATTCGAATATAAAAGCAATACTAGCAGAAATAGAGAAAAAAGAATTTAACATAAAATCGAGACTGAAAGCACATAACAGAGGCCCCAGAATAACATTTGTGCTCAACTTATCAAATCAACACGGATACAGTAACAACTGTCAAACACTGTAAAATAAGTCTTCTCCGTTGTGACGCACAACCCGATCCACAAATATATATATATATATATATATATATATATATATATATATATATATATATATATATATATATATATATATATATATATATATATATATAAATAACAAGTCTTCTCCATTGCGACGCGCAACCTGATGCACAAATATATAAATAATAAATTCTTCTCCGTTGCAGCGTGCAACCCAATCCACAAATATATACATATAAATATTGTTACGGCGTGCAACCCGATCCCAAATAATAATATTAATATTTATTGCGGCGTGCAACCTGATCCCACGCAATAATACCAATAACCGTTGCGGCGCGCAACCCCCAAACAATATAAATTATATGTATAAACTACAAACAATTATGGCGTATCCCAAAATAAAACACAGTAAGAAAAATTACATAATTAAAGTTACAAAACAAATAAAAGTAGATATCTAACAACACACTAAATCACAAAGCAAGTAAAGGCAGACAATAAATAAGGGCTCGGATACATGAAAATAATTAACAATTAAGGCATGTAAGGGATAGAGCATGAATTTAGTAAGTAAGGGCATGTAACAATTAAAGAATGTAACAAGCAATAACATGGATTAAATGAAAGCATAAAATAATTGAAGACAATAAATAAATATCCCAACCCGCATGCCTAACCCGTGACTATGCATATACACTCGTCACTTTACATATACATCATCGCCACACATAAATCAAGTATCAAATAAACCAATCAAGTCCTAATTCCCTTAAGTCAAGGTTAAGCATGACACTTACCTCTTCCCGCAATCAAATCAATACTCAACCACGACTTTTCCTTTAGAATTAGCCACTAAACCAATCAAATCTAACCAAATATAATTCAAAATAAGCTTTAGAAACTACCCATGAGTGAAATTTTTTAAATTTTTAATGAAATTGACAAAATTCAACCCTGGGGACGCCCCAATTACCTATTCACCCTAGTCCCAGTTATGTGATTTATTTTAAAATTCGATCTTGATTTGAGGTTTAAATCTCAATTTTATAAAATCCCTAATTTCTAACCAAAATTCTTAATTTCTACCATGAAATTTATAGATTAAGGTTAAAATCATTGAGTGATTATGGAAATACATCAAAACTAGTTAAATATTACGAACCAATGAAGTTGGAAAAATCTCCTCAAAATCCTTTCTAGTTTGAGCTCTAGCTTTCAGAAATGGTGAAAATGGCCAATTCCCGACTTCCAGTACTTTAAATAAATAGCGTCAGCTGTTCTTTGCGTTCGCGAAGCACCTGACGCGTTCACGACTAGCACTGGCCAATTGGCGTTCGCGTTCGTGAATTCCCAAGCCTGCCTTCGCATCCCCATGTCCGTGTTCGCGATGAAGACTATCCTGCCTTCCCTAACCTCTCCCCAAAGCAACGAGTTCGTGAGGAGTCAGTCACGTTCGCGAAGTTTAAGCCCCCAATGCTTCGCGTTTGCGGCTTACCTCTCGCGTTCGTGAAGAGTAACTAGCCCCAGTCCAACTTTACCCCTTCGCGATTGCGAGAGAGCCTTTGCATCGCGTCTCGCAATCGTGAAGCACTGGACACCAGAAGCCAAAAACCAACAGTTCATACAAGTAAAAAATGATCTGAAATTTATTTGAAACTCATCCGAGCCCCTCGGGCTCCAAACCGAACATGCACACAAGTGTAACAACATCATATAAACTTACTCGCTACCTCAAATCATCAAAACTCAATATTTCAACTTGAAAACCCATTTTTCACAATCTTTCACAAAATGCGCCGAAACTCATTCGGATCACCTCGAACCCCAACGAAACATGCGTACAAGTCCAAACATATCATACAAACTTATCAGAATCGTCAAAATACCGATCCGAGGTCATTTACCAACAATGTTGGCCGTTGTCAACTCGAGTCTCATTTTAAGCCTAAAATCACTTTTTCTTTAATCTTTAAGTAAAAGCATTTTGAAAAATGACATGGGCCATGCACGCAAATCAAGAAATATCAAAATAAATCTAATAGAGGTCTCAGAATATGAAAATAAAGGTTAGTACTTAAAACGACCTATCAGGTCGTTACGTTCTCCACCTCTAAAAGAAACGTTCGTACTCGAAAGGACATAAAAAAATTACTTGGGCTGGTGGGGGTAACTACTATACATATCGGACTAGGACTCCCATGTGACCTCCTTGATCGGATAACCTATCCATTGCACTTTCGTAGGAGGAAAATTTTTTGGATCTCAAGTTCGAACCTGCTGGTCTAAAATAGCCACCAGCTCTTCCTCATACGCCAAATTCTCATCAAGTTGAACCATGCTGAAGTCAAAGATATGTGACCTATCCTCATGGTACTTCCAAAGCGTGGAAACATGAAATACTGGATGTACTCATGCTAGACTAGGTGTCATGACCCAAAATCTCACCACAGGCGTTGTGATGACACCTAGTCTCTAAGACTAGGTAAGCCGATTTCAATTATATTTTTGAAGCCATTTTTTAATATTATAAATAAGTAATCAAAACTAACAGCAGAACAAATATAAATATACAACCTCCCAAGACTGGTAGTACTGAGTCACAAACTGTAACTGAATACATGGAATGATCACGAAGACCGAATATACAATACTGTTTGATTACAAATTAACAGTACAATGAAATGAAAAGACTCTAAAGGACTGCGACGACCAAGCAGCTCTACCTTGAATCCTTACGATCTCGCTTTAACTCTGCTCAAGCCCGATATTTCCAATACCCGGCTCTGCATAAAAATATGCAGAAGTGTAGTATGAGTACACCACGGTCGGTACCCAGTAAGTATTAAGACTAACCTCAGTGTTGTAGAGACGAGGTATAGTCAAGACACTCACTAGTCTAATAACCTGTGCAATATAATATAAAAAATAATAGGAAACAAATAACAATAAGAAAAACATAAAACAACCAGTGATATGCACAACAGACAACAATAATACCATTAATATCGCTTAACACTTAATAAATACAATTACACCCAATTAAATCAAGTTTTTCAAATAAATGTCTTTCACATATAATTCTTTCGAATAACTCTCTTTCAAATATAATTTGCTCAAATAATTACCTTTCAAATATAATTCTTTCAATAAATCTCTTCAAATATAATTTTCCTCAAATAAATATCTTTCAAATACAATTCTTTCATATAATACTTTTTGGATAAAAATCCTTCCAAATAAATATTTTTAAATATAATTCTTTCAATTAAATAGTTACCATGTGACACCTCGTTTCATAATCATAAAAATACGGGTCTCAGCCCATTTTCATATTTTTCGTAAACACGGGTCTCAGCCCATTTTTTATATTTTAACGGCACCTCATGCCCATAATTAAATCATCATATTTCCCCGGCACCTCGTGCCCTCATTTCATATCACAAACTGCACGGACAATTCACGTACCAAATATCATTATTATTTAATCACAGCACCTCGTGCTCACATTTCATATGAAACAACCAGTGATATGCACAATAATACAACAAGAACACCATTAATATAGCTCAATAAATAATGAATACATGTACACCCAAGTATTTAAATTAAGTTAAGCCAAATAAATGTCTTTCACATATAATTCTTCCATATAACTCTCTTTTAAATATAATTTTATCAAGTAATTATTTTTCAAATATAATTCTTTCAATAAATTTTTTCAAACATAAATTTTCTCAAATAAATATCTTTCAAATATAATTCTTTCAATAAATCTTTTCAAACATAAATTTCCTCAAATAAATATCTTTCAAATATAATTCTTTCAATAAATCTTTTCAAATATAATTTCGTCAAATAAATATCTTTCAAATACAATTCTTTCATATAATACTTTCTAAGTACAAATCCTTCCAAATAAATATTTTGAATATAATTCTTTTAATTAAGAAGTCACCCCGTGACACCTCATTTCATAATCTTAAAAATACGGGTCTCAACCCATTTTTATATTTTCGAGGCACCTTGTGCCCATAATTAAATCATCAAATTTTCTCGGCACCTCGTGCCCTCATTTCATATCACAACTGCATGGACAATTCACGTGCCAATATCTTCATTATTTACTCACGGCACCTCGTGCCCATGTTTTATTTTATAATCCGCATGAAAATAGCCACATGCTCTCAATTTCAACATAAATCAGATTGTTATCAATTTACCAACAACAAGATAAATTGCACAAGGTATAAAAATAAACACAAGAAAATCACAACATCACATGAAGATCACCAACACCACAACTCCACATCATCACATATCGTCCCTAAAAATAGCCACCCTTATCGCTCCGCCCACACAATATCAATAGCCACCCTTATCACTCCTATTGCCGCCCTTATTGCTCCTATTGCCGCCCTTATCGCTCCGCCCAGACAATATTCCAACAAACGCAACAACAGTGAAATGCCACCCTTATACCCACATAATATCAACGGTAAAATGCCACCCTTATCTCCTCAAAATAATAACTCACACAACACAACAATTTACATGGAAAATTATCACGGCAACATAACAAAATCAATTCATATCACAATTTGCCTAATGGCCACAACCAAAATTCCAAGGATACAACCAAGTCAATTAATTTTACAACAAATAGCCTAAGGCTCCACACAATGTGTATAACACTCTAAAACAATCAACAAAGATAGAAAATTACTCAGCATAAAGCAAAGCCTTCATTAATCCAAATTCTCAATAATTATATAAACACCTCTTCTTAAGATCATTTAATTAATTATTTGTAGAGGAAAAATCCATAATAAAATTAAGTTCCAATAATTATCAAACCAACAAATTCACGGAATCACGTCAAATTGTCATATAATAACTGATTCAACAACAAGAATTTTGGCACGACAAATAAATGATTAAATATATGCCAACAATTATCCAATTTACTACACAATATGCCTAAGACTTTAACTCAATGAATTTTGCGCATATAAGCCTGACTACATACTCGTCACCTCGCGTACATGGCTTTTCACATTTCACAAATGGCACATAAGACTCGATGCCTAAGGGGTAATTCCCCTACTCGAGGTTAAGCAAGACACTTACCGTTTTGAACTTAGGCCGATATTCCAAAATAGTTTTCTCACATGAATTGACCTTCGGACGGCTCCAATCTTTCTTGATCCTTCCTTACATTACTACGAGGTTCCGAAAATCCTAGAAACTTCAATCTATTTAGAAACATAACAAAAGTGAACCATAATTAGGAAGATTTTCACGGTTTTAGCTCATTTGAGCATTTTATCAAACACTAGGTGTGCAAGTTTGGTTACAAGGTTATTCTACAAGATTTCTTCATTCCACAACCCTATCTTTACTTATTTGATCTCAACAATCTTCCCACAAACCTTATTGGTACAAGCATATATACATAATATTCTTACACCCAAGAATCAATCTCCCAATCACCAATCTTTTACCCCCAAACTCGAAATTGAAGACTAGGGGTTGAATCTTACCTCTTTGATGAAGATCTTGTGATTAGCTTCCTGGATTCTTGAAGATTGGTGCAAGATTGGATGATTAGAATGATAGGTTTACTCCATCTCTCTCTAAAATGCTCTTACATCTCTCTAAAATATCAAGTTTTACCTTAAAAATGAATTAACCCCTCTCTCTACCCGGCCTTGGGGTTATTTAATAGGTTCCTACATGCGCGTCCGCACACCTGGGCAAGTGGCCACGCATCCGACCGCGCACCTGAGGCAAAAAGTTTCAAATATATGCGGCCGTGCATCTGGTCGCGCATATGACACATGTCCTGTAAAATGGCCATAACTTTCTGTATAATTATCCAAATGACAAATGGTTTAATGAGTTGGAAACTAGACTCAAAGGGTTTTAATTGTATAGGTTGTACACTATATAAATCTTTATATCTTGAGAGTTATGTTCGTTTAAAATTAGGTCTTGTGCGAACTCACTTGAAACTTTAGTCTATTATGAAATTTCCAACTTCTACATTCGATGCCGAAACTTATCGAATCAAGTCCGATTGACCTCACATTTTGTACACAAGTAATAAATGACATAACAGACCTATTCCAAATTTCCAGAATTGGATTCTGACCTCGTTATTGATCAGATCCAAGCCTACACTACTATTGAGTAGCGAGGGTGGTCGATGCAGTTTTAACCCAACTAGGTCGGGATCGAATCCACAGGGAGTTAATGTTTGGAATCAGGTTTATATCTAAGCTAGATGCGGGTTTTGAATCTAATTACACTTCCACAAGTTTGGGTTTGATTTCTACTTCTAACTTTACTCTAAAGATTGCAATAGTTGAAACTAAGGACAATATTTTTGTTGTTGTTTTTCAAATGTTTAAAGAGACCAGGGTAGTGAATTCTACCTAGGTGGATATCTAACGGATAGAAAAATCTAGGGCAAGCTTGATTAGTTGGGATTGTAATATAGCTATCACACCCGGGTACTCACTCTATACCTCTCGGTAGTTTGAGTGATTTTGCCCAATTTGGATTTCTCAAGTCCAAATGGGTATTCATGTAAATCAAGTGATATTATCTCAAGTTGGGTATTACTATCTCTAGGTTTAACCCTTTAATTGGGGCTATCAATTTCTTGAGTTCACCCCAATTCCTTGTTAGCCTAGTTTTCCTAGACTTAGTCCCTATTTCTCAAGTAGAGACTAAGTCATAAAGGAATGAATCAATGTTTGCAACCATTAATTCTTGAGTTCTAGCAAGAACTAGGCTAAATATCACTAACCCATTCACATTCAAGCCCTAAAATCAAATACCCATTAAATACCCACACTAGGGTTGGGTCACAACCCTAGCTATGGGTTTAGCTACTCATGGAAATAACAGAAATTAAAGATGAAATGGAGATAAAATCCATAATATTAATTTATGGAATGAAAATCTAATGTTAAGAAGTGGTAGTACAAAATTTCCGAAAACATAAAAGTCACCCGTCTCAGGTGCTCATACAAAACATAACAAAATCTAAAAATGACAAAAAGTTCTATTTATACTAAGTTGAAAATATTTGATAAAAATGCCCCTGCGGAGGTTGTGCGACTGCGTAATTATGAGTGCGGCCGCACTCTTGCTTTCGCGGTCGCATAATTCTGTTGCGGTCCACGTTCTTCTCTTTTGGATCTGGGTTGAGCTGAACTTTCACGGACCACATAATTCTAAGTGCGGTCGCGCTCCAGATTATGCGGTCGCATAAAAGTGATGCGGTCCGCACTTGCTTGAGTTTGGCTTGAAATCAACTCTCTAATTCTTCATCTTGCGGACCGCATAATTTCGATCGCAGCCGCCCAAGGGACTTCTGCGGTCGCACAATTCTGGTGCGATCTGCACTTCTCTCTTTTGCTCAAGTTGTCAGCTCTTTGAATCTCAGTCATCGCGGTCCTCGTAATTTCAATTGCGGCTGCACAAGGACTTTCGCGGCCACACATTTCTGGTGCGGTCCGCCCTCATAATTTAGCTCAAAATCACACTCTCTGAATCTCCCTCTTTCGGACCGCATAATTATGATCGCGGCCGCATCATGGCTTTCACGGCCACATAATATTTATGCGGTCCGCACTTCAGACCTCTTTGCCCAGCCTTGGTTTTTATTCAACTTTTGACTCCTTTGTGAGTTGATTTTGATTCCTTTGGCTCATTTTGAACAATTCCTGCAAGCAAGCATATTTCATTAGTTTCTGAGAATACCTTCAACCATTTTGGCCTAAAACACAATTAAAAGAGAGCAAATAATAAGTTAAAATCCCTACTTATCAACTCCGCCAAACTTAAGCTTTTGCTTGTCCTAAAGCAAATAAGGTAATTCCCACCTCCACTAGAAAAAAGGATATTTCAGCTGCCCTAAGGTGAATCAATCATGCATCAATTGGGACTAACAATTACTCTCAACACAAATGAATTATCAACAACACCATGTTTTGACCTTTTGAGTACCATAGTTCTAATGTGACACTAGAGCATTAAAATTCACCAAGGAAGCTCGCTCTATCACGTAGGTCATTGTGGAATTCAAACTCCTCCTCCTCTACTCCCCATGAGCAAATCTCACTTTAGAATGTAACACTCAAAATAAGGATTGTGAAGAAGTGCGCTCATCTCTCTCAAAAAAATGTCACAAGTCCGGCTCTAAGTACCATAAACTTGCCCCTTATGTAAATCACCACTAATTTATTCTCACTCTTTGCGTTCCATTTTCTTCATTTCTTTTTTGTTCTTTGTACCTTTTATCACTTTCACATTCATCTCCTCTCCCCCAAACTTATGCTTTTGCCAATTGTATCAAGAATGCTAAGGAAAGATCGGGTGCCAATAGAGGGTCATTATAAAATGGATAAAGGCTTGTAACATGGCTATTGAATGAAAAAGGGCTTCGGCTCAAAGGGGTTGACTTGGGATATCACATTGGTAGGCTACATAAGCTTTCAAGTTTCAAATTGGATCAAGGATAGCCTACAATCATTTCTCAAGTCGAGCTACACTTAGAATTTTGCCTAGACAAACATTCAGGGCAAGTTCTAGACTTATTGGCACGGAACTTGGACTTGCAATTCAATACCTCACCTCTCAAGCTGCTGGATTGTTAAAGAGAACATAGTCGAGGGCCCACAACAACCCTAGCTAAGTTTGAAAATCACAAATGGCTCAGAGAAACCACTTGATGATTGTTTTAGTCAACACAAGAGTCTAAATATCACAACTAGAGCTATTCTTTGCCAATCAACTTGTTTCTAACCATAAGGTCAAAGGTAAATGTGTTAGTACCAAGTGAATCCTGCTTGAGACACTTTTATTTATTAGTACTACATATACAAAAACATAAAGAAAACGGACTCAATCCCTTAAGAAGGTTGTCACTCCATCCATCATTGGGAAGAGCCACCCGGTTCACATAACATCCACCTTTGGAAATAACCATGGCATTAAGAAAACCAAAAGCTTATTGTTCACACAAAATGTAAAAAGAAGCTAACAACTTAAAAGAAGCTACTAAAGTAAATAAGAATCTATGCTACTAAGGAAAAACAACGAAAAAGGTTATGAAGTAAACTACGGAAAGTAGACTGAATATGTACAAAATGAAGTAAAGCGAATATATACATAATGAAAATGAATATATACATCGAATGGTAAGAATATATACATACCAAAAGTGAAAATAAAGATAAAGAAAAAAAGTATAATGCTTATTACATACCAAATGTCATCAAATCAAAATTGACCACCCCTCAAATGAAAAATAGCATTGTCCTCAATGCCATTACAAATGAGAACAGGGAAAAGGGGTAGAGAGTAGAGAAAACTCCCTATGTGGTCTCTGTCTGCATCGGGTCCTTAATATGGACGGGGTCCTCAGCATGCATGGGCTCATCAGCACCCTAAGTATCCTCTAACTGGATCTCTACATCCTCTGACTGGGGGACTACGGGGTTGCTAAGCATTTGAATCAGTTCCTCAGTAGTGTGTAAAGTGGCAGCCGGCTCCTCAGACTGGCTGGCTACTACCTCTGATGCCTCGGGCACTACTGCATGTGCTGCTGGGACTGTCTCCTCTATGAGCAGGTCCAGTGGAATATCACCAGTAGAAGCAATCTTCTCAACCTCTTTGGTCAACTTCTCCACTGACTCCTTAGATGCTTGAGTCTTCCGCATCTTCTTCACCTGCTTCCCTAAATCCTTGATTATCCTCCCATGTGTATCAAGAGTCTCCTGAATCTTCTTCTGGCAGTCCAAAATCTTCTTCTGGTTGTCCAGAGTCTTCTTCAAAGAGTCCTCCACTAATGGAGGTACCTGAAGCTCTGATGAGGCTGAAGACTGTGCTGCCACTGCACTGGATATGGCAGTCAGCTTTGTGGTAGCTGCCTGCATCCAGTTGTTGAGACTGGATATTGTCTGTGAAATCCGCAGTGCAGTCTGAGGGTAGGTAGAGGATGTGGGCACTGACAGTGGCACTGATAGTGGCACTGAGAGGGATAGTCCGGATGAAGGAGGAGGCATGGAAACTGCTCCGGTAGAACTACCGCCTGTTGTGGAGGGCTCGACAACTGACCCGGTGGCCACTATGCCTGGCTCTTCAGACTGACCAGTGGAGGTAATAGCTTTACCCTTGAATTTAGGGTTGTCCTCTCCCTGGAGGTGGTACCATGAGAAAGGATTTTTAGCCTTCACCTCCACATCACAATGCCTCGTCTCTACCCCTTGGTCTTGGAAATACTATGTGAGGAAGTTGGGGTAGGGATACGATCTTTCTTTTTTCTTGACTGCATTGGAGATGTTGTAGGATATCAAGTTTCCTACATTAATAGGATAGCCTGCCATGATGGAAGCTACCAATACTGCCCGGGGGAGTAGAAGGACATTCTCATGTTGGGACGGGTCAAGACGGCTGCACACGAATGTTTGCCACCCTTTTGCTTCAAAGTTAAGGGTGGCTCTGACAATTTGAACTCCTGCTGTGAGCCATGCAGGTGTTGTCCCCCGAATAGCAAGTATCTCAGCTAGCCATGGGCGAACTGCATCACCCAAGGCTAGCTTCTCCAGGTATTTCACTGCCTCGATCTCCTTAAACCCTACATATATATTCAGTGTGTGGCCATCAAACCGGATTTTCAAGTTTCGGACCTTCGTCACCTTTGTACCCTTTTTGATGTGGGAAACATTGGCATAAAATTCCTTGACGAGGTATTCATTGGCATCTTGAAACCCACTGGTGAACCATTTCCATCCTTTTCTCTCCGTAAATTGCTTTAGGACATTCAGATTGTGTTGGCTTAGGTTTTTGGTTATGAATTGTCGCTCAAGAGGGAGCGAACTTTGCGGCCACTATTCCTGAAATTTTGCATACGCCTTCTCACATACAAATCTATCAGCCCGTACCTCCGGCTTCCTTGATCTAGCCAGGCCTCCCACAATTGTGTCACCCCCTCTCCCATCATCATCTAAATTGATTGGGGTAGCTGTTATGGCAGGTGGTGTAGCAGGTAGGGAATATGGTTCATATGCCTGGCTACCTCCCTCTGTGCCATCAGAAGAACTAGAGGATAAGGTAGGTTCATTGACTAAACAAAGTCTATCGGGGAATTATTGTGATTGTACCCCGGGTTGTGGTTATACAGATTCCCCCTCAGAAGTTTCCCGGGATGTGAGGTATTCACTAGTGTCTGAGGACTCCGGAGATGGTCTACTGAGAGTAGTCTTTTTGCCCAGGACTTTCTGGACTGATAGTGGTATGTTAGGTTTTCCTCTACCCCGGCCTCGGGAGGATTCTGCCCTCCCTTTGGAAGTATCACCTCGACCACGAGAACGCACCATTGTCTGCAACACACAAGTAGTGAAAGTCAGTTAGAATTGGGGTTCAACATGTGTTATTGAATTACAGTTGAAAAGAAAGACACTGTTTCTCAGAACAGGGCAGCGCGGACCGCAAAAATGTGAGTGCGGCTGCGGACTTCCCATTGCAGACTGCACAAAAATGAGTGCGGCCGCATAATACCCATCGCAAACCGCACAAAATTGAGTGCGGTCGCGGGGATCCCAGGTTCAGACTACTGATTCTATGAAGTTACCTCAGCGCGGACCGCATACTTTTGAGTGCGGCCGCGAAAACCCATCGAGGACCGCACAAAATTGAGTGCGACCGCATAATCGATTTGTTGGGTCTCTGAAGTTAAATTGTGCGGACCGCACAAAATTGAGTGTGGCTGCAAATACCAACCGCGGACCGCACAAAATTGAGTGCGGCCGCACAAACTTAGTAATGACAAGTGCCTTCAATCTAGGGTATCGCAGATCGCACAATTTTTTATTCGGCCACATACCCTAGCACAGACCACACAAAAATATGTGCGGTCGCAAAATTAAATCAGAGCGGCACCGAATTACGATTAATACTAGGGTTTTCACTAATTAGGCATGATTTGTGGCAATTAAACAATAAAAGCTACTAACCCCAGCCCCCATTATGCATTCAAACACTACCCACATGCTTCTAAGCAAGAATTAAGCATCAATTTGACATTTTTGTCATGAATCTAACCCTAGATAAAAGGAAAACTAAAACAAAGAGAAAAGAAAAGAAAAGGATGAAATTAATTCATTGATTTCAACATACCAACAATGAAATGTAGTAGGAAATCGACACTTGATGAATATGGGATGAGATTGAAAACAAGAAAGAGTGCACTGTGCTTTAGTCTAGCTTGAGAGGTCAGAGTGTGTAAAGTGTGAATAGTCTCAAAAAGTCCTATTTATACTCTGACCATGTTGGCCCAACGACTTACCTGAGTGCGGCCGCACAATTTTGGTGCGGTCTGCACTTTTGACCTTTTCTAACTCAGCAGGTGATTCAGTGATGTGGTCCGCATAAAAATGGCTTCGGCCACACAATCTGTGCGGTCCGCGAAATTTTGATCGCGATCGCGAATCTTTAAGAGATTTTATCAGGCTAAACTTCAGAGAGTTGTCATTTTCCATCTTTCAGTGGTGCGACCGCACATAGAATTGTGCGGCTGCGAAGGGCTTGTGCGGTCCGCATAATTCTGGCGCGGTCCGCACAATTTCACCACTTGGCCAATTTTTATCTTGTCAATTTTCTGCACTGCATACCCAATTCTTGCATACACTTCATAACCAATTAGTCCAAAACAATGCCTAATCTAACAAGAAAATCAAAAGAAAGAAAAACATATGGGTTGCCTCCCAAGAAGCGCATGATTTAACATCGCGGCACGACGCATGTTACCATCATTCATTTGAAATTGAGCAATGCCATAACGTGGCCATCATCAACCTTACCAAGGTAGTGCTTCACCCGGTGCCCATTGACTCTAAAGATCTCACCATTCTTATTTTTCAAATCAAGAGCACCAAAAAGAGTCACATGTACCACTTCAAAAGGACCATTCCACTTTGATTTAAGCTTTCCTGGAAACATCCGTAACCGAGATTTGAATAAAAGAACAAGGCCACCTTCTTTGAATTATTTATTCCGGTTATACTTATCATGTAGGTACTTTATATTGTCCTTATACAAGGGCGGACTAGAGTAAGCATGGAACCGGAACTCATCAATTTTATTCAATTGCTCCACCCGAAGATTGGCAGCTACATCCCACTCAGGGTTCAATTTCTTCAATGCCCACATAGCCTTATGCTCTAATTCCACCGGAAGGTGACATGCTTTCCCAAACACCAACCTATACAGAGACATACCAATTGGAGTCTTGTAAGCTGTTCTATAGGCCCAAAGAGCATCATCAATTTTCCTTGACCAATCAGTCTGATTTGCATTGATAGTCTTGGATAAAATACTCTTGATCTCCTTGTTGGAGACTTCAACTTGTCTACTTACCTGGGGGTGATAGGGGGTTGACACCTTATGAGTGACACCATACTTGGAGAGTAAAGTGTTAAAGGCTTTGTTGCAAAAATGTGAACCCCCATCACTAATGATGGCCCTTGGGGTGCCGAACCTTGTGAATATGTTTTTCTTCAAGAAAGCTACCACACTCCGTGCTTCATTGTTAGGCAAAGCCACAACTTCAACCCATTTGGAAACGTAATCCACAACAACAAGAATAAAGGTGTTCCCACACGAGCTCTTGGACCCATAAAGTCGATGCCCCACACATCGAAAATATAAATCTCGAGGATGGTGGTGAGAGGCATCTCATTTTTCTTGGATATCCCACCGTCCCTTTGGCAATCATCACAATGCTTAACGAGCTCGCTAGCGTCTTTGTACAAGGTAGGCCAATAAAATCCACAACTTAGGACCTTTGTAGCAATTCTCGCCCCACCATGGTGACCACCATAGGGCGAGGAATGGCAAGCTTCAAATTGCTCTTCTTCTGGAACACATTTTCGGATAACACCATCAGTGCAAATTTTGAAGAGATATGGCTCATACCAATAGTAGTCCAGGCAGTCCCGTTTGAGCTTCTTCCTTTGGTTTGAGGAGAGCTCATTCGGAACAATGCCACTCACAAGACAGTTGGCCACATCGACAAACCATGGCATCCCAGTAATAGAAATGGAAAGGATTTGTTCGTCAGAAAATTAATCATTGATCTCAAGGCCATCATGTGGCCTCCCCTCCTCCTCCAATCGGGACAAGTGGTCCGCCACTTGATTCTCACTACCCTTTTGGTCTTGAATCTCTAGATTAAACTCTTGCAATAGAAGAATCCACCCCCTCAACCTTGCCTTAGAGTCTTTCTTGCTCATCAAATAACGAAGTGCCGCATGGTCGGTGTGAACAATCACCTTTGTACCCATTAGGTACGGGCGGAACTTCTCCATAGCAAACACAATGGATAGGATTTCTTTCTCGGTCATCGTATAGTTGACTTGGGCCTCATTCATGGTCTTGCTAGCATAGTAGACTGGATGAAAGATCTTATTAATTCGTTGCCCAAATACCGCGCCAACCGCCACATCGCTTGCATCACACATGAGCTCAAATGGTAAGCTCTAATTTGGCGCAGTGATAATAGGAGTGGTAGTCAACCTATACTTGAGTAGTTCAAATGCCTTCATACAATCTTCATTGAAAAGGAATTTGGCATCTTTCTCCAAGAGTTTGCACAAGGGGTTTACCACCTTAGAAAAGTCCTTGATGAATCGGCGGTAAAACCCCGCATGACCTAGAAAGCTTCTCACTCCCTTTACGGAAGTAGGGGAGGGAGTTTGGATATCACTTCAATTTTTGCTTTATCAACCTCAATACCATTCTTGGAAATCATGTGACCGAGGACAATGCCCTCCTTGACCATAAAGTGACACTTCTCCCAATTCAGCACCAAGTTAGTTTCTACACAACGTGCCAATACCTTATCCAAGCACTATTCAAAAGAATCCCCCACTACAGAGAAATTATCCATGAAAACCTCAAGAAAGTCCTCTACCATATCGGTGAAGATGGACGTCATACACCGCTGAAAAGTTGTCGGTGCATTGCATAACCCAAATGGCATCTGCGAGAATGCGAAAGTGCCATATGGACAAGTCAAGGTGGTCTTCTCTTGGTCTTCAGGGGCAATAAGAATCTGGTTATATCTGGAATATCCATCCAAGAAGAAATAATAAGCATGTCCGGCTAACCTATCCAACATTTGATCAAGAAATGGAAGCAGAAAATGGTCTTTCCGCATAACTTTGTTGAGCTTTCTATAATCCATGCACACTCTCCACCCGGTGACAGTTCTTGTGGAAATCAATTCATTTTTGTCATTTGTTATCACAGTCATGCCCCTTTTCTTTGGGACACATTGCACTAGCGAGGTCCACGAACTATCGAAAATGGGGTAAACCACCCCTGCATCCAACCACTTGATGATAGCTTTCTTACTACCTCTTGCACGACCTCATTCAATCGTCTTTGATGTTCCACGGAGGGTTTGGAATCCTCCTCCAAAATGATTTTGTGCATGCAAACTACCTGCCAATGTCTAACCTATTGCTTTCTTCCTCTTTTGAAGCACCAGAAGGGTGGCATCTACCTGCACGTTAGTTAAGCACGAGGAAAGAATAACATGTAAAGTGGAACAAGGTCCTAGAAACTCATACCTAAGGTGTGAAGGCAAAGGCTTTAACTCCAAGGTGGGACGCTCCTCGATTTAGGTCTTTGTTGGTGGAGTCTTCCGGTTTTCGAGATCCAAGGAAAGTTTTCGGGGCTTATAAGTATATGATCTCATTACTTGCAAAGCATTGATACATTCTACAAAGCCTTCCTTCTCATCTTCATCAGGATTCAACAACACAACTTCCAAGGTATCTTTCACATTTATCACAACACTTGTGTCATCAACAATTACTTCGGTCACAAGATCCACGAACGAACACACTTCGTTGCTATTTGCCTGCCTCATTGATTTACAAACATGGAACACCAATTTTTCATCGTCCACTCGGAAGGTGAGCTCTCCAGCTTCCACATTAACTAAGGCCTTCCCTGTAGCAAGGAAAGTCTCCCCATAATGATTGGCACCTCGTAGTCAACCTCACAGTCAAGTATCACAAAATCTGCGGGAAGGATGAACTTGTCGACCTTAACTAACACATCATCAATTATCCCCAATGGCCTTTTCATTGTCTGATCCTCCATTTGCAACCTCATGGATGTGGGTCTTGGTTTCCCAATCCCCAACGTTTTGAACACTGAATAGGGCATCAAGTTAATTCTTGCCCCCAAATCACATAAAGCTTTGGCGAAATCGGCACTCCCAATAGTGCACGGGATTGTGAAAGCACCAGGGTCTTCCAACTTTGGAGCCATGGAGTGCACCATATAACTCACTTGATGTGTCATTTTGATCGTTTCACAGTTCATTGATCTCTTATTTGTTACCAAATCCTTCATGAACTTGGCATATCCCGACATTTGTTCTAAGGCTTCAACCAACGACACATTTATGGACAAACTTTTCATCATATCAATGAATTTCTTGAATTGATTCTCATTCTTTTTCTTTGCAAGTCTTTGAGGGTATGGATGAGGAGGCCTTGGCATTGGTACCCTAGCCTTTGGCACTACCGGTTCTGGTATGTCAGTCACGTGCTCCCTAGACGGGTTCACTTCTTCTTGCGTCTCCTCCACATTTTCATTAATATCAATCCTCGCTTCTTCATTAGCTTTAACATCATTGATTAGCTCATCATCATCTTGCACCAACACATGTCCCGTAGTAGCAACTCTACCTCTCCCACTTTTTTTTGTCATGGCCATTGCATGTCCCGTATTCCTACCTTTTGGGTTCACCATCGTATCACTAGGTAGTGCCCCCTTTGGGCGAGTATTTAAAGCTTGAGAAATTTGGCCAAGTTGAACCTCCAAGTTGCGGATAGAAGTGTTGTGGGAGGCTAATTGGGCATTCGAGTCGGCGTTTTTCTCCATTATTTGCTTAAACATGTTTTCAATTCGTCTCATTTCACTATTGGAATAACTAGGACCTTGCGACGGATATGGAGGCGGGTTGTTTGGTTGTTGATACATCCGGGGCCTCTAAAAGCCCGACCCCCGATTTCCTTGATTGCTATTGTTCCAACCCCCTTGATTATTGTTGTTTCCCCAATTGCTTTGATTGTTACCACCCCAATTACTTTGATTATTTCCTTGATTACCCCAATTGCTTTGATTATTGTTGTTTCCACCATTCTAATTTCCTTGGTGGCCTTGATTGTTCCAGCTTCCTTGGTTTCCTTGAGATTTCCATTGTTGTTGATTTGGAGCATTGCTTCTTTGACCTTGATAATTGTTGACATATTGAACCTCTTCATCTTGTTTATCATATGAATCATCTTGATAATACCCACTATTACTTTGCTTAAATTGTTCCGGATGGTTTTGTACTTGTTGACCTCATTGTCGTCTCTTGTTTACCATCATGTTCACCACTTCCATAGCATTCACCTGTTTCGACCCTTGAACTTGTTGAAGCTGAGCCTTGGCCAATTGGTTCATGGTGGTTGTCAACTCCGCAATAGCTTGCCCATGATCATGTAGCTCCTTGTGTAGGTGAATAACATTTAGGTCACCCACAGGAACATTAGCTCTACTTTGCCACGTCGAAGAGGTGTCCGCCATCTCATCCAAGATTTCACAAGCTTCATAATAAGGCGTGTTCATGAAGTTACCCCCATCGAGTTGATTTACCACACACTAATTCATTGTGTTGATCCCCCTGTAGAAGGTCTGTTGGATCATGGCCTCGGTCATATCATTATTCGGGCATTATTTGACCATGGTGCGATATCTTTCCCAAATCTCATGCAATGGCTCATTGGGCTCTTGTTTGAAAGCTAAAATTTCGTCCCTTAGTGTAGCCATGTGCCCCAGAGAGAAGAATTTGGCAATGAACTTCTCGGCCAACTCATCCCAAGTATGGATGGAATGATTGGGCAATCTCTCTAACCAGTCCAAAGCCTTTCCCCGTAGATAAAAGGGAAACAACCTTAACCGCAGTGCATCCTCAGTGACATTTGTTTGCTTGCTCCCCTAACAAGTATCGACGAAACCCTTGAGATGCTTGTAGGCATTTTGGTGTGGAGCTCTGGTGAAGAATCACCGCTGCTCAAGCAGTGTAAGCATCACGTTGGTAATTTGGAAGTTGCCCGCCCTAATCCGGGGCGGGACTATTGCACTTGCATAGCCCTCGTTCGGCAATACCCGGTGTGCTGCTCTTGGTGGATGTGGGGGAGGGTTTGGGACATTATCTTGAGGCGGTCGGCCTCACTTGTTTACTTGAGGCTTGGGATAAACCTCATCCACTTGATCATCATCTACCTCTTCCCCCAATGGTAAATTTCTGAGGGGATAGTTGTTATGGGGCATTTTGCACCTAAAAGAAATTCACAAACAAAATTAGTGACTCAGAAGGAAAGAAAGACAAAACACACAAATACCTAGATATATAGATAAATCCGTTTAACTCCCTGGCAACGGCGCCAAATATTGATCGGGTCCAAGCCTACAATACTATTGAGCAGCGAGGGTGGTCGATGCAGTTTTAACCCAACTAGGTCGGGATCGAATCCACAGGGAGTTAATGTTTGCAATCAGGTTCATATCTGAGCTAGATGCGGGTTTTAAATCTAATTACACTTCCACAAGTTTGGGTTTGATTTCTGCTTCTAACTTTACTCTAAAGATTGCAATAATTGAAACTAAGGACAATATTTTTGTTGTTGTTTTTCAAATGTTTAAAGAGACCAGGGTAGTGAATTCTACCTAAGTGGATATCTAACGGATAGAAAAATCTAGGGCAAGCTTGATTAGTTGGGATTGTAATATAGTTATCACACACAATTACTCACTCTATACCTCTTGGTAGTTTGAGTGATTTTGCCCAATTTGGATTTCTCAAGTCCAAATGGGTATTCATGCAAATCAAGTGATATTATCTCAAGTTGGGTATTACTATCTCTAGGTTTAACCCTTTAATTGGGGCTATCAATTTCTTGAGTTCACCCCAATTCCTTGTTAGCCTAGTTTTCCTAGACTTAGTCCCTCTTTCTCAAGTAGAGACTAAGTCATAAATGCATGAATCAATATTTGCAACCATTAATTCTTGAGTTCTAGCAAGAACTAGGCTAAATATCACTAACTCATTCACATTCAAACCCTAAAATCAAATACCCATTAAATACACACACTAGAGTTGGGTCACAACCCTAGTTATAGGTTTATCTACTCATGGAAATAACAAAAATTAAAGATGAAATGAAGATAAAATCCATAATATTAATTTATGGAATGAAAATCTAATGTTAAGAAGTGAATCTAGTATAAAATTTCCGAAAACAGAAAAGTCACCCGTCTCAGGTGCTCATACAAGACATAACACAACCTAAAAATGACAAAAATTCTATTTATACTAAGCTGAAAATATCTGACAAAAATGCCCCTACGGAGGTAGTGCGACCGCGTAATTCTGAGTGTGGCCGCACTCTTGCGTTCGCGGTCGCATAATTCTGATGCGGTCCGCGTTCTTCTCTTTTGGATCTGGGTTGAGCTGATCTTTCGCGGACCGCATAATTCTAAGTGCGGCCGTGCTCTAGATTAAGTGGCCGCATAAAAGTGATACGGTCCGCCCTTGCTTGAGTTTGACTTGAAATCAACTCTCTGATGCTTCTTCTTGCGGACCGCATAATTTCGATCGCGGCCGCACAAGAGACTTCCGCGGCCACACAATTCTGGTGCGGTTCGCACTTCTATCTTTTGCTCAAGTTGTCGGTTCTCTGAATATCAGTCATCGTGGTCCGCGTAATTTCAATTGCGGCCGCACAGGGACTTTCGCGGCCGCACATTTCTAGTGCGGTCCGCGCTCATAATTTAGCTCAAAATCACACTCTCTAAATCTCTCTCTTGCGGACTGCATAATTATGATCGTAGGTGCATCATGGATTTCGCGGCTGCACAATATTTGTGCGGTCCACACTTCATACCTCTTTGCCCAGTCTTGATTTTTGTTCAACTTTTGACTCCTTTGTGAGTTGATTTTGATTCCTTTAGCTTATTTTGAACAATTCTTGCAAGCAAGCATATTTCATTAATTTCCGGGAATACCTTCAAGCATTTTTGGCCTAAAACACAAGTAAAAGAGAGCAAATAATAGGTGAAAATCCTACTTATCAGTTATCAAAAATTCAACCTTCGATCGAACTTTCCGAAAATCGTCTATTTTCCAGCTTTCGCCAAAATGCGTCGAATTGTCCTACGAATTTCCAAATCCAAATCCCACCACATACGCCTAAATCTGAAATCACCATACGAAGCTATTGACATCACCAAAATTTCATTCCGGGGTCGTTTTCTCAAAAGTCAACTCTCTGGTCAACTCTTTCCATTTAAGTTTCTAAATAAGAATTGTTCTTTCAATTTATTTCCGAATCTTCCAAAAATCAAATTCGACCACACCCACGAGTAATAATACATATTATGAAGCTGCTCGAGACCTTAAGTCTTTGAACGGGGAGTTAATTCTTAAAATGACAAGCCGGGTCATTACACTAGGAGTCAAGCAAGCCTATAAGCAACTTCCCCAACCCTCTCCAAGATCTCAAACGGGCCGATAAACCTTAGACTCAACTTTCCCTTCTTCCTAAAACACATCACGCACTTCATATGAAACACTCGGATAAGAACCTTCTCACCCATTATGTAAGATACACCTCTAACCTTCTGGTCCGCATAACTCTTCTGTCTGAGTTGAGTTGTACAAAGTCGCTCCTGAATTACCTTAAACTTTTCCATAGCATCACATACCAAATCAATGCGCAACAATCTAGCCTCTTTGGGATCAAACCAACCAATCAGTGAACGACATCGCCTATCATATAAGGCCTCATACTGAGGCATATGGATGCTCGACTGATAGTTGTTGTTGTAGGCGAACTGTGCTAGAGGTAAGAACTTGTAATGACCTGACCGGTCATTTTGAAGTTTAGCATTCCATTTGGTGGTTTGAGACTTTGAGTAGCTTTATATTATATATTATGACTTGTGTGTATGGTTGGTTTCGGTTTTCGAGCGGTTCAGAATTGATTTGGAAGAATGATTTTCGTTTTAGAAGCTCTAAGTTATAAGAGTTAACCAAGGTTTGAGTTTTGTGTAAACGGACTCTGAATCCGATTTTAATTATTCTAATAAGTTTGTATGATGATTTTGGATAAGTCCACAAAGTTTGGTTAAATTCCGATGAGTTTTGGATAAGTTTGGGTTGTATGGTGATTGTTTTCGGTTTCGACGTCGATTTGAGCATAAAAGTTACCATATTGAGCAAACGACATTAGATTTGTGTTTCGACTAAACTATTATATCTGTATCATAATTTTAGAATCATAGCAACTTAAATCATCAAGTTTAGACATCGTGAGGAATTTATGATCATTTTACTAAGAATTGGGTTGCCAGATTTGTTAGATTAATTACGAATTTGTCATTGAATTCGTATTTAAAAATCTGTACTATTTCCAAATATTGAAACCAACATATCTCCTTTATTATAAGGTCAAATTAAGTGATTCAAAAGCCTAACTTGACTGTAATTTTATGAGGAATCCACTGGAGGCATCAAAATCAAGTTTTAGGATCGTTTGGCATAAGAAACGAGGTAGAACAACTAGGCATTTTTGGCAATTAATGTTGTTGGAATTTTTCTCATCTTGAAAGTTTGGGATTGGGATAATTCAAGGATGTTCCTCAAGTTTCTTCCATGGGGTAAGGTCTAAATCATAACATAAGTATTTCTCTTTGATTCATTCCCTCGGTTTAAGCTTTAATCCATGATTTTAATTGAAATCCCATTTAATTCTTTAAATCAAGAGCTAGGGTTATGTCCTAAATTTTAAAAATTGTAAATGAGTTAGAGACATTTATTTCTTGATTTCTTTTGGGATTTTGTTATCATATATTAGGAGAATAACATACTCGAATTTGGCGAGTTTTGGAAGAGTATTTTGGGAGATATGGGACCCAACTAGTGTGGGTTGGACTCTTGGGTTAAGAACACCCAAGAGCGATATTTTGGCAAATTGGTTGAGCCATCGGACTCCGATTGAGTTGGTTTTCGTTTGTGTGAGTTTGTATTGGTTCAGGCTTCGCCGGGGTAAGCTTGGATTAGGAATCCAAGGCAGGCCCGAGCTTGAATTTTTTTGACCTTTTGGTTGACTTTGGGCTTTTGATTAAAGATTCGACCTTTATTGATTGGGTTTGTTTCCTTTGGCATTATTAGATGTTCTTGAGTTACTTTTGGCTAGTTACAAGCCGTTTGGAGGTCGGTACGCGCGGGATGGCATTTCTAGAGTATTGTTTGGCTTGCTCGGTATTGAATTTTACTTGTTCGAGGTAAGTAATACTTCTAAACTTGGTGCTGAGGGTATGAATCCCTGAATATACATGATATGTGTTTGGTGTTGAGGTGATATACATGTTAGGTGACGGGCGTGTGGGCATGCACCGTGTGAATTATGACTCGATTGATTATGTGATACTGTATAGTTACCTAATCTTGTTTCTATCCATGAAATTTCTACGTGTTAGAGAAGTTGAGGTGTGAATCATGTTAGAAATCATATTTAGGCTATATGATTATTATATTGGGACCCATTGAGGTCATCTCTGCTGTTGAGTTATTTGTTTAAATTGAGTTACATACTCAGTTATATTCATTCATTCACGTATCATATCTCAGTCTCTGTTATCCTTTGTTGTCACATCATGTTATCATTGTTTGGGCTGATTGTCATATGAGCCTGTGAGGCTAGAGAGATTGATGACTAAGTTGGGACCTGAGAGCCATGTTGTGAGAGATATTATGGATCGGGTTGCACGCCGCAGCAGGCCATATTGACTTTATATATATTATTATTATTATTATTATATGGATCGGGTTGCACGGCGAAACAAGTTTTATTGATTCATGATGGGATCGGGCTCCACGCCGTAGCGGGCCATGTTGGCTTATATTAGCACTTGGGAAGGATCCACCCCTCTGGAGTGTGACATACCCGTAGTGAGCGCAAGTACCGTACATTGCTGAGTGACGGAGTGTCCTGAGTGATTGAGCTTGATGAGTAGGAGTGCGAGACAGTGAGATTGAGTACTAAGAAAGTGTGAGTACATGAGTTTATCACTGTGATGCATTACATTTGAAATGCATACTTGACATACATGCATAGAGATGAATTTTCTCATGCTATACGATTTTGTGACATTTATGATTTCACTTGCACATTGACATGTAGGTATAGAGATGTACTTTCCTCATGCCATATGAGAATGAAAAATCTTATCTGTTGTTGAACGTTTTTGGGAAAAATCACAATTTTTTGATTTACTCATGTTTTGGTGATTTGGTTGAAAGATTTGGGTTTTACTGCTATACCTAAAAAGCATGCCTATTTTTCCGTAACTGTGAACGAGTTGAGCATCATATCTTTGAGTTATTACTTGTGATGCTTTTATTATATTGTTACGAGTTGTTCTTGGCTATTGGTGTTGGAATCTGATCGTTGTCCAAGCTCGTCACTGCTTTCAACCTAAGGTTAAGTTTGTTATTTATTGAGTACATGTGATCGGTTGTACTCATACTACACCTATGCACCTTGCGTGCAGATTTTGGAGTTGACGTTGCTGCAGGTGGAGGGAACTGGCATTAAATATGTACCTACATTCCGATTAAAAGTTCCTCTTGTTCTTCGTAGCTTTAGTTTTATAAATCTTTTTGTGTACGTTTCGAACAGATGACGTATTTATTTCATAACAGCTTTGTAAACTCTAAGTCTTAGAAGCTCATGATTTATACTATCAGCCCTTGAGGAATTGTATAAAATTCAGTTATTTCATTTTTGACTCTTATCATTATCATTATATTGTGATTTATTGTTAATTGGCTTATCTAGTGGGTTGGGTTAGGTACCATTACGACTATTTGAATTTTGGGTCATGACAGAACTGGTCCCGTGAAACTCCAAAATCAATAACACAGGCGCGTAACATGTCCTCTAAGATCTAAATAGTGCATTCAGACTGCCTGTCTGTCTGAGGATGAAACGTGATACTCAACTCGACGCGCGTGGCCAACTTACGCTACACGGTTATCCAAAAATGCGATGTAAACTGCGTGCCTTGATAAAAAATGATAGAAATGGGCATGCCGTGTAGGCGGATAATCTCCTGGATATAAATCTGAGCCAACCGCTCTGAAGAATAAGAAGTCGCCATCAGAATAAAGTGTGAGGACATAGTCAACCGGTCCACAGTAACCTAGACTACATCATATTTACTCAAGGTCTGTGTTAAGCCTACCATAAAATCTATAGTGATGCGCTCCCACTTCCACACCGGTATCTCCAATCTCTGAGTCAATCTACCTGGTTTCTGATATTTATACTTCACCTGTTGATAATTCAAACACTGAGATACATAATTAATGATGTCTTTCTTCATCCTTCTCCATCAATAGTGTTGTTTCAAGTCACGGGACATCTTCATAACACCTGGGTGAATGGAATAGCGTGAACTGTCTGCCTCCTAAAGGATCAACTCTCTCAACCCATCAATATTCGGAACATAAATTCGGCCATGAAACGTCATAACCCCATCATCACCAATCACAACCTCCTTAGAACGACCTTGTTGCACTGTGTCTTTCAATACCAACAAGTGAGGATTATCAAATTGGAGAGCCTTGATATGCTCCAACAACGAATACTGGGCCACAATACAAGCAAGAACCCATCTAGGCTCCGAAACATCCAATTTCACAAAGCGATTGGCCAAAGCCTGAACCCTTATGGCTAGTGGCCTCCCTACTACCGGTAAATATGTCAAACTGCCCATGCTCTCAGCCTTCCTACTCAATGCATCGACCACTACATTGGCCTTCCCCGGATGATATAATATGGTGATATCATAATCTTTCAATAACTCTAACCGCCTCTACTGCCGCAAATTAAGGTCTTTTTGCTTGAACATGTGCTAGAGACTCCGATGGTCGGTATAGAACTCACATAGAATGTTGTATAGACAGTGGCTCCAAATCTTCAGCACATGAACAATGGATACTAATCCACATCCAATCTGCACTCAATAGTGAGTGGAAACCGTCGTTGGAAGAATAGTACCCAACAAGAGTCGGGGTCGATTTCCAGAGGGAGTTACAACGGATGTTAAGAGTATACACTTGACGAAAGCAAATTGAATAACTAAATTATGCTTCCAAACAACAGGTTTTGATTTCTAATTTTAATTTTATTTTAGAAATTATAAGCTAAGAAAAGAAATTAGAAGCGAATTAGTGTTTTTCCAAATAATTTAAAAGCCTAGGGATGTGAGCATAACCTAGGTGTTCGCCTAATGGGTTAAATACGTTAATACTTGTTTTATTGATTGGGGTATATTATAGCTCTCAACTTTACGTTACCCACTCAATACCTCTCGGTCAAAGAGTGATTTTGCCAAATTTGGCTTTCTCAAGCCCAAATGGGTATCAAACAAAATAGTTGATATGAGCGCAAGTCGGGTTCTCTCTTTTGCCAAGTTATCCTAGACTAGTTCCCTCTTTCTCAAGTAGAGACCAAGTCAAAAAGGCACGAATCAATATTTATAACCATTAATTCTAAAATTGAAGCATAAACTAAGCTAAATAATCAACCCAATCATAAACAATCATTAAATTAAGTACCCATAAGGTTTACATACTAGGGTTGGGTCACAACCCTAGTAAGAATCTAGCTACTCATAGTGAGAATTGAAGAAAATAAAGAAGAAATGCTAATTAAACTCATAATTTAATATTAGAATGGTAAAATATGATGTTTAAGATCTAAAACAATCACAAAATTCCTAAAATGGCAAAATATAACGGTTACAATAGCCCAAACTTCGAAACTTGACCTAAAATTGTGAAACTCGTCTATTTATAGTGGCCTAAAATTCGATGACAAAAGTGCCCCTCGGGAGGTTCTGCGGCCGCACAATTCCATGTGCGGCCCGCAGATTGCTTCAGCTGGCAGGGTCTTGGATTCTGCAGCCGCACAATTTTGGATTGCGACTGCAAAGCATCTTCTGTGGCCACTGATGGTAGGCTATAATCTTGTATTTTAGTCACTTATTGGACTCTAATTTACTGCACTTTACTTATGTTGAGCTTTAATTAGTAGTGTTTTACACTTATTGTGTGTTTTATGCCATGTAGGAGTGATTCCGAGTTATTTAGAGGTTATAGAGAAAATTCGAGCTATTTGAAACTTTGAAGTCTGAGTAGAAGCCCAAGGGATTAAACCGGGATTGCGTTCGGGGGTCGAGTACCAAGTACGAATATCAAAACTGGAAAGAAGCTAATTACTCTAAGCAAATTACACAAGCGTAGAAAGTGTTTTGCAATTCGTTCTGGAAATGTCCACAAGCGCGCCTCTTGGTGCGGCGCGGCATGCGGCGCGATAGTGCAAAAATATTAGAGTATGTTCCCAATTCCGCTAAAAAGGGGTATCTTCGTCCGGGGTTTACTTGGAGGATAGTTAAATACACGGAAAAGACACCATTTCTGCACTTTTGACATACCTTGGACCTAGGGAAGCTAAGGAGAAGAGGGAGAAGCAAGAGCACAAAGATTTCATCCTTCCCTCCTAACTCAAGATCCGGGTTTGGATAGTATTTATGTTTTCCTATATTTTTCTTATATTTGTAAAGAACTTCTTCATGTCTATGGAGTAGAACCTTTTGGGTTTGGATGGATTTGGTGTATTGATGGTTGTTTGTGGATTATAACTCCATTTTTATGTATTTGAATCATTTTGGGAAGATTAAATTATTGCATCTATGTTTACTTGTTCTTGTAATCAAGAGAGGCATAACTTGTGATATATTTGCACTATATTGTTAGTTGAGTTCATAGATTCTTCAAAGTAATCGAAAGAGGCTAGTTGAATCCTTGATTAAACCTAATTAGGAGGATAATCGAAAGAGGTTCTCCTAAAGACCAATCCATTACGAATTATTGCATATCTTCACCGAGCTTAAATTAGTTCATATTGTGAGGTTGAGACTTAATCGAGAGAGGAGTTTCTACTAAACAATTATATTGATAATTAAGTGAATTCGAGAGATTCACTTGAACATTAAAAGTGAATTATCTAGAGTTAGATTCCGAACAATTATCTTGCACCTATCCTATCAACCCATATTTTCTCCCATTGATAACTTCCTTGCTTACCTTTGTTGCGATTGTCATTAGTCAATAACTTTAGATTCTTAGTTATTTGTAGTTAAAATCCATATATATCTCCATTGTTGATCCTCCTGGATAGAAATCTAGCTACAGACTACGATAATACTATTTAAATCCAATCCCCGTGGACATGATATTATACTATACTATCTTTGACTAGGAAGCATAATTTAAGTGTGTATTTTGCGCTTGTCAAATTTTGGCACCGTTGCCGGGGATTGGCAGTCAATAGTGTTAGAAATAGTTTGTAGTGCTAATTCAGGAATTAGCTTTTATATTTTCTTTTCTTTCTCTTAGTATTAGTTTTGTTATGTTAAGTTCTCTTCAAGATTTCTTTTGTTGAAGAAATCTTCAAGAATATATTCTTGATACTGAACTCTAAATGTTGTAAAGATGGAGTACAACCAGCCTAATAAAATAGTTGAAGAGTCAGCAGCTGGACATTGTCAGCGGTTTGCTATGTGTTTTAAATACGGTGGAAATTATTTGTGGGTTGATTGTCAAGCAGGTTGGTATTCTTCCTATGGTTCATCTTTTGAACACTCTTACTTTGTCTCTAGTCCATACAAGTATGAGGATTCATATGGGTACAATTCTGACTCTGGTTCGGATGAATACACTTATTATGACTGAAATGAATGCGAAGTGAGACAACCACCTCAAGTTGAGAATGTTAGTTTGGAAGAGCTTATGTATACGTTCATTAATAAGGTGAAAGAGAGATTTACACAAGATGATGAAGCCATTAACAACCTAACAATACAAGTAAGTCAAATAATAAGTACACTTAGAAAGCTCATTGCATTGTGATGGTGAATATATGGAAGAGATACCGTGTGAAATTGAGCCTACCCGAGATGATGATCATCTACAGAGAGTTTTCCACTTTGCAAGAGAACTCTTTTTCAATTGAGATGATTGAAGACGATGATTGGGTTGATTGTGAATCAATAAAAAAAGAGTTCAAATCTCTATCCACATATCCACATCCACAACTTTTATTAGAAGAGAATGGCGAACAAATGGTCTTGGACATACCAGAGGAACACTCACATGACCCTTCTTCTTCATTTTCTTATTTTAATCTTGATCAAGTGGATTTTGTTTTTGGGGATTTACATGAATATGCACGGATTAATCTTGTGAATGAATGCAGAAACAAGTTGAGGATAATTATACAAGAACAATCAACCGCTAAAAATGAGTCCAAGAAAGAAAGAAAAGAGCGGGTCTTTCAAAAATCCCTAAAGGACTTTGGCCTGATGAGCTCCATAAAGAATCCTGAAGAGCGAAATCGAAAAATGCATTCAGAATTAGGGGTAAAGTTTACAAGTTCTCGAAAACGGAAAACGTCCAGGGGAGTTTTCTTTACCTCTTGCTTTTTATTTGTGTGTCATGGGGATATGACACAATTTAAAGTGTGGGGTGGGGATGTATATATGTATAGAATGTATAAATGTATATATGTGATTTTTGTAATTCAATTGATTGAAAAATTTTAATTTTAATTTTATTTTTCCCAACGATGGATGCCATTCGACATGTTTCTTGGGGGATCAAGTCGAAAGTAAAAGATAAATGATTTTGTTTTTAGGTAGCGTCTGAATTTCCCCTTGGTTTTTCTTTGTGCCGCGATTCTTTTTCAAGGGTTTTGTTTGAACCGAGTGTAGTTAGTTTTTTTAGGAGTAGGAGATCTTGTGCTGTACTTTTAAATGAAAGCAATATCTCTTGACTTCATTATGCCTTGAGAATAATATGTGCTTTACTTGTGAAGCTTATGCTCAGCTTTTGACTCTTGTATACGTACCTTAAATTGTATAATTTTAACTTTTCTTAACTACTTTGATTAGAGTGTCTTGATGAATCCGATCCTGAGTGAGTTATGTGCCATGTGTGTGTGAGGTTTGTGTATTTTGTGCATTGCAATTGATGTCTAGAATTTGCCCTGTGTATTTGCAAAGCCAACTATTAGTTTTATTCAGTCTTGGAACTGATATAGGTGTTTCTTTGTTGAAACAACTATATATTTTACCCACCAAATTGTTATGTATCGTAGTTAACCCCGTTTAGCCTGTAATCCAGTTTCGTTGGTAACCACATTACAAGCCTTACCCTTTTGTTTGAATTGACCATCTATTTGAAACATTTACCTCTCGTGAGCATTTGAAATTGGTATGAACTTTGTAAAAATTAAAGTGTGGGGTGGTTGGTTTGGCTTTTGAGTGAAACTATTAAAATAAGGAGAAAGGTGTATTGTTATGAAAAAATATGAGCCACTTGAATTGAAAAAGAAAATAAAAATGGAGTTCACATATACGGATGTGAAGGTGGAGTTATGGTTTGACATAAGTGTGGGGTTTAAAGTTAAGTATATGTATTAAAAGTGCTGAGGGAGGTGTAGTTACTCGTATATATAAATGTATCCTACCCGTCCCGCAGCCTACATTACAACCAATTAAAGTCCTACTTGATCCTTGACTGAATAAGCTCGATTAGTAGAGTAGTACACTACGGGCAAGCCTATTATGCATCTTTTGTGGCATATGAATGTTATTTCTGAGAGTGAGTGAATTCTTTCTATCTTGAGTTCCTAATTATTATTGACTTTTATAGTGTGTGGAACTACTCTCTATTGTTGGGTGAGGGCACTGGATTCATGAAGGAAAGGTAATGTCATTGACCCCTGTGTTAGAGTAAGTGAGAAAATTGTGAAAAATGCTTGGTGCTTTTGAGTTAAATCATGAGGCGAGAATGTCATGGTATTGTGCTTAATCTGTTTTATTATTCTTGGCGTGATGAGTTAGGAGAGTTGTTAAAAAAAGGCCGTGCCTATGTGAAGTGTAGTTTGATTTCTCGAGGACGAGCAATGATTTAAGTGTGGGGTGTTGATGGTAGGCTATAATCCCATATTTTAATCGCTTATTGCACTCTAATTTATTACACTTTACTTACGTTGAACTTTAATTAATAGTGTTTTACACTTATTGTGTATTTTATACCGTGTAGGAGTGATTCCGAGTTATTTAGATTTTACAGAGCAAATTCGAGCAATTTGGAGCTTTGAAGTCTGAGTAGAAGCCCAAGGGATTAAACTAGGATCGCGTTCGGGAGTCGAGTACCAAGTCCGGATGTCAAAACTGGAAAGATACGAATTACTCTAAGCAAACTACACTGCCGCGCCGCATGGGGTGGCATAACTGTGTAAATTATTGCCAGAAAGTGCTTTGCAATTCGTTCTGGAAATTCCCACAAGCGCGCTATAGGGTGCGGCGCGGCATGCGGTGCGGTAGTGCAAAAATGTTAGAGTATGTTCCCATTTCCGCTAAAAAGGGTATTTTCGTCCAGGGTTTACTTGGAGGATAGTTAAATACACGGAAAAGACACCATTTCTGCACTTTTGATATACCTTAGACCTAAGGAAGCTAAGGAGAAGAGGGAGAAGCAAGAGCACAAGGATTTCATCCTTCCTTCCTAACTCAAGATCCGGTTTTGGATTGTATTTATGTTTTCTTATATTTTTGTTATATTTGTGAAGAACTTCTCCATATCCGTGGAGTAGAACCTTTTGGGTTTTGATGGATTTGGTGTATTGATGGTTTTTTGTGGATTATAACTCTATTTTTATGTATTTGAATTGTTTTGGGAAGATTAAATTGTTACATCTATGTTTACTTGTTCATGTAATCAAGAGAGGCAAACTTGTGATATATTTGTACTATATTGTTGGTTGAGTTCATAGATTCTTCAAAGTAATCGAAAGAGGCTAGTTGAATCCTTGATTAAATCTAGTTAGGATGATAATCGAAAGAGGTGCTCCTAAAGACCACTCCATTACGAATTCTTGCATATTTTCACCGAGTTTAAATTGGTTCATATTGTGAGGTTGAGACTTAATCGAGAGAGGATTTTCTACTAAACAATTGTATTGATAATTAAGTGAATTCGAGAGACTCACTTGAACATTAGAAGTGAATTATCCAGAGTTAGATCCCGAACAATTATCTTGCACCTATCCTATCAACCCATATTTTCTCCCATTGATAACTTCCTTGCTTACCTTTGTTGCCATTGTCATTAGTCAATAACTCTTAGTTATTTGTAGTTAGTACTCATATATATCTCCATTGTTGATCCTCCTGGATAGAAATCTAACTACAAACTACGATAATACTATTTAAATCCAATCCATGTGGACACGATATTATACTATACTATCTTTGACTAGCGAGCAAAATTTAAGTGTGTGTTTTGCGCTCGTCAGCCGCACAATTCTTGTGCGGTCCGCACTTAAGCAAAGTTTCATGTCTTTGTCTTTTGCACACTCTCTGAACTTTGAATCATTTGTCAGTGTAGACCTTGTTCTGCGGCCGCATAATTCATGTGCGGCCCATATATTGGTTAAAACTTTGCTGGGATCTTTTGCTTGATCTGCGGTTACAAATGAAATTCTGCGGTTCGCATTTTCTTATGCGGACCGCACTTCTTAAGTTCTGTGCCCCTTCTTTCCTTGTGAGTAGGCACCCTCTTTTTTGAGTCGAATTTCATCATAGGCGCTCAAACTTCCAATGTTCCTGAAATTTGCACACTTTCATTAGTTTCGGGAACATAAATCAATACTTTCGGACTAAAACAAAAGCAAAAAAGTGTTAATAAGTAGTCAAAATCCACACTTATCAACTGCCAACTCTAAATCATGCATAAGGTAATTCTTCTCATGAACCTTTAACTACCGAGAAGCATAGGCAGTCACCCTACTATCCTGCATCAATATCGCTCGAAGCCCAATACACGATGCATCACAATATACGGTGTACAATCCCAAACTTGTGGGCAACACCACCACTTTGGTTGTAGTAAATGCAGTCTTGAGATTTTAAAAGCTCAACTCACACTCGTCAAACCACCTGAAAAGAGCACCCTTTTGGGTCAACTTGGTCAACGGGGCTGATATAGATGAAAACCCCTTCACAAACTAGTGATAATAAACTGCCAAACCCAAGAAGCTTCGAATCTCTGTAGCTGAAGTAGGTCTAGTCCAGTTCTTAATGCCTCAATCTTCTTAGGGTCCACCTTATTGCACTCGGAAGATACAACACGGCCCAAAAAGGCAACCTAGTCCAACTAGAACTCACACTTTGTAAACTTGGCATATAACTGACGATCCCTCAGAGTCTGAAGTACGATATACATATGCTTCTCATGCTACTCTCGACTGCAGGAATAAACCAAAATATCATCAATGAATACGATAACAAGAAAATCCAAATAGGGCTTGAACACCCGTTTATCAAATCCATAAAGGTTGTTGGGGCATTAGTCAAGCCAAATGACATCACTAAGAACTCGTAGTGACCATACCGAGTCCGAAAACCTGTCTTAGGGACATCCAATGCCCTAATATTCAAATAATGATAGCCAGATCTCAAGTCAATCTTTGAAAACACCTTGGCACCTTGAAGCTAGTCAAATAAGTCATCAATCATTGGCAATGAATACTTGTTCTTGATAGTGACTTTGTTCAACTGCTGATAATCTATACACATCCTCATCGTTCCATCCTTCTCTTCACAAACAACACTGGTGCACCCCAAGGCGAGATACTAGGTCTAATGAATCCCTTATCAAGCAAGTCCTACAACTGCTCCTTCAATTCTTTCAACTCAACTGGGGCAAGATGGTACAGTGCGGTTGAAATAGGTTGAGTGCCTGAAACTAAGTCAATGCAGAAGTCGATATCTCTATCGAGTGGCATCCCCGATAAATCTGTAGGAAACACCTTTGGGAACTCGTGTACAACTGGCACTGAACCCATGGAAGGAACCTCCGCACTAGGATCACAGATATATGCCAAATATGCCAGACATACTTTCTCGACCATATGCCGAGCCTTCACATAAGAAATGACCCTTATAGTAGAATATCCAGGAGTCCATCTCCACTCCAATCCAGAAAACCCCAGCATGGCTAATGTCACAATCTTGGCGTGACAGTCCAAAATAGCATGATAAGGTGACAACCAATACATGCCTAAGATCACGTCAAAATCCACCATATCAAGAAGTAGAACGTCTACCCTAGTATCATAGATCCCGATAGTGACCAAACAAACACAATATATCCGATCTACCATAATAAAATCTCTAACATGCGTAGACACATAAACACGAGCACTCAAATAATCATGATACATATCCAAATATGAAGCAAAATAGGATGACACATATGAATAAGTGGAACCCGGATCAAATAGAACTGATGAATCTCTATGGCAAACTAGAATAATACATGTGATGACCGCATCTGGGGACTCTACCTCACTACTCTGGACTCTGCCTCTTGGGCAGCCTCTAACTGGCTGGCCTCTACCTCTAACGGCCTGACCACCATCTTTAGCTGCCTAACCCACGCCTTTAGCTGACTGAGCGAGCGATGGAGCAACCGGAGCCGGAACCATGGCATGAGAACCCTGCTGAGGCATACTACTCAGAAGTCTGGGACAGTACCTTCTGATATGACCCGTACCTCTACACTCAAAGCACTTTCTCAGTTGTTGTGGCTACTAAATCTAGGACTGACCCTAATGGTCCGGATAACCATTGTGATAGCTCTGAATCGGCGGTGCACTAATATGAGCTGGAGGTGCACTGTAGGCTAACTGTTCAGGATGAGACCCATAAGAACCACGACTTCCCGAAGCACTGTGTGATGCCTGAAGTGATAATTGGATCGGCCTGATAGGATGGCCTCTACCAAAATAATCCCGGCCTCCAGACCACCGAAATAACGAGGCCTCTTCTCATATGCCACCTCTCTTCCCTAACCATGAACTCTCTCAATCCATCTAGAAATCTCTACAACCTGGTTGAAAGAAATGCCATCCTCAGTCTTTCTGGCCATCTGTAGCCTGATACCAAAAGTAAGGCAATCAATTAATCTCCTCACCCTCTCCCTCTCAGTAGGAATCAATACAACTGCATTGTGAGATAAATCCACAAACTTGGTCTCGTACTGGGTAAAAGTCATGCTACCCTGCTGGAGGCGCTAAAACTTGCTGTGATACTCCTCTCTCAGAGTAAAAAGAATGAACGTATCCAAAAATAGATGTGAGAACTGATCTCAAGTGAGTAGAGGTGAGCCTACTGGTCTGCCTCGAACATACTCCTGCCGCCACCTATTGGCGGAACCATGCATCTAAAATAATACTAAGTCAACTCCATTGGACTCTACAATACCCATGTTACACAACACCTCGTGGCAACAATCTATGAAATCCTATAGGTCCTCAAAAGATGTGCCACCAAAACGAACAGGAAATAACTTAGTGAACTTGTCCAACCTCCTCATCCCCTCAGATGACTTAGCATGCCTCTCCATGGGCTAAGTAGCAATGATAGGCTGAACTACTCCAACTGCTGGGATCGCTGGACTCTGATATCCATGAGCCATCTACTTTGGTATGTGAGTGGTGAGAGTCTGGGCTCATCCCCCAGCCTGAGAGGTGGCTGGTGCCATAGAAAATGCTCCAGCTTAGGCCACACTCTCCATAAGGCCAACCAGATGGACTATAGCATTCTGAAGTACGGGGGTGGTTATGAACCTCTCCGGGGCCTGAGCTGGTCCCACTGGTGCAGTATGAACATGGATCTCCACTTTCTGCTCGATCTGAGGATCTACAACAAGTGCTACTACGAGTGCTCTAGATTAAGCTCCGCTTCGGCCCCTACCCATTGGACCACGGACGCAAATCAAGAAATATCATATGAAGCTAATAGGGGTCTCAGAATACATAAATAAAGGCTAGTACTCAAAACGACCTAGCGGGTCGTCACAATACCCCATCTTGTTCTATATTTTAGATAATTCGTTATTAGTAAATCATCTCTTGCCTTTATCCCTAATGGAGCTCGCCAACCTAAAGTACAACAGATGATAATTTTAAACCATCAAAACTGAAGGGGTAAATTGGACCGTTATTCACAAAGTATTTGATGTGTGAATCATTCCGGTTCATGTTAGAGGTCCATTAACGTCAATAGACAAATACAATATTGATTTGCAAATAACTAGGGTATGAACAGACCCAAAGTAGAATGGGGCAAAATTGAAATATTTCATTTGTAGAGGCATAAATGTGGACCTTTTCTCTATCTAAATTAGCATTCCCTGAAATTAAAACTGGTTAGTGAACTAAGGTGTCCCAAAAATGAACTACTAATATACATGAGACATGACAAGTCCTTTGTCCATTTTCTTAAGACTGAGGTTATGATGATTAATTCTTTTAAGGTTTAGTTTACTTAGGTATTGAAATGCATTAGTATTTCACTTTAGGTTGTTGAAAAGGCATTAGTATTTAACATGGACAAACCCATTGTATAGGAAGTTTTTTTTTTTTTTTTTTTTTTGGTGGTGGGGGGTTTGACAATGACCCCTACCTTGTTTATAAGATACCAAAAAGGGGCATAAAACCTTACCTCCATATCAAGGCCAACTAAAATTAACAGTCTTAGAACTAATACCTATCTACCTTGATAAACAAGCTGAAGACAAGGACTAATTCAAAGAAAACTGTTACAAAAAAGACCTAGTCCAAAACTGGAACAAGGTCATAGCGGAAATTAAAAACATGTAACTTCATGGTGGATCAAAGTTCCATCCTTCATATTTCACTGGTCTGATTCTGAATATTGGCAGCCCCAGCTTGTCAATTCTACGTGCTCCTCTGGCTTCTCTAGGTAGATCACCTTTTTGCGTAAAAATGGTATTTTGATGTATTGTGGTAGCGTATTTAGCAAGTGCATCGACTACCATATTACCTTCCCTATAACAGCGAGAAACCTTAATATTCCTCTCCCTCACTCTATCAATGATATGTAGAATACTACTTTTGTCACGACCCAAAATCTCACCACATGCGTTGTAATGACACCTCGTCTCTAAGATTAGGTAAGCCAATTTTAATTACATTTTGAAGCCATTTATTTTTTTAAATTAAATAAGTAATCAAAACTAACATCGGAACAAATATGAACATACAATTTCCCAAGACTGATAGTACTGAGTCACGAACTCTAACTGAATATATGGAATGATCACGAGGACCGAATATACAATACCGCTAGATTTCAAATTAACAGTACAATGAAATAAAAAGACTCCAAGGGATTGCGACGACCAAGCAGCTCTACCTTGAATCCTTACGATCCCGCTTTAACTATGCTAAAGTCCGATATCTCCAATACCTGGCTCTGCACAAAAATGTGCAGAAGTGTAGTTTGAGTACACCACGGTCGGTACTGAGTAAGTATCAAGACTAACCTCAGTAGAGTAAAGACGAGGTACAGTCAAGACACTCACTAGTCTAATAACATGTGCAATATAATATACAAAATAATAGAAAACAAATAACAATAATAGCAACATCAAAATCCCAGTAATATGTACAATAATACAACAAGAACACCATTAATATCGCTTAATAAATAATGAATACATGTACATCCAATTAAATTAAGTTCTCCAAATAAATATCTTTCACATATAATTCTTCCAAATAACTCTCTTTCAAATATAATTTTCTCAAGTAATTATTTTTCAAATATAATTCTTTCAATAAATCTTTTCAAACATAAATTTCCTCAAATAAATATCTTTCAAATATAATTCTTTCAATAAATCTTTTCAAATATAATTTCCTCAAATAAATATCTTTCAAATACAATTCTTTCATATAATACTTTCTAAGTACAAATCCTTCCAAATAAATATTTTGAATATAATTCTTTCAATTAAGAAGTTACCCCGTGACACCTCATTTCATAATCTTAAAAATACGGGTCTCAATCCATTTTCATATTTCTAAGGCATCTCGTGCCCATAATAAAATCATCAAATTTCCCCGGCACGTCGTGCCCTCATATCATATCACAACTGCATGGATAATTCACGTGCCAATATCCTCATTATTTACTCACAACACCTCGTGCCCATATTTTATTTTATAATCTGCATAGCAATAGCCACATGCTCTCAATTTCAACATAAATCAGATTGTTATCAATTTACCAATAACAAGACAAATTGCACAAGGTATAAAAATAAACACAAGAAAATCACAACATCACATGAAGATCACCAACACCACAACTCCACATCATCACATATTGTCCCTGAGAATAGCCACCCTTATCGCTCCTATTGCCACCCTTATCACTCCTATAGCCACCCTTATCGCTCCGCCCAGAAAATATCAATAGCCACCCTTATCGCTCCTATTGCCGCCCTTATCGCTCCCATTGCCGCCCTTATCGCTCCGCCCAAACAATATTCCAACAAACACAACAACAGTGAAATGCCACCCTTATACCCACATAATATCAACAGTGAAATGCCACCCTTATCTCCTCAAAATAATAACTCGCACAACATAATAATTTACACGGTAAATTATCACGGCAACATAACAAAATCAATTTACATTATAGTTTACCCAATGGCCACAACAAATTCTAAGGATATAACAAAATCAATTAATTTCATAACAAATAGCCCAAGGCCCATACAATGTATATATGAAACCTCAAAAATAATTAACAGAGATAGAAAAATAATCATATAGGGCACACCTTTATTAATCTAGATTTAGATAACTATATTAACACATCTTCTTAAGTTCATTTAATTAATTATTTGCAGAGGAAAAATCCATAATAAAATTAAATCCCATGAATATCAAACCAACAATACTCACGAAATTACACAAACTTTCAAGTAACAATCACATCAAATTGTCACATAAAAACAAATTCAACAACAAGGATTTAGGCATGGCAAACAAATAATTTAATAATTATCAACAATTACCCGATTTACTACACAATAATGCCTAAGACTTTAATCCAATAAAATTTGTATATATAAGCCCGAGTGCGTACTCGTCACCTCGTCTACCCGGATTTTCACATTTTATAAATGGCACATAAGACTCGACGCCAAAGGTGTAATTCCCCCACTCGAGATTAAACAAGATACTTACCTTTTTGAAGTTAGGCCGGTATTCCAAAATAGACTTCTTGCTTTAATTGACCTCCTGACAGCTCAAATCTATCCAAATTAATTGTATAACTTTATTAAAATTCATCAAAAATAATTCCGGATAATAATGTGTCGACTTAAAAATTTATTCCAAAAAGTCAACAAAAGTCAACGCGTGGCTCGCCCCTTGGAACCCGACATAATTTTTATGAAATCCGAACACCCATTCTGATACGAGTTCAACCATACCAATTTTATCGAATTCCAATAAACACTCGACCTCCAAATCTTAAATTTTCGTTTTTGGAAGATTTTATAAATATCTTGATTTTCCTCCATTAAAGTCCGAATTAAATGATGGATTCAAAGGCATAATCATGAAAATTAATCAAAACTGGATAAGAATCACTTACCCTAAACACGCAAGAATCTCTCCAAAAATCGCCTTCTACCGAGCTTCCAATTTGATTTTGTGTTATTTTCACGACCCAAAATCCAATTAGTCGTGATGGCACCTAACTCAACCCGTTAGGTAAGCCAATTACCAACTATCCAATTCCAATGAAATTAATAAGGCAATTAATTAAAAGAAAATAAATAAAACCAATATATTTTCCCAAGAACTGGTAATACAAATCATGAGCTTCTAAGAATAGAGTTTACAAAGCTGGTATGAAGTAAATACATCATCTGTTTGAAAAGTACATAAACAGAGTTTTATGAATCTAAGGCTACCATGAACAAGAGGCAGCTATAACCAGAACGCAGGTACATCTTCATATCTAACTCCCAACGAACACAGCAACATCAGCAGCTAACATCTGCACGCAAGGTGCAAAAATATAGTATGAGTACAACCGACCCCATATACTCAATAAGTAACAAACCTAGCCTTAGGTTGAAAGTAGTGACGAGCTTGTAACAAGGTCAGGGTCCACATCAATATCCAGTAGCATATCATAACAATAAAATTAAGGCAACACAAAGAATAACTCAATAATAAAATACTCAGCTCGTTTACAGTTTCCGAAAAAATAAATATTTTCTTTTCAAGTAAAATAGTAAAACTCAATTCTTTTCACTAAAAACATCAAAATATGAGTAAGTCTGAAAACTGTGATTTTTTCCCAAAATCTTTCTTCCGCAACAGGAAATTTTATTTTTCAAATGGCATGAGAAAAGTACATATCTATGCCTACATGTCAATGTGCATGCCAATGCAATGCAACATAGTGATAAAACCATATGCATACTCTCAGAGTATCAATTCACTCAGTTCTCCTAGTCACTCAATCATCTCAGTCACTCGGTCCTCCCAATCACTTAATCCTCACAGTCACTCAATCTCCCAAAATCACTCGGCATTCGCACTCAGTAGGTACCTGCGCTCACTAGGGGTGTGCAGACTCCAGAGAGGCTCCTTCAGCCCAAGCGCTATAATCTGCACGGACAACTCATGTGTTGTACGGACAACTCACGTATTATAATATCAATATCTGTATCCGCACAGACAACTTACGTGCTATAATAAAACTAATATGACATACTGCGGCGTGTAGCCCGATCCCATAATTATCCTCACAATCAAGCCCTCGACCTCACTTAGTCATCAATCTCTCCGGTCTCTCGGGGCTCACAATGTCATGAAAATAGCCCGAAAATGATGATATGATGTATCAATAAATAACAATAGAGACTGAGATATGATATGCAATGAAATGAATATGACCGAGTATGAATTTTCAATTTAAAACAAATAATTCATAGCAATATGACCTCTGTGGGTCCCAATAATACTGGCACATAGCCTCAACATGATTTTAAATATGATTCTCAGCTCAATTTCTTTAACACATAAAATTGCATGGAAAATGCCAAGATTATTTGACTACAAAATTCCATGAAATAATTATGTCACAATTTTTATGGTGCACGCTCATATGTCCGTCACCTAGCATGTGCGTCACCTCCAAAGGGTTCATACCCTCAGCTCCAAGATTATAAGAGTTACTTACCTCGAACAAGCTGAATCGAGCAAGCTAAAAAATGCTCCAGAAATTCCATTCTGCGTGTAACAACTTCCGAACGGCTCGAATCTAGTCACAATTAATTTGATTTAGTCAACCCAAATTATAAAAATTTATTCCATATCAAAATACTATTTTTTTCACAAAATCCAAAATTACACTCAAAAATCCCCTGTGAGGCCCACGTAATCAGAACTCGACAAAAGTTACAAAATATTAACGCCCATCCAACCACGGTTCCAACCATATAAATTTCACTAAATTCCGACATCAACTTAACCCACAAATCTTCAATTAAAGTCATTGAAGATTTTTACCATTTTCAACCCAATCTTTTCCCATTTGAACTCAACAATCTTTCCATAAACCTTATTGATATGTATAAATAATACTATTACACCCAAGAATCATACTCTTAATCACCTATCTTTACCCAAACTCGAAATTGAAGACTAGGGGTTAGAACCTTACCTATTGGGTGAAGATCTTGTGATATTTCCTTGTTGGATTTCAAAGCTTGAACAAGATGTTGATGAACAAAGCACTTGAGCTTCTTCCTCTCTCTAGAACACTCTCCCTTCTCTCTAAAAATGTCAGATTTTTGCTCCAAAATAAGTCCCAAAGCCTATTTATCAAAATAGAGTCGGGTTATGAAAATAGAAAAATTAACCCTCCGAAAGTAGGTCTATAGTCGCATAATAGACCGCAGAATGGGTATGCGGATCGCAAAATGGTCACAAAAATCGGTGCCCAGCACTAGGCTATTCTGGTCCATTCTGCGACCAGTTTGTGGTCGCAGAAGCATTTTCGCGATCGCATAATTGTCGTAGAATCTCATTTTTTCTAGCCTTTGGTAATGTGGTCATAACTTCTTATAGGAATGTCGAAATGATGAACGGTTTGAAGCGTTAGAAACTAGACTCAAAGATATTTTATTTGATAGGTAATACACCATATACCACTTCGTATCAAGAGATTTATGCTCATTTGAAGTTAGGTCTTGTGCGAACTCACTTGACTTTAGTTTATTATGAAATTTTCAACTTCTACATTCGATGCCGAAACCTATCGAATAAAGTCCGATTAACCTCAAATTTTTCACACAAGTCATAAATGATATATTAGACCTATTCCTATTTCCAGAATCGGATTCCAATCCCGATATCAAAAAGTCAATCCCCCGGTCAAATTTCCAAAAATTTAACTTTCACCATTTCAAGCATAATTCTACTACGGACCTCAAAATAATTTTTCGGACACGCTCCTAAGTCGAAAATAACCATACATAGCTATTGGAATCATCATAATTCAATTCCAGGTCATTTATACATAAGTGAATATCCGGTCAACTTTTCAAACTTAAGTTTTCAGTTATGAGACTAAGTGTCTCATTTCACTCCGAAATTCTTTTGGACCCGAACCAACTAACCCGATAAGTCATAAATCAACTGTACGGCATAAATTTAGAAGTAAATGGGGGAACGAGGCTATGATACTCAAAATGATCGGTCGGGTCGTTACAGTTATGAACTCAAACCCCCGATTTTAGGACTTTTAATTCTGCCCACGTAGGCCTTCTTCGCGAACGTGTCCATCTCATCACGTTCACGTAGCGCAAAAATCCACTGATCAAAATTACCGTTCGCAAATGCGAGAGTCCTCTCGCGAATGCATAGCTTCACCTGCTAGACCCTTCGCGAAAGCGAGAGTTTTCTCGTGAATGCGTAGCTTCACCTGCTAGACCCTTCGCGAATGCGTTCTCCTCTACACGAACGCGTAGAACAAATCCTTGGGGTCCCGGCTGTTCCATTTTCACTCTATGCGAACGCGTCCTACTCTTCGCGTTCGCGATGTTCCACAAACAACACCTTCATGAACGCGAGCTCTTCTTCACGAACACGAAGAATAAACTTCTTCAACAAAAACCAGAAAAATCTGCTATCTTTCCAAAGTCCAAAATGATCCGTTGAGCATCTGAAACACCCGAGGCCCCCGGGACCTCAAACAAACCTACCAACAAGTCTTAATACATCATACAAACTTGTCGAATTCTCAAATCACATCAAATAACATCAAAATGACGAATCACACCTCAAATTAAACTCTATGAACTTTGAACTTTTAAAGTCTATATCTTTTGCCGAAACACATCAAATCAATCCGAAATGACTTCAAATTTTGTACACAAGTCATAAATGACATAACGAAGCTATTCAAATTTTCAGAATCGAATTCCGACCCCGATATCAAAAAGTTAACCCCGATCAAACTTCCCAAAAATTTATCTTTCGCCATTTCAGGCCAAATTCCTCTACAAACCTCCAAATAATTTTTCGCACACGCTCCTAAGTCCAAAATTACCATATAGATCTATTGACATCATCAAAATTCCATTCCGGAGTCGTTTGCTCAAAGGTCAACTCTCCGGTCAACTCTTTCCATTTAAGCTTCTAAATAAGAATTGTTCTTTTAATTTAATTCCGAATCTTCAGTAAATCAAACTCTACCACACCCGCGGGTCATAATACATATTACGAAATTGCTCGAGACCTTAAGCCATTGAACGAGGCACTAATTCTTAAAACGACAAGTCGGGTCATTACATTTTTCACCTCTTAAACAAACGTTCGTCCTCGAACGTTCTAAGAATTATTCTGAGGTTACCAAATTGACGATTTTACTTTTACACAAATACTCACGGTTGATCCACGTAACCGTATTTGAGATAAGACCAACAACATCGTCTCATTTGAGATTATTTCTTTTATCCATATTTGTAAACTTTAAGACCAATTCCTTACACTCCAAACAAATTTCAAAAGGCCTGATTTTTCATAACAACGCATGATATTAGTCTCAACTGGCTATAGCAACTAGTGCCTACGCACACATCAACTTTCTTGATAGTGTTTAAGTACTTCGATTTTTTTTCCTGGGGTGTTACATTCTTCCACGCTTAAGATTATTTGCCCTCAAACACATAACAAAATTTATCTATTCTTTTTCACGTCTCAATCCCCCAAATTTTACTAACTCCCAAATTTTTTAGAATTTTCGGTAGAATCTCCCCTGTAATTGGGCCTATCCACCTGCCAGAGTAACACCAAAACAACTCCTAACAACACATCCACAACCCAACAAAGCACCACAATGTATATATCAATAACACTAATCTCAGCATTACAAGCACTGCATTATCATAATGATATCAAGACATGAAGCACATCATATGTATGCTCCTCACCACATCTCTGGTCTTAAAAGTTGTTCATAATTAATTCCAGCAGCATCAATTAATCTCATATTAACCACCACATCGTTTCAAATATTTACAACACTGACAACAGAATGTGAGGCATGAAGACCTCATGATTACTTACTCGGATTAATGAGTCACATTTAACGCCACCTGGGCACTCACCTCATAGGCTAAAACTCAATGCTTACAGCACGAAAATGGATGAATATGAACAGAACAATATAGAAGAATTATCAAATAAGCCTAACAGGCATGACTCCCTATTAATACTGTTGTACAAATTAAATTTCACAAAGGGAGAATTTTTAAACTCATAAATATTTAACCACAAGGACCTCATCCTTATATAACTTCCACCGCGGCTTGTAGACCGGTTTAAATATTTCACATCATATAAAAATATGAGGATCTCGTCCTCAACTCCGAATCACAAGTATTTTGTGTATTGTGCCAAACTGAAATTTCAATTTCCTTTCTTTCTTCCTTTTTAATAAATTTTCGTAAATATTTTTCATAACACATAATGAACCCTCATACCGGTAGGGCATATAATTTATAAAAATTAGAATTAATTATCCCGAAACACATTAAACCCACTCTTATGAATAATAAAAATTACTTTTGGACTTATAGCCCTCAATGGTGCACAAAAATAAAATTACAGACACGGGCTCACATCCTCAATTCTCCCAAAAGGGATAACATATAAGTGGATCACAAATTTACGAAGCTCACCCATAAGCGGAGCATAATAGGAGGACTCACCTCAATATTCAGAACCGAATCAAATTAAGGGCAAATATCCTTTTATAACAAAAATTTGCACATATAAGCCCGAGTACGTACTCGTCACCTCGCATACCCAGCTTTTCACATTTTACAAATGGCACATAAGACTCGATGCCTAAGGGATAATTCCCCCACTCGAGGTTAAGTAAGACACTTACCTTTTTGAAGTTAGGCCGATATTTCAAAATAGCCTTCTTGCTTGAATTGACCTCCTGACAGCTCAAATCTATCCAAATTAATTGTATCACTTCATTAAAATTCATCGGAAATAATTCCGGATAATAATGCGTCGACTTAAAAATTTATTCCAAAAAGTCAACAAAAGTCAACGCGTGGCTCTCCCCTTGGAACCCGACATAATATTCATGAAATCCGAACACCCATTCCGATACGACTTCAACCATACCAATTTTATCGAATTCCAATAACAACCCGACCTCCAAATCTTAAATTTTCGTTTTTGGAAGATTTTACAAAAATCTTGATTTTTCTCCACTAAAATCCGAATTAAATGATGGATTCAAAGGCATTATCATGAAAATTAATCAAAACTGGATAAGAATCACTTACCTCAAACACCCACACAAGAATCTCTCCAAAAATCGCCTTCTACCGAGCTCCCAATTTGATTTTGTGTTATGAACTCAAACACCCATTTTTGGGACTTTTAATTCTGCCTAGATAGGCCTTCTTCGCGAACGCGTCCATCTCCTCGCGTTCGCGTAAGCAAAAATCCATTGATCGAATTTACCCTTCACGAACGCGAGAGTCCTCTCTCGAGCGCGTAGCTTCACCTGATAGACCCTTCGCGAATGCGGGAGTCCTCTCACGAACGCGTAGCTTCACCTGCCAGACCCTTCGCGAATGCGTTCTCCTCTACGTGAACGCGTAGAACAAATCCTTGGGATCCCAACTGTTCCATTTTTCCTCTATGAGAACGCTTCCTACTCCTCGCGTTCACGATTCTTCCACTAACCACACCTTCGCGAATGCGAGCTCTTCTTTGCGAACGCGAAGAATAAACTTCTGCAACAAAAACCAGAAAAATCTGCTATCTTTCCAAAGTCCAAAATAATCCGTTGAGCATCCGAAACAGACCCGAGGCCCCCGGGACCTCAACCAAACCTACCAACAAGTCTTAATACGTCATACAAACTTAGTCGAATTCTCAAATCACATCAAACAACATCAAAATGACGAATCGCACCTCAAATCAAACTCTATGAACTTTGAACTTTCAAATTCTATATCTTGTGCCGAAACACATCAAATCAATCCGGTATGACTTTAAATTTTGCACACAAGTCATAAATGACATAACGAATCTATTCAAATTTCCAGAATCAGATTCCGACCCTGATATCAAAAAGTCAAACCCCCGGTCAAACTTCCCAAAAATTTTTCTTTCGCCATTTCAAGCCAAATTTCTCTACAAACCTCCAAATAATTTTTCGGACACGCTCCTAAGTCCAAAATCATAATACGGAGCTATTGACATCATCAAAATTCCATTCCATCATCGTTTGCTCAAAAGTCAACTCTCCGATCAACTCTTTCCATTTAAGCTTCTAAATAAGAATTGTTCTTTTAATTTAATTCCGAATCTTCAGTAAATCAAACTCGACCACACTCGTGGGTCATAATACATATTACGAAACTGCTCGAGATCCTAAGCCACTGAATGGGGCGATAATTCTTAAAATGACAATTCGGGTCGTTACAACTTTCTAGTTGCCAAGGTGGTTTGATCTTCCTTTGGATCATGTTAACGACCAAGAGAGAATCCAAACAAAGAGAGAAGTTGGATAAGTTCTGATTGCAACACTAGTCAATACCAAATAGTGCAGCTTGTGTTTCACTGTAATTGTTAGTTGAGAATTGAAGATGATTAGCAAAGGCCATAACCATATCTCCATTTCTTCTTCTAACGATACCTCCAGCTCCAGCTAACTTCCGAGAGGTCATACAACTGCCATCAGTGTGAGAATTGTTTTGCATATTGTTCCATCTCACCATGATACTAGATAGTCTAGGTCTGTAGTTGGTAGCCACAATGCATACATTACTCCATTTCATTGAAAGTTTATCTTTCTAAATCTTTTCCCCAAAGACACCTTAACTTGGAAAAGAATTTAATGCCATACTCTATTAAGTGAGATAGACTTCTGACCGTATTTGTTCGAGCATCGTGCCTTCCATAGTTCCCAAAGAACTATAAGAGGGGTAGTATGTAAAAGCAATCTGTGAATAATATTATTGGGATTTATGTTCCACCACTTGTGTAGTGTAGAATTGATACTCAAATTACAATGGTCAATTCCCAGAGGATTTGCAGCCATTCTCCAAATCCTGGTAGCCATTTCACTCTGTAGAAATACATGAGTGATGGTTTCCTCTCTTGGACTCCTACAACAAGTGCATACAAACACAACCGTAAAGCCAAACATGTGTAGAGAGTCATCAAGTGGGATCTTCTTTTTTATGATTCTCCAACAGAGAAATGAAATTTTGAAAGGGACTTCCTTAGTCCATAATTTGGCGAGGAATGGAGAAGCGTTCTTCTTCTGTCTATAATGTTTATAAGCAGAGGTTGTGAAAAAATTTCCATCACCATTTATGCTCCAGATAGCCTTATTAATGTAATTTTCTCTCTGAGTATTGATTTTAAGAACCTCTCTAAGCACTTGATCAAGAATGATTTCCTTGAGAGCATCTAATTTTCATTCATTTTGATGAATGAAGTCAAGAACTTTAGTGTTACCTGGTTTAGAAGGCAGGTTCACTTGTTGGATAATGGGACCATTTGGAATCCATTTATCCCACCAGAATAGAATTTTGCCTTCTCCCAATCTCCAGTAGATATTAGGTTCCACATGCTTCCTAAAATCCAATAGACTCTTCCAACTGATTGAGTCTTTAGAATTCTTAATCTTGGAGATGGGATTGGACCTAGGACAATATTTAGCATTGAGAAATTTGGTCCATAAATTATTTTCAGTCCTAAACCTCCACCATCTTTTAGCATTGAAAGAAGTAGAGATGTCTTGTAAACTTCTGAACCCTGCGCCACCTTCTGCATATGGATAGCATAATTTTTCCGAGGCACTCGAGTGGTAGCTAGTCTTATCTTCACTCATACCCTAGAAAAAGTTTGAAAAATACATCTTAATTTGTTTAATCACGGTTTTTGGGGGTATTAAAGCTGCCAATAGGTGGAGAGATTGAGACTGAAGAATATGTTTAATGATGACCGCTCTTCCCCCTAGAGACAACATCTTGCCTTGCCATCCTCCTGCCTTGTTGAGGATTTTAGTAGCCAAATCAGTGAAGTAGACCACTTTTTTCCTTCCTGTAAAAATAGGACAACCTAGATAGGTAAATGGGAATTCAGCATGTTTGTAACCAGTTCATCTCTTAAGCCTCCTTATACTCCTTCTGTTTGAGTTTCCATGGGTATAGAAATTTGTCTTATCTTTATTAACTTCCTAGCCAGAGACATCTTGATATTCCTTAAGCACCTTCGTCACCATGCCGACAATCTATGGCTAGGAAGGGGGTTCAAAATATGGCTAGAGTCATAAGTTCGAACCTCTAATAAAGCAGTAAACTTAGACCTTTTCTTCTTTTAACAAATGGTCTTTTTGCTTAATGTATTCTTAACGCACAATAAAATTCATACTATACCTCATCACTTTTGTTATACCCATATATATTGTTTTACTTTTTGTTAGTCTTGTTGTTTTCTATTTTGTCTTTGTTGTCCTGATTCTCTTTATGATTTTTTTTCTTTGCTTAAATTCAATAAAAGCATTTTTGTAAAGCCATTTTACTTCAAAAGGATTTAAACAATTCTACAAAATGAATTTTTGTAAAACTTGAGAGTGCTTCATCAAAATAATTTATACTTTTTGAATTTAATTTGGTTTAGTTTAGTTTATGTTGAAATTGTAATTTGTATTACAGTGAAAATTTTAGTTTGGTGTATAGTTCTTTTTCTTTGATCGTCTGTATCAATTAGTTTAGTTTATAAACTTTTTTTCTTTTGTTTGTAGCACTTTGTGTGTCAAATTTCTTAGAGTTACACTAAGATTTTTTAAGTTGGTTACATATTTTCCATTAAACTTGCTAAATATGTTGAAGTAAAGTTTGTTAATTTATATAGATAAATTTTTTAAAATAAAATAAATAGACTTTTTTCCACAACTTTTTTTTAAAATTAATGTAATCATTTTGAGGTTATGTGATGAACAAAAAAAAGTGGACAAATTTATTTATCGGTGCAATCGTAATTTGTGGCTGACGCGCTAGTATAAAATAAATTTACCATATTCTTTTGAATAGATGCGTTATTGACTGCAACCTACATGTTGAATAAAGTGCATTCTAAATCAGTTATTTCCTCTCCTTATGAGTTATAGACTAGTCATAAATCCAACTGGAATGATCTACAACCTTAGGGTTGTGCTGCATATGTAAAAGTTTTTTTGCAAGTTTAGAAAACTGAGCTCAAACAGCAAAAATGTATCTTTTATATATAAGATATTCAGAATACTCCAAAAACGTACGTGTTCATTAGTGAATTAGAGGATGAAAGTGTTACTGAAATTGAATCCCGAGACATTATATTTCTGAAAAATTACCAAAGAAGGCCAAAGTAAAGAATGGAGAGGTTATGTCACGACCCAAAATCTAACCATGGTCGTGATGGCGCCTATCGTGTTACAAGGCAAGCCTACTTCCCAAAATATTACTACTAAACCGATTATAATAATTTAATAAAATATTTTAACATTTAAATTTTTCATAAACTAAATCAACTCTAAATATACCGACCCCAACTCGACTCTCAAATCTTCAATTTAAACTAAGAGGGTTTTCAAACTTTTCCAATGGGACGGTGACACGTGGATATTATTTAATTTTTCTTTTTTTATGAATTTTCTGTTAGTAATAATGGCAATGTTGAGCAAAAAAAATAACGGTAGGGGTATTTTTATTCAAATAGGTGGACGGAGGGCATTTTTTTACCAATTTCGATACTTCTAAGGTAGTTTTGGCCATTTTCCGTATATTTTATTAGGCACCCTATACTCGAAAGCCCTTTTGGGGCACTGGTCTTGTATGCAGCTTATTGTTGCTCTTATGGTTGGATTACTTGGATTCGATTCCAGCACTAGCAATTCATTAAATTTGTTTTGCTCCTACTGTTATATGCCCAGATTTCTTTTCTTTTGGCTATTTTTTCTTTAATTTCTGGTTCTTTTTTTATTTTGTCTTTAGTTTTCGCCCCAAACTCCGTTTTCTTTTGATTAAAACCCTCCCTCAACTCTCTATGCTAAAAATTGAAGCTTAGAACTTATCATAATCAACAAAGTGTTACAAGAGTTGCACGTCAAACTTAATAACTAATAATTCGCATGAGTCATGACTATGCCAAAAAATAGTAGTGCCCTTGCCATTTCAAATTCTGAGTTCGCCTACGATTTTCAGGGGTATTTAGCAAAGTTAAAAATCTACAACAACATAGATAAAAGAAGATTTGGGAAGTCACTAATCTAAAATAAGCTTCAAATTGAGCTTAAAATCAGACTTATTAAAAGTGGAAGAACTTAAACTCGAACGAATGCTTAACTCGGCTGTAAGAGTTGAGTTTGAGCTCAAATCAGATCAACGTATATTTCCATTTTTGCTTCACATATACAGTAAGTACTAATTAAACATCTTTTTTTTTAAAAATTACGGTGGTGTCCAACTTGCATTTGGCGCGGGGTTGTTTGTTCCCCCCCTAACTTTTCACATTTTAACCTTTTATTTCTTGAAATTTATAAAATTCATTTTTTCTTAGAAATACACTCTTTCGCCTCTTATACAATTTTTATTTAGTTGTCTTCTTCCATAAGTTTAAAATCCTAATTATACTTGAGGGATGGCATACAGCTACACTGGCTTGCTTGACATACAAGATTATCTTCATAGTCAATTTGTTTACTTGATCAACAATTCGATTCATAGACGACTCACAAATTGTCTTAATTTGCTTAGTCAATATCAAATCTCTTCCTCGAAAAAAAATACATGAAATCTCCAAGTATATCACTTTCTAGTCTAATCAACCTCCAAGACAATCTTTTTTTCAAGGAAAAAAGATTAAATAGATGTTATATAAAATCAAACAAAGACATGAAAACTATGGGAGTTCACAGTTCAAATTACTACAGAGATTAAAAAAATACTAGGTAATTTTTTCTGTCTGCCTAAATTTGGGTGGAAAAAGTTGTCCGTGCTTGTATTGATAGGAAATAGCAAACACCTCGTAGAATAGTTGAAATTTGTGCAAGCTAGTCAGGACACCGCTAAACATCTTGTTGAATAGTCGAAATTCATGAAAGCTAACCAGGATACACATTATAGAACAATTACATAAAAATTGATTTATTATACATGAGTTGCTTTGCTTGTTAGGCAAGATATTGGATTTTGCTTCATTCTACGTTGATTTAGTCTGTTATACCAAATAGTGTCTTGCACGTTTTCAAGATTTCCTGAAATCTTCGAAATATCATAAACTACAAAATAATTAATGCATGTTTCCTATTTTCAGGGTTTACCCACTTCTCCCCATCCTTTTCGCTTTATTTGACTATACTAAATCTAATAAATTAAAAGAATAATACTACTACACACACTTGGTCCAAAGGCTACCATCCACTTGTTTCCAAATATATAATACTTTTAAAGGTTTTCCTTCAATTTAGCTCTCTATCAACAACTATATAAAGAACCTTTGGACTTCATTATATTCCATTAATCACAAAGATTTTATATTAACAATCCTTTAATTTCCTTCAAAATCCTGCATTAAAAGAAAGCTTTTTTTTTTTTAAACATGGGAAAGAAAATGAGTTACATTCACAATTTGGTAGAGGTAGCTCCTTCCCCTTATATCTCTCGTCAAAAACCTTCAAATGCTCCCAAATTAGAAACCATTTTTGAAGAAGAATCTGAAAAATTGAACCTTGTTAACATGAAGATGATTCATCTTCTTCCTATTCTCCTCTCTTTTGCCTCTTATGTGATGATCAACAATTATGTCATTTATTGATGTCAAAAAATCAAGAAACATCAATGCAAAACTTTCTATATAAGGCTCATGGTCCAGATCCGCCTTTAATTTCCCACGAGGCGTGCCATGGCGCGCGAACTCATAAAAATAAATACTACGTACTATAAAAGAGTTAGATATACTTTTCAGAAGTCACTATCTCAACTCAGATTTTCAACAACGTCTAAACTCTAGATCCGCCATTGATCGTTCCCCTTCATGTGGTTTCTGGAGCCTATCTTGATCTTTAAGATTCATCATATTTTGTAGGGCTTGGATTGGATTAATCCATTGCAACATAAAAATAGGTGATTTTATTCCTTGGCAGTTGAAATTGAAGCATATATACCCTACAAATCATGAATTCTTGGACTGCAAGTTTTGGAGAGAAAAGAATCTTTAATTGATGAGAAGAACTCGGACGAGAAAGATGAGGTTTCTTGGCCATCTAGAGGGAAGTCGATTTTTAATGCTTTGAATTGGGGGGGGGGGGTGGGTATTTATTATCTTCACAAGAGGGCACGTAAGGAGTACATTAGGGAGGTAGAAGTAGGATTTGGATGTTATGGGTTTACTGACTTCAAGTGTTAATAATTGAGTTCTAAATTTAATATTTATGCCTATTTAATAAATTTCTTAACACAATCATATTGTTTGAGGAAAAGCTATTGCATTAGGCCGAACTCATCGTCAGTCCGTTTGACTTAGTTAAATACAAATAGTTTTTAACTATCGAGTGCGGAAATTATTTTTCATGAATGAGTAATTACATGTTTGGATATATAAATGTGTTGAAGCTGAAAAATAAGTTATTAATATGTTTGGTAAAAATACGATGATAAGTTTTTTCTTTTAAAATAACTTAAAAGTTTTAAAGCTATTAATACTAAAAAATGAGCTGATTATTGCAAAATGTTTATTTCTAAATTGATTCGCATGCAAATTAACTTATGTCTAGAGTCACTTTAAGTTCTAAATTGATAAATTAAGATTATATTTTCAGTCAGAGATATCCCTATTTCAAGTCCTGAAAATAGGTCTTATTTTTGTAGAGAGCGAATCCTATGTGACACAAAGTCGAATTAATTTAACAAGTAGCTAGATATGAAACACCTAGTGGTGCGTTCAATTAATACTTGCCCATTACAAATAACCTTATCATGATTCAAAATGTCTAACAAGCACACAAAAGTAAAATTCGATGATTAACGCTTGAGAAACTTAAAGTCAACCATGCTCACATTGAAACCCACGGTAGGCGTTATATTATCGGCAGAATCTAAAGCAAAAATGAGTTTAGATTCTACACAATGATAAAATAAAAATTATTAATTATACGATCGAACAACTTATTAGATTACAATTAAATTTTTATGATATACATTGTTAATCTGATAAAAATGATATTTTCCACTTTAATTTATTTTTTGAACTTTTTTTATGGTCCATAATATTTAATTTTTTCAGATATCAAAAAGGATTTAACTTTTTTTTTTGTAAAATTGCCCTTGGAGTAAAAAGTCTCGGATCTATTATGTTTCCAATAAAAAAATTAAAGAGACAGTAAAGGTTAATATTATCAGTTTTATTGTTAATTAATGTTAAAAGATGAATTTCTTAATATGCGTAAAACTAATTAAAAAATTAATTATAGTAGACAGAAGGAAGTACTAATTTACTGCTCAGTAAGAATAATCTATACGTCACATTTGAAAGCCTTGAGCAACCATAAATACAGAGAGCTGAGCCAGGATTTTTCTTGCATGGGTTTGATAAAAACCAAAAAGGGCTTAATATAAATTAGATTCGCTAAGTTTGTGTACTGTTATTAAAGACATAATCACAGTTGTTAATAATTAAATCATATGCTCAAGGACTTGCGAGTTCAAATACGCTTGACAACACTACATAATTAAGCACTTGTTTTATTAATTAACTATTAAGGGGTCGTTTGTTTCAGAACAAGAATATTCGGAGTATAATCAAATACATCCTATATATTGGACAGAAAATATTAAGACTTTGGTATAAAATTTATATCAATTTTAACTAATACTAATAATCAAATATGAGATAAATATAATCTCAATTTTATACGGGATTAATATCCTAATCCTAGTAACCAAACCACCCCTAAGTATATATCTTAATGTCTAGTGATAAAGGATGAAAAGTGTATGTTTTGAATGTATTTGTGTGTTATTTCTCGTGTGAGTTGCGGGAGTTCACACCGCTTTTGAAGCGCAAATATAATCATTATATATGGATTTCTTATGTGTAGGAACAAACTTATGAGGAAAATGATCAAATAGAAGAAAAATTGGTGAAAAGAGAGCTGAAGAGAAAAGTTCCGGACAGCGAAGCGAGGTTCACTTCGCCAGACCGGGACCGGAGTAGAAGAAACCAGGAAAGTCCCGGAGCGAAGCGAGGTTTACTTCACCAGATCGGGATTGGAGCTAAAAAAATCAGCTTTTCCAATTCGAATTAGGAGAAAGAAAATTCGCCCCATACAAACCCTAGTCGCTATAAATACATCCTAAAACGTGCTTTTGAGGGAGAGACACTACTTTAGATAGAGAGAAGATTTTGGGGAGGCAAGAACACGCTCGGAGCAAGGAGAAGGATTCAACTTCACGTTTTTTCCACTTTCTTCCTATTTTTTCATTGTTATGAAGTCTAGTGTTGTATTTTTACATACTAGCATGAATAGCTAGTTTACTATCTAGAATTTTGATGGAATCTTTTGGAGGATGAATTCTTGTTACCTTCTTATATAATTGAGCCTTTGAATTTCTCTACTTGTTTAACTATGTGCTTATTTCAGTGATTGAAGACCTCTCAATTGACTATGCCTATTTAGTATGTATTGCTTGAAAAAGGGTACATATTTAGGTTGTTATTGAACAACATCACTCCTAACGTGTGTGAGCAATCAATATCGAGGGTTTAAAGGTGGGATTAGGAATAACGAAACATTGGTGCGATCTTAGTGAGCGGTGAATTAGTGCCAGCTAGCGTAGTTCGGAAGAATATGCCTAGTCAATTGTGGTAGTTTCTCGGAAGAGAATTATAACACTCGAAATACTCACGATCGGTAAAGAATACTTAGGCAAAATTATATGAGGCATAGCGGGAAGGATTTCGTCAATTGGGAAATCATAACTCTAAGGCCTCTTTTATCTTGTCTCCAACTTTATCCTCGCTAATTGATAATTTTACTGCACTCTAGTAGTTGTTAGTTAATAAGTTAGAAATAAATATTATAATTTTTATAATTAGAAAACTGTTTAGACTTATCTTCTTAGCGATATTGAACATTTATAGCGAAATATTATTTCTCGGTGGGGTTCGACTCTAAACTTTTAGACCGGATTATATTTGCAGCGATCACTTATCTTTTTTAGGACTAGAGTTGGGCGTGATCAAATTTTGACGTTGTTGCCGGAGAACTAACGGTGTAGTTATAGGTGTATATATTGTTAGGTTTCAAGTTTGAACTTTTATTTTTGTTTTTTTGTATTTGATTTTTTTAATTTTTGTTTTACTTGTTTATTTTAGAAATGGCATCTTTATGAGAGTTTTGATGTTGGTAATTCTACTTTTGATCCTCCTTATGCATATTGTGAAATGTGTGTGATATGTGTGGTGATTAAGATGGTCACTTTCATGGTTGTGCTTATATTTCTTATCCTCTCCCAACCCCTTACAATGATGGTTCTACTTTTTCTTGTGAGTTTAACAGGAACAAAGAACCCGGGGATGACAAACTGAAAGTGATCAAGGATATGCTAAGGTGCCTTGTGGAAAAGAATGATGAGACACAACTGCGGATACAAAAGCAAGATGCAACTATTCGCAACGTGGAGGCTCAAGTGAGTCAACTAGTTGAAGCTTTTAATGCTTAATATGTTAATATTATGGATACTAGCCAGGAGCAGTGTGCATTAGAGATGGAAATTGAGGTGCCAATGGAAGGTTCCAAAGTAGAACATCAACAGTCTAACCAACTAAAATTTGAGGATGCCGATGTTGAAGAAGTAATATTAGAGTCAACCAAGGACATTGAGGATACAATTTTAGTTAACTCTAGCTGATTGGTATTGAGGATGTCAAAAATCTTGAAGTTCATATATTTGAGCGCGTTGGACCTCATTTCAAACACTTCTCTACATTATGTTCGGATGGTGAAATGGGAATGGATCCTTACGAGCATAAAAAGGAGTCTAGGGAAGAGGTAGATGAGCCTTATATTTTGAAATTTTCAAGGCCGTCTCGGCAAGATGCCACTCCTCGGTGGAGAGCCAAAAAGTGCATGAGAATTTATTTAATTTTTGGCTCGCAAGAATTTGTACCGCCCCAGGAGCATAATCATAAACTTGAAGCAAAACTTGAGGTTCAATTCATAATCTCAAGGTAGAGGCAAAAAGTGATTCTGGTCATGCTGCGAAGTTAAATCAAGCGCTTGTTGGGAGGCAACCCAACTTTACTGCTTTCTTTTATTTTTAGTTCTTTTTTATTTTTTTTAATTATATTATTCTTGTAGTGTTATTGTTTATTTCTCTAGGAGCATGGGAAGCAAGGCTAGTGGAAGAAAGAAAAAGCAAGCGAGATGGTTAGAACTAAGTGTGGGGTGCTCGCACAAAGAACCAAATGTGGGAGAAGTCTGAGTACCCCATGAGCTGCTAATGTTTCGGCCTTTGGCCTACCAAGGAGTTTTTTTTACCTTTTTATATTTATGGGTATGCATTTGGGACAACGCCCAATTTTAAGTGTGGGGTGAAGAGACTATTTTGGGTGATTTTCTATGCTATTTTAGTTGTGTTATTTTATGTGTGTTGAAAAACATAAATCAAAAATAAAAAAAATAGGTAGAAATAATCCCCCTTGGTTTTTCTTATGGCCACAGTTCTTTTCCAAGGGATGACTCGTTGAACCGGGTAGTATTTTTTTAGTAGGTAGAATGTTCAAAAACTTGTGGACTTTTCCCGACGATGGACTTTTTAGACAGTTTGCTTGAGGGTTTAAAGTCCAAGGAAAAATAGAAAAAAAAATCTTTTTTTTTCTTTTGAATTGATACTAGAATGGGGAGAACTATGCATTTTGACATGCTTTATATCGAGGCTTAGGTCTGGAGCATATGAACTAAGTACTTTCTTCATGGTCTTTGTAATTACATGCATTGAAAATATGTGTGGCTTTCTTTTGACACTGAGGCTCATCTTTCGACTCTTGTGATTAATTTTGGTGTGCTAAAATTTTATGATGACTGTGCTAGTTGCTTTAACTCGAGAGTCAGGTTCGAGTCATCCTAAGTGAGTCATGTGCATTGTGTGAGGTGAGATTTTGGTGTACTCTGTGTCATCCTTGCTAGTCTATAATTTGCCCCGTATGTGAGTCAAAACGAAATGATTAAGTCTTGTAAGTTTGGGAAGTGATATAGGTTTTCTTTGATTAACCATTTAGCATATTTTCCTACGGTGCTAATATTATTCGTAGTCACCCCTTTTGAGCATGCAGACATTTTCTTTGGCAACCACATTACAAGCCGAATCCCCTTTGTTCTTAATCAAATCTTGTTAAACCTTTATCTCTGAAAGCACTTAAGTAGCTAGAAGAGTAAAGAAAGAGATTGGGTAGCTTTTGAGTGGAACCACAGAAAGGCCGACAAGGTGCACTTGTCTATAAACAAAAAAAGGTACTACCCGGAAGTACCAAATTAAGGAGAATGTGAAAAAGGAAAAAAAAAAAAAAGAGGGGGAAGAAGAAAAAAAAAAGAGAAAAAAAATGAATAGCACTTCCCGTATCTCTGTCTTGGCTAGTAAATATCTATATGCTGATATGCTTAATGAAAAAGAGCTTAAATGTGTACGATTTCATGGTAAGAAATTGAAGTGGTCATGGCAAGAAGGTGCTTAGAAGCAAAGTGTAGTGTATTATAGTACTTAAGAGGGTTAGTCACTATTTTCTCAAATATATCCTACCCGTCCCTTGGCCTGCATTGTAACCTATAAAGTCCTACTTGATCCTAAAGTTTGCAACCTTAAATTAGTCAAGTTTTACACTACGGGCAAGCCTATGGTACGAACTTGGGTGGTATAAGAGTTTCTTTGTGAGAGTGAGAAAATTCTTCCAATTTGAGAGTCCTTAAAATATACTTGCATTTATATTAAATGTGTGAAGTACTTTCTTTGTGGTTTATTGGTGAGGGCACATAATTTCCAAAGAATTGATAGAGACCTTGATTTTTGAGTAGGCACAAAGAGTGAGTCATAGTGCGGAATGTATTAGAGTCAAGTTTTGAGGCGAGGATGTTAGAAAGAGTCAGATGAATATTTTAAATGATATTGGCATGAGTTTAAAACTTGAGAAAAGGTATGAAAAGTGCATATGCTGGATTCTAAGCGTTGATATAAACAATTGTCATTGGTGTGATGTTTGAGTATGTTTCGAAATGTGTTTCTTGAATATATACTTAATTTTAAGTTGCTCGAGGACGAGCAAGAGTTTAAGTGTGGGGTGGTGATAAAGGATGAAAAGTGCATGTTTTGAGTGTGTTTGCGTGTGATTTCTTGTGTGAGTTGCGGGAGTTCACACCGCTTTTAAAGTGCAAATATTCTCATTACGTGTTTCTTATGTGTAGGAACAAACTTATGCGAAAAATGATCAAATGGGAGAAAAAATGGTGAAAAGGGAGCTGAAGAGAAAAGTCTTGGAGAGTGAAGAGAGGTTCACTTCGCCAGACCGAAACATGACTAGAAAAACCAGAAAAGTCCCGGGCAGCGAAGCGAGGTTCACTTCGCCAGACCGGGACCGAAGTAGAAAAAATTAGCTTTTCCAATCCGAATTAGAAGAAGAAAAATTCGCCCCATACAAACCCTAGTCGCTATAAATATATCCTAAAATGTGCCTTTGAGGAGAGATACTACTTTGGAAAGAGAGAAGACTTTGGGGAGGCAAGAACATACTTGGAGCAAGGAGAAGGATTCAACCTCACGTGTTTTCCTCTTTCTTCCTATTTTTCAATTGTTATGAATTCTAGTGTTGTATTTGTACATACTAGCATGAATAGCTAATTTGCTATCTAGGATTTTGATGAAACCTTTTGGAGGATGAATTCTTGTTACGTTCTTATATAATTAAGCCTTTGAATTTCTTTACTTGTTTAACCAAGAGCTTATTTCAGTGATTGAAGAGCTCTCAATTGATTGTGCCTATTTAGTATGCATTGCTTGAAAAATGGTACATATTTAGGTAGTTGTTGAACAACATCACTGCTAACGTATGTTAGGAATCAATACGGAAAGTTTAAAGGTAGGATTAGGAATAACGAAACTTTGGTGTGATCTTAGTGAGCGGTGAATTAGTGTCAATTAGCATAGTTCAGAAGAATATGTCTAGTAAATTATGGTAGTTGCTTGGAAGAGAATTACAACACCCTAAATACTCACGATCGGTAGAGAATACTTAGGCGAAATTATAGGAGGCATAGCGGGACGGATTCCGATAATTGAGAAAATCATAACTCTAGACTTCTTTTATCTTGTCTCCAACTTTATCCTAGTTAGTTGATAATTTTACTGCTTTCTAGTATTTTTTAGTTAATTAGTTAGAAATAAATATTATAATTTTTATAATTAGGAAACTGTTTGGACTTGTTTTCTTAGCGATATTGAATAGTTATAGCGAAACATTCGTGATCATCTAGGCTCTAGCCCAACCAATTTAATCCATTTCTTCTGTTAAGAACAAATTTTGATCGTCTGCAAAGAGGAAAACCTACTCCGTTCACACCAAGTAATATGTTAATTTCACTCTATGAGAGACATTGATATGAGCTAGCTAGAATTTTCTTTTGTTTTTCTTTTCATAGTTATCAAGGTGCTACAATCTAATATTGAAGTTATTTTTTCATATTCTTACTAATGATGCGCAATAAGATTTTCGTTTCATTGGATTTTCTTTAACATCACGTGGAAAGGACATCTTAAATAATCATGGTAAAATGATAAAATCATAAGTAAGGGTGGAAAATGGGGAAGGGGGTTGGGCTGAATTTGGATCGGTCAAGATGGGTTAGGTCAATAAATGGGTCATTGTCCAATCCAGCCCAAAGTTTACTTGGGCTAAGATGGGCTGGGTCAAGATGGATTAAACAATGGGTCATAGTTCAACCTGCCCAACTTGACCTATGTTTTAGAACCATGCTCATTTTGCATAAACAAAGCCTTTTACCTTTTATACACCTATGTATAAAAGGTAAATAAATACTATCAATATTTTGAGAATCAAAATATATTTTCTTAAATAACAAATTAATATTTAAAATGTGTAAGTTGAAAAATATTTTGCGGGTGGGTGGGTGATGCAGAAAAACGAAAAAATAGAAAACAAAAAATTGAAAATACAAAAAATAATAAATAAATAAATAAAATTGAAAATACAAAAAAAAGTAAAAAAAAAAAAAAAAATTGCGGGGGTTGGGTAAAGGGTTGGGGTGGGTGGGTGGTGTAGGAAAACTAAAAAATAGAAAATTAAAAATACAAAAAAAATGTTTAAAAAAGTTTTTTGCGAGGGGGAGGGGGTGGGGAGTGGAGGTGGGTGTGTGGTAACTAAGTAAATTTATAGATAAGTTGGGTTGAGATCCTTTTGTTTTGGAGTAGTTTCATGGGTTGTATTTGGGCTAATTTATGGGTCAGAATGGGCTACAAAAAATTTAATAGGTTAACTTGGGCTTAGCCCAAATTGACCCATGAGCTAAAATATTATAGCCCATCCCATTAATCTCTGGTGGGTTGGGCGGGTTGGATAGGTTTGGGCTCAAATTGCCACCCTTAATCATAAGTAAGAATAATGATTCATGTTATACAGTCAAACCATTCTATAATAGCATCGTTTGTTCTGATATTTTTTGGCTTTTATAGTAAATGACTATTATAGTACACCTATAACATCATTTGTCGTTTAAATATTTTTTGGCTGTTACAGATAAAAATTATCCAAAAAATAATTATTTTTTAATGTTACATATAAAATATAAAAAAGTATTCAAAACATCAAAAGAGATGCATATTTCACTAATTAACTATTATTTTAATTTGGAGGTCCGGAGTAGATTTAGGCTTGAATTGGCGAAATTGGATTTTTGGCGCTTTCTGATTGATAGGTAAGATTTTGATATAGACTTTCAAATGTAGCTTGTTACGTAGATTCCGTTTTTTTACTAGCGATATAACGCTTGAATTGACGAAACTTTGTGTCCAAATTTTAAGCAATGGGGTATCTGATAGCTTTCCCTTGAAGGCAATCTAAGAGCTTAACAATTGAATCTTCTATCTAAATATTTTTTGGTATTTGTCCAACACAAAATATATCATGTGCAAATCTTCAAATCTAATATATTATACAAGATGAAAACTTTGTTCAATGAAAAAAATGATATGCAATTTTTTAGAATTATTATTAGTAATCTTAAAGATTCTATATGGCTGTTATAGAGGGGTAATTTTATAAAGAGCGTTTTGTTATAAATATGGTTGTTGCTTTTATAGGTAAAAAGTTACTATAGATAGGTAAAATATAACTTAAAAACCCGGTGTATGCTATTTGCTGCTAGATTGGAGGTTTGGAGACACACTGAAGTATAAAGGTTCATGGAGTGCAAGTTTAGTGATGTAACTCAGGAAACACATGTGGAAGTGAGGATTGATACACAAATCATCTCAGGTAGTTTAAATAAATCGAACATGAATTAGGGACAGGAGGATTTGATAATAGTCGACATCGTGAGAATTTTAAAGATCGCATTCTAGCAATAATAGAATGGACAACAGAAGAATAACCTTTTAAGGTCATTTAGGAAGATGATTTTCTTTAGCAAGCACTATGAGCAGAATTAAGCTTAAAGGACTAAGTGTGCCAGTTACACTAGGTGTCACCCTCGTACATAAGAAATTCAGTTAACCCTGGTACAGAAAGGTTACCGCAAGATGAGTAAGGGTCATTAGAAATGTGAAAAGACACCAAAGATGAAGAGGTAAAACATCTACAGGTAATACATAAGAGCAATAAATATTAGTACTCCTCTAAAAGAAGGAGATGGCATGATATGGTATTTAGTCGAGTTAAGTGGTTTAGGTAAATATAGAATGGTAAAGAAAAAATGCGGTAAAAAGGCGAAATGAATGAGATTTCATTTATTAAGATCCTATAGATATGTCACGACTCCAGAACGTTATGAAAACACGATGCTTGGAAGAGGTAATAAGGGTTCCTGGCCAGGATGTTATTGATAAATAAGTATGAATGGATACTTGATATATAAGGAGCCAGTGCGAGAGGTAAGTTAAGACAAAAGACATAGACCAAGAGAGGTTACGCAGAATATAAATATGAGAATGGACGAACAAGTAGTTAGTAGTTGATTCAGGAAGAACCTAGTTATGGCTAGACAAAAGGTCACAGATAAATTAGCAGATCATGCAAGATAAACGTAATGAACTCCAACAAAGAGAATTCAGTCTCGCATTTACAAGATCGTAATCTTAGAAGAGTGCACCACCTGGATGTCTCACAAGGAGAACTATTATCAACGTTTGCAATATTCTTCAAAAATGTCAACTAATGCTAAGAATCCATCCACCATTTTAGGTTACTTTAACCCGAGATGGATCCTGATATCACATCCTTCTCTTAAACTATATATGTTAGCTCCCATAGAGCATAACTAAGATGGGTGTGACAAATTGTACATACCTCTGTTACTGTTGAAGGTAACTCAGAATACTTATATTTCTCTGAATTTTAAATATTGATAATCTTCACTAACGGGGTACCTCGTATCCTTCTTCACCCTACTTCTGTTACCTGTTGAAACTTGTACTTTTACCTTTTGATATTCCTATGGCCTGCTATTCTCGGGGTGTGTTAGATATTCCCATCTTAGGGTCTTAAGCAGGAAATTTGCACATCTGGTATGCATGATTTGATAAGGCCTCAAAGTGGGCCACGTCTTCAAGAACTCTCTCTCTCTCTATCTCTCTCTCTCTTTCTACTAGTGCCCTTACCTGCTGTTGTATAAGCCCTCTGGCTAGATGCAATATTTCTAAATGCAAGCATCTCTATATCATTAGCAAACATAAGTCATGACTCAAACTCTTATGACTCAGCTCTATAGCACAATTTGAATTTGAAAGAAGGTTAACAAACTCCTAAATTCCTTGCAGCTTCTTGTTTATATAATGTGGTGCACGACACATCTATAAACAAGACTCTACTAAAGATGGTTGATAGACTCCCTCGGACAGAACTACTCTAATATCAAGTTTGTCACGCCCCAAACCGAGGGAGACATAGTCGGCACCCGGTGCCATACTAGGCCCAAGCATACCACTTTATAACTGTGAACTCCATAGGGGTAGCCCTCAAATTAGGCGACGAGGCCTACCTGCAAGCTGATAATACCAATCAAGGCCGACGAGGCTATATTCTGAATCATCTGAAAAAAAATATCTATCTCATCTGAGGGGTGAACATACCCAAAAGCTCATATACATAACTGTGCAGGCCGACGAGGATGCCATGAACATCTACAACCAGCAATACCAAACTGAACATGTACAAAGGGCTAACAAGGCCACAATAGTGACATACAAAATATATAGGACTCGTCTACAAGCCTCTAGAGATAACATAACTATATCATGGTCGGGACAGGGCCTAGACCTACCCATCAAACCTTATACAAAATGGACTCCAAGTCTAGACCTGGTAACACCGGCGGAGCGGAGCTTACCAATCAAGCTGATATGTGGCTCTGTCTACTAGAAGATCTATCCAACTGTCTATCAGGACCTGCAGGCATCAAATGCAGCATCCTCGACAAAAGGGACGTCAGTACAAAATAATGTACCGAGTATGTAAGGCAATAGAATAACTGAAAACTTAAACTAAATTGATAGTATAATAACTGAAAGTAACTGGGAATCAAAGATGATCTGAAGATATGCTTACCTGTTGATTCTGACTCAACTATCTCAATATAGTAAGTAAAATAGCTATATGGCCCTATAAGGCTCGGTACGTATAACTGCTCGGCCATAGTAGGCTCGCTCATAGGCATTCGGCCATACTAGGCTCGGTATATAGCTTACCATCTGATAAGAGGTTGCCTAATAGGGACCTGCTTATCGATTATAGTTCGGCGGTGGTGAAAATACTGTAATACTGTATATATATATATAGATCATCTGCTCTTTTGACTAAAAGAAGACAATACTTAATTGAATATAAAGTCCCGATAAAGGATAATACAATAACTTATGAGACTAGGATAATGTGCATATATTCAAGAGTACGAACTTCTTTTTATGTCTTGTTATCAAACGTGTTTAGTTACTGGATCATGCCAAAATGAAGGAAAGATTTAGCCTTAACATACCTTAACCTCGTTGAGTCCTTAATACCTTCCAAGAAACTCTTCAAACAACTCAACTTAATCTACAATAGCATAAGGAGATTCATAATCAGTGTTGAGTGTTGGCCAATTAAGTACTCTCACACTCAGAAGATGCATGTTGCAGAGATAAGAATGCTGAGATAGATGTGTGAGTATACTAGGAGAGATATAATTAGGAATGAAGTTATTCGGGATAAGGTGGGGGTGATTCCAGTGGTTGACAAGATAAGGAAAGCAAGGCTAGATGGTTCGAGGAATATGAAGAGGAGATGCACAGATACCCATGTGAGGAGGTGTGAGAGGCTAGTGATTGTGGGTCTAAAGAGCGGTTTGGGAAGGCCGAAGAAGTATTGGGGAGAAGTAATTAGACCAGACATAACATATCTTCAGCTTACCGAGGATATGAACCTAATAGAAGGATCTGGAGGTCGAGAATTCAGGTAAAAGATTAGTAGGTAGCGGAGTTTGGGACACAATATTTGCAACATCATTTTATTTTCATGGTATTGTATCCTTAGACATCTATTAATACCTATTGTTACTCGTGCTTAGTTGGCTTATTGCTTTGTATTTTGCTAGGCTCAACGTAGCTTCTACACTTCTGTTTTTCTTTTCTAACCTGTTAGTAATATGTTTTTCTTAAGTCGAGGGTTTTCGGAAAACAATCTCTCTACCTCCACAAGATAGGAGTAAGGTATGCGTACACACTATCTTTCTCAAACCTCATATTGTGAGAATACACTGGGTATGTTATTGTTGTTGTTGTTGACTATTATATAGAAATACAGTTATAGAGAGGTCTGATTGTATTATTAATTTGTTTGGAATAAATAGTTGGTGTAAGCAAGTCTTTCTTTTCTTCTACAAATATGAGTTATTGCTTAAAAAAAATATCAGTAATTTTTGAAACTTATGTGTTAACAAATGGTAAGTTAAATGATTACATTATAACTATACTTGGTCAAAGAAGGGAATATTTGCTTCTCGATTTCTGCCCATTAGTCAAAAAGAAAAACAATTAGGAAAAATTGGAATTAGTAAAGAGATGTAAAGAAGCTGAGCATGGGCTGCCTAGATTTTAGCATTTAGGAAAATTGCATAGTAATTAGACACTAACCAAAGGAATATAATATTGCAACGACATTTTACCACGAGATTTATGGAAGTAAACTTTGATTTTATTTTTACCCGTTAATCATAGACCACTAATTCATCTAAAACTTCTTAATAAACGAGGTATATCTATTTTCACGGTTTATCACTAATAATAAATGATTTTCAACCCTACATTTACTCAATCAAGCTAGTATAAATTAACATCAAATCTTAGTTTCTTAACATAAAAATAAAAAGAAAAAGCCTCAATTACCTTCCATATTCCTCCAAAAGAAATCAAATAATCAAGAAATTTTCATTGCCAACAAACATTTAATTTCCATACAAGAAATTAAGACAATTGCATGGCAAGGAGATACGTGAATAATATTGTAGAAGTTGCACCAGCACGCTTTATTTCTCCTCGTAGGATTTCCAATGCTCCAAAATTAGAGACAATTGCAGAAGAAGAAATTAAAACTCATCAAGATTTTATCGATCAAAAAGTATTATATGTTCTTTTACTTTCCATTCTTGCTTATACATTGATTAACAGATACACTATGGTTTAATATATAGGAGGTCGAGTCGAACCCTTTTGTTCCAATTTTGATATTCATTTCTAATCATGATATTTTGTAATACTAAGTAAAAGGCTCGTGACTATCTACTTGTAAGGAGGTACAGTATGAAGTCAAGTTTGTTTTTCCTTTTAGTGTTTGAATTGCTAAGATATTACAGTTGATTTATCTCATGTTATTTTTTTGCTGTCATATTGTTTTTACATATATTAAGTCAACACTTCTCTAGATGAAGATGACAATGTCTTGTCAGATATTATAAGAGTAATCTAATGGTATCAAAATATACACAAATTGTATTATCATGGAAATTGACCTCTTGAACACCAACAGTAGCCTTTTCATAATCTTTCATATAAACTGTACAAAACAATATATGCTTACAAATAAATTATCAGCAAAAGGTACACTTGCTACATATCAAGACTCAAGTCACAGGCTGATTGTATGAATTGTTCGGAAATTCTGTAGTGTATACTTTTGATCTTTTTGCTCTGAAAATATCTGATATAACTTCATTTTATATACCAGGAGGTGTCTTTCATGGAAATCCATCTGCACATATAACATACATTCTATGGTTAACTAAATAACAAAGGACTAATGTATGCTACCTCTGTAAGTTCCCACTGCCATAGTACTTTTAAGTAAACATTCTATACTTGGAAAAAATACAACACAGATACCCTTGGATGATACCCTTGGATTAACTCCCTTAAGATGGATTTAGTCATTCAAGCAATCAAACCTTAAAAGATTGCACATACTCTCTCCATTCAATTTCATCAACCTATACTTTATTGACCATTTTAGAGGTAGAGGTAGGTCTAAGAAGTATTTGGGAGAAGTGATTAGGCAGGATATGGCGCAGTTTCAGCTTACTGAACATGACCCTCGATAGGAGCGTGTGGAGATCGAGAATTAGGGTAGAAGGTTAGTGGGTAGTCGAGCGTATTTCTATGTCGTACCAGTAGGTAGTAGTATTAGTCTTGTACTCTCGTATTCTTGGAGTTCTATTGGTACATGTTGTTTATTCACTTCGGTTAGCTTATTATCTTGTTGATATGTTACTGCTTGTTAATTTCTGCCCTTTTTGTCGTTTTCCTTGAGCCGAGAGTCTTCGGAAACAGCCTCTTTATCTTCACAAAGGTAGGGGGTAAGTCTGCATACACACTACCCTCCCCAGACTCACTTGCGGGATTACACTGGGTATGTTGTTGTTGTTATACTTTATTGACCATTTGGATGAAATTTGAATGTAGTAGAAGACTGAGAATTATCCGACTCATCTTGCAAATACATAACTAACTAGCTAGTTAGCTAACTTTTTATTGTTCACATTACATACTCAGCCAGAAGTAGCTAGGAATTTTGCTAAAGCATTTAGCCGCACCGGAAACTATTTACATTTGGTAGCCGAAAAACTGTATAAAATTTGTATAATTTTTGTATATAACTTACAGAATGTATATATATACAAAAATTATATATTTTTTTGACTATTATTTTGAGAATGGCTATACAGTGTCATTTTCCCAAAGCATTTCAACAACAAACTACTCAAGCAAATTTTGAAGATACATATAGGTCTTAGCATGCCAGCACAAATTACTGAAATGGTACCAAATTATTTGGGTTTATGATTTCAACACCCAATCATAGCCTTCATGAACACAATGCATCCTCTTAACAGATGTTCTACTGTTCTCATTATAAGAACTTCACTTAGTAAGGCCAAGCTTTTCAAAGAGGAATTTGTAATTTAGAAGTAGTAATACCTTCTAGTTTGACATGCCCTTCCAGTTCCAAGATAAATTTGTATCCCCATAAGGCCTGCATAAAGGGGAGCTCAAATCAAAGTCATGACAACATGCAGAAAAGGCTGAACAACCATGACGTCCAATGGGATGTACAACCTCTCAGTATCAGTAAACCAAAGGTAGGTTAATAATTCTGAGCACTTTTTACAGAAAAAATATACTAATCATTTGCAGTGAGCCAGATTTAAAACAATCTTAGGTGTCATGGGAAGTAAATAAAGAACGAAAAGCTAGCAATACGTCGAGCTGTCAGAACTCTTGGTTACCCAGCGGAAACTAAAACACAACCGTGTAGATACTCTATCAACAACCATCCACCCAATCTATCTACAATTGGAGGCAATCCCCTATTCCTCTTCCCAGCATCCCTTCAGCCAATACTTCTTATTCTTACATTTTCCTATCCTCCACTGCAAGAATCTCCAGCAAATCTGCGCCAGTTTGCAGGGCTCAGCCACTCAGCAAGGAGCATTCTTTTATTGAGCAAGAGTCAAGGATTAATAAATTGGCAGCCCCTCTCCAGCACAGTGTAATAGCTTGGTTCTTCACGGGTAACCAATAGTTAAACAAATGCGGAAAGTTCTGCAAAAAATTTGCATATTGTCACGGAAGGCGTATATTGATGAACTTCAAGGTTTTCACTGGTTATAGCATTTGAATCAGTGGTTTTTACTCAACACTCTATAGAAGTATTCAGGTGGGTTTTAGACAATGGAGCTGCCACAGAACCCAGATTGGATCTGATCTTGTTCGCTGCCAGATCTCCTAGTTTATCACTCCACTACTTCCTGCGTATACTTGTGACAGTGCAAGTGGAAATCCCAAAAATCCTGCACCCAGTGTAATCGTACAAGTGGGGTCTGCGAAGGGTAGTTTGTACGCAGACCTTACTAGAGAGGATGGTTTCAATAGACACTCGGCTCAAGAAAAAAAAAAAGATCTCAAAAATGTTCACATTTTAAATAGGATTTTGTATTTCTGCTTCCACTGTTATCTCTTGGCCAATCTCAACTGTTGGACACCCTAATATTCTTGCTGGTCAAGGATAGAGCATCACCGTCCTCGTCCCCTAACTCTCCCTCTCCCCACCATACACACACACACACACACACACTTAAATTCTCATGAATGGAAACATAGAAAATATAACCAATAAAGCTGCTTTAACTAGCATAACTGACATCCAGTTTCTTGTTATTGTACTTCAGATCTATCTTAATGCAAAACAGCATTCTCCTGCAATTTCACCTGTTTCTTAGATGGTGTAAATGGAAAACATAGGCATCTGTATTTCCGTTTCCTGAAGGGAAGAGGCAGGGGTGATGGGGTAGGAAGGATGCCCCACAATACACCACGAAGCTTATGTAAGTGCAGAACAAGATTTTGGCACATATAAAAGGGTGTCATGAAGCATTAATTTGTATATTGGCCCACATGAAGGTTTACCTTGGATTTTTCACATGAAGTAATAAGAAGACAAAAGCGAGGAAGATAAATGAAGAGCCGACAGCAATGTAGGACATTCCAAGGAAGTTATTCCGGCCACCAATCCAGCTGGTTGTTGAAAGAACAAGTTTCTTCCTTCCACCAAAACTGTAGGTGTTGTAGTTGTTTGCAAGCTTCACCATAATTAAATCATCTTCATTTAAGTCCTCTTCAATTCTTCCATATAATTTACGGAAATTAGGGAGAGCGGCAGTACGCATCCATACAATGAGATCCTCCTGATCACTTAGCTGGTTGATTCCATCAACCCCATTACAAAGAGGAAATATGATTCATGAAAAAGGAGAACATTAGAGAAAAGAATTAGATAGAAGACAAATCCATATACTCGTGAAAGAGAAGGCAAGAATCACAATTTTGAAGTCATAATTTATGCTTAATCTTAAAACAATCTGTCACCAACGAAGTGCTAAAAATTCCAATCTTTAAGCAAGGATTCAAAATAGAGATATGATTGTAAAGACTCAACTCATGAGTGCAAGCTGATATAAAGACTTCGTGAGTGCAATATCTCAACTCATGAGTGCCACATCTAAGAAGATAGTAGTGACTCATGTACACATTCATCCAAGAAAATAAAATTTATAAAGATGCAATTCATAAATGCAATATCTCAACAATGAGTGCCACATGTAAGCATGATACCTAGCAAGAAAAATTAAGTTGACTGTTACGAATTATTTTTGCGCAGTAAAGCTAGAAGGGGAGCCTTAGCGTAAATGGTAACGTTGCTGCCATGTGACCAGGAGGTCACGGGTTCGAGCCGTGGAAACAGCCTCTTGCAGAAATGCAGGGTAAGGCTGCATACAATAGACCACCTGTGGTCCGGCCCTTCCCCGGACCTCGCGCATAGCGGGAGCTTAGTGCACCGGGCTGCCCTTTTAAAGCTAGAAACTGCATCAGGGCAAACAGAGAAACAGCCTCACAGCATGTGGCGGGGAATCTAGAACAGAGCCATAATCGCTTTCCATGATCAGTATTTGGTCTCGGACTGTTAGTAGTGACTCATGTACACGTTCATCCAGGAAAAAAAGAAATTAAGAATGATACTTATTTTCCCACTGGTCATTTATTTTCCGTCTTCTTTAGTCTAAGGATTCTAGCAGAGATATCGACTCTAAAATGAAGGCCAGCGCCTTAATTTATATGCCTTGGTTTAACTTTCAATTTCGTAATAACATATGTTTCATTAACAGAAAAGAATAGTCAAAGTTGCTGCATCAGTCAAAAGGCCTTACAGGAACTTTAGGGTCCAATGTTGCACCACCAATTAAAGACCCACTCTGGAAATTGGATGGATAAACATGCTTCCCAAATTTGTGTTCACGATCACTCCTCCAAGCAATATTTTTCCTGTTGACTTTTAGAGCATCTATTCCACGGAAAAAGGAGTATGTGTCATTAAACAAGCTCCACGCAATCAAACCACAAGGAACAATTGGGAGACCATTATTTTCGCCTTCGGGGTTACAAGAACTTGTATCATTGTACTTTAGTCCATGTAAAAGTTGTTTATCACTTCTGCTTTTAACATACCTGGATTGAAAGAACCAAGCTGAGTCAGAAATGAACAATTCAGAGAATATAGATCACAAAATGTACTTCAAACAGAGGAATCAATTTATGAAAAATGTAATAGCACCGTAGCACTAAACAAGGGCAGCCCGGTGCACAAAGCATCCCGCATTTACGCAGGGTCCGGGGAAGGGCCGCACCCCAAGGGATGTGATGTAGACAGCCTACCCTAATGCAAGCATTACTAGCTGCTTCCACGGCTCGAACCCGTGACCTATAGGTCACACAGAGACAACTTCATCGTTGCTCTAAGGTTCCCCTTCTAGCACCGTATCACTCAAAAAGGAAATAGGTGAATAAAGAAAATTGAGAAAACAAAACGGTACAACTAGTATATAATGCGATAAGAATGTGGCATAACTGAGAAAAGAATCTGTTATTGCAAACATATAAAAAAAGAAAAAGAGAGGAACTTATAAATGTTTAGATAATCAACTAATTTAATGCCAGTAATTCCAATCTTCCATCAACTTCTGTTATTGCAAACATATAAAAAAAGAAAAAGAGAGAGGAACTTATAAATGTTTAGATAATCAACTAATTTAATGCCAGTAATTCCAATCGTCCATCAACTTAAACTTACCAGCAAAAGTTGGTACTTGAAAAAAATGAAAAAAAAGGAGATAAAAGCCTTCACCTTCTGTGGTTCTGGTAATAGTTATCAAGTTGATAATAGACGTAAATTGGAGCTTTCATATTTTGGGGCACCTGCACAAAGACAATTTACAAACACAAAACAGATCAGTGAAAAGGATAAAGAAAAAATTTCAAAACAAGAGAGGGTTGCTCCAATCATGGAAATCCCATCACGAGTAACTTAAAAAGGCAAAGGTTGGCTGTGTTTTCAAAGAAAAATGGAAGGATGCACTATACTGCTGGATGAGCAATCAGCATCATGGATTGAATGCTACAATTTCAAACACGTTATACCTCAATATATGGACACAACAAGGAATATACTATTTCCCCAGCAATACAAGTGAGGGAAAATTTTCAAGAAGTTATTCGTTCTTTTTGTTTCTTTTTATAAGTGAATTTAGAACAATTATTTGTGTAATGCACAAAATTCAGTACAAGACTTGAAAAAAGAGCTAAGAACATAGTTGCACAAAGTTTTAAACTCTGCCCAAATCTATGTCATAAGAACTGGTGAAATAACATTCCCAGAATTTAATAGTTGCACGAAGTTTTAAACCCACGTTAACGCTGCAAGAATGGGCTCCTTAGCTTTTAATAAAGTAACTGAAGTTCCTAATTACTCTATCTATTTAGATTTTTCACAATCCCTATGAAGCAAGTATGCAGTGACATGTGGATGCATGATAACACAAAAATATATATTATTTGTATAAATCACTTTTTTCTAATTCAGCACTTCTAATGGAAATAAAAGCTTACGTTGAAGATCTAGTATAACTAATTAAGATCACCACCACAATGCTGTTTTTAGGTTCAATATGATTTGCAGCAGTTTACTGAATATTTTATTACAGAAACTATTCAACTATTTTGAAACCAGTGGTTTCCCTTTTTTGAAAGAAATTGGAAGGGTTTGGCTTCTTCAGACCAATGGAGGAAAAAGGACATTCAAGCTTTCCTTGTTCAACAAAGAACTCCGATAATTAATATAGTTTCCTTCTTTTATTTTCTTGCGTGTATGTAAAGCTCTTCCGAAAGTAAAAGAAAAAGGAGGAAATTTTTTCAAAAGATGCACTTTATCATCATGCATCAGCTAAGAATGCTGCTATTGCTGCTTTTCAGAATCAGGTTTGGTGAGTATCTATCACAGAACCTCATTCCTAAGACAATAATACTGTAACGACCCGGCCGATCGTTTTGAGTATTATAACCCCGTTTCCCCATTTACTGCTCAAATTGTACTTTACAGTTGTTGTGTGACTTGTCGGGGCAATTGGTTCGGGTCCGGTGAGGTTTTGGAATGAATTGGAACACTTAGTTCCAAGGTTTAAAGCTTAAGTTAAAATAGTGACCGGATGTCGACTTATATGTAAACGACCTCGGAATTTAATTCTAATGATTCCAATAGCTCCGTATGGTGATTTTGGACTTAGGAACGTGTCCGGAAAATTATTTGGAGGTCCGTAGTGGAATTAGGTTTGAAATGCCGAAAGTTGAATTTTTGGGAAGTTGGACCGGGGCGGTGACTTTTTTATATCGGGGTCGGAATCCGATTCTGAAAATTTGAATACCTCTGTTATGTCATTTATGACTTGTGTGCAAAATTTGAGGTCAATCGGACGTGAATTGATAGGTTCCGGAGTGGTTTGTAGAAACTAGAAATTTCAAAGTTCATTAGGCTTGAATTGGGGTGTAATTCATGGTTTTAGCGTTGTTTGAGGTGATTTGAGGGTTCGACTAAGTCCGTATGATGTTTTAGGACTTGTTGGTATATTTGGTTGAGGTCTCGAGGGGCTCGGGTGAGTTTTGGATGGTTAACGGATCATTTTTGGCCTTGGTAAAATTGCTGATATTTGCTGCTGCATTTTTCTGATTTTCTCTTTCGCGTTCGCGAAGAGTTTTTTCTGAGTGTGAGGTTTTGTTCTTCGCGTCCGCGAAGGGGAGGACGCGAACGCGAAGGTATGGTCTGTGTGTACATCGCGAACGCGTGAGAGGTGTCGCGTTCGCGAAGAAGAGTGAGGCTATTGGGGACCCCCGGGTCCTTGTTCTACGCGTTCGCGAGGTGGTGGTCGCGTTCGCGAAGGTCTGAGCTGGTGAAGCTTCGCGTTCGTGAAGCCGTGGTCGCGTTCGCGAAGGGTAAGATTTGCAAAGCTTCGCGTTCGCGAAGCTACGGTCGCGTTCGCGAAGGGTTAAATTTGTGGGCAGTCGAGTTGTGCTTCGCGAACGCGAGGGACCTGTCGCGTTCGCGAAGAAGAGAGGTCTGGACAGAGAGTTTAAGTTCTGAAAATGGGACTTCGGTTTTTGACGGATTTGAGCTCGGGAAGAGGCGATTTTTGGGAGTTTTTCAAGGGAAACAACGGGGTAAGTGTTCTTAACTCAATATTGGTTAAATTACCCGAATCCATGGTTGTTTTTATCATTTAATTGGTGAATTAAGTTGGAAAAGTTTGAAAACCCTCTTAGTTTAAATTGTGGATTTGAAGGCCGAGTTGTAGTCGGATTTGAGTAATTTTGGTATGGTTGGACTCGTGGTTGAATGGGGGTTCGGATTTTGTGAGTTTTATCGGATTCCGAGACGTGGGCCCCACAGGTGATTTTTGGGGCGTAATTTCGAATTTTTGGAAAATATTAGTAATTTGATATGGAATTAATTCCTATAATTTTTGTGAGCTGAATCAAATTAATTGTGGTAGATCTGAGCCGTTTGGAAGTTGATACGTGCAGAATGGAATTTCTGGAGCATTGCTTAGCTTGCTCGACATTGGATTTGGTTTGTTCGAGGTAAGTAACTCTTCTAATCTTGGAGTTGAGGGTATGAACCCTGAATATATGTATTTCGTGAATTGTTGGGAGGTGACGCACACGCTAGGTGACGGGCGTGTGGGCGTGCACTATAGAAATTGTGACATAATTGTTTCTGTAGAATTTTGTAGTTAAATGATCTTGGCATTTTCCATGTGGTTTTATGAGTTAAAGAAATTGAGCTGAAAAGCATATTAAAAACCATGTTGAGGTTATGTGCCAGTATTATTGGGACCCACATAGGTCATATTGTTGTGAATTATTTATTTTAAATTGAAAATTCATACTCAGTCATATTCATTTCATTGCATATCATATCTCAGTCTCTGTTGTTATTTATTGATACATCATATCATCATTTTGGGCTATTCTCATGACATTGTGAGCCCATGAGAGAGAGACTGGAGAGATTGATGACTGAGGGAGGCCGAGGGCCTGATTGTGAGGATATTTTTGGGATCGGGCTGCACGCCACAGCAGGCCATGTTGGCTTTATATATATTATTACTATTATATGGATCGGGGCTTCACGCCGTAGCAAGCCATGTTGGCTTTACATATATTATACTATTGCATGTGAGTTGGCCGTGCAGCACGTGAGTTAGCCGTGCGGATCCATATATTATACTATTGCACGTGAGTTGGCCGTGCATATCCAAATATTATTATAGCACGTGAGTTGTCCGTGCAGCACGTGAGTTGTCCGTACGGATCCAGATATGATATTATAGCACGTGAGTTGTCCGTGCAGCACGTGAGTTATCCGTGCTTATAGCGCTTGGGCTGTAGGAGCCCCTCATGAGTCTGTACACACCCCCAGTGAGCGCAATCAACTATAAACAGGGATCGGGCTGCACGCCGCAGCAGGTATTTTATAGCGCTGAGTGATTGAGTGTGCTGAGCATAGTGAGAGAGAATGCGAGAGAGATTGAGTACTCTGAGAGTGTCAGTACATGAGTACAATCTCTAAGATACATTGCATTGACATGCACACATGACATATATGCATAGAGATGTGTTTTCCTCATGCTGTATGGTATCACATAATTCATCATTTCTCACACATGTTGACAGATGGGTATAGTGATGCATTTGTTTACACGGGTTATCTGGAAAGAAAATGAAACATATCATTTATTATTGAAAGGATTTTGGGAAAATTATTGCTTTCAAACTTATTCATATTTTTGACAACTTCGGCAAACGATCTGGGTTTTCACTGATGTACTTGAAATGAAGAACTATTATTTTTGAAATCATAATTTGGTTGAGCATTTAATCTCTGAGTTACTTCTGGTATTATTTGTTTTATGTTGTTATGGACTGTTGTGGACTAGTGGTTTTGGACCCGACCTTGGCAGAAGCTCGTCACTACTTTCAACCTAAGGTTAGGTTTGTTACTTACTCAGTACATGGGGTCGGTTGTACTGATACTACACTTCTGCACATTGCGTGCAGATGTTGGCTGTTGTTGCTGTGCTCGATGGTTGCGGGATTTGAAGATGTACCTGCGTTCCTGTTGTAGCTGTCTCTTGTTCATGGTAGCCTTAGATTTATAAAAGCTCTGTTTATATATTATTCAAACAGACTATGTATTTATTTCATTTCCGCTTTGTATACTCTATTCTTAGAAGCTCATGATTTGTACTGTCAATTCTTGGGGAAATGCAATGGTTTCATATATTTTCTTTAATAATTGTCTTGTTAAATTACATTGGAATTGGATAGTGAATAGTTGGCTTACCTAACGGGTTGGGTTAGGTACCATCACGACTAGTTGGATTTTGGGTCGTGACAAATACGCTAGCTTTTTATAAATGACATCATACAGTATTTGGCTAGAGTTGCTTCATCTTTTCTAACTATTTAATCCACAATAGTTGTCATGATTACTATACACCTTCAAAAATATGATCTCAACCCTTCCATAAGAAAACTTTTGACATTCTGAAAGTCAATAATTATACGCATAAATATACAGGACTCTCGCTCAAAGTGAATACATCAAGTTAAAGCAATACGACAACACAAAAATCAAGGGACTTACCTTTGGAAGCTTTACAATGAATACCAATATAGCGTGGAGTAGTATTGGACCCTTCCATGATTCTTGTCTTATGTATGTATATATGTGAGTGTGTGCTTTACTTAGGAGAATCTACGGTCCCTCCCCCCCCCCCCCCCCGCCCCAAAAACAAATTCTACAATACAACTTTTATTTCGCTAATACCAGACAGATTGGTGCCAGTTAGACGAAAGATTACAGACGAATCAGTTTGAACAGGAGTTCTATAAGATTGTGTCATAAGATATTCACCAAGGTTAAAATTCCTAGCATAATCAATTTTCGATACACAGAATGCTTTCATTAGAAGCGAGCAGATTACTGATGCTGTTTTAATAGCAAATGAAAGATTGCATGCTATATTAAAAAAAAGGTAAACAGGGGCTGATGTGTAAACTGGACATGGAGAAGGATTACGACCAGGGAAGCCGAAGGTTTCTACTCAATATGAGCCAAAACGAGTTTGGCAGTGAAAAGTTCTTATTGGGGATAAAGTGGTGCGGAATTGCTGTTCATTGGATGAACTTCTATGAGCAATCAAAGTATACATCCTCATCAGTGGATGTCCAGAAGAATGCTTAATGCAGTGTCATATAAAGCTATTCAGGAGTGGATAAGAGGTGTACAGAGAGGATAGAGCATAAATAAGTCAAAGCTTATATCATACTAGTTTTTTCCAGATGACACGGTAATATCTTATAAGGTGAGGAGAATCAACATATGATAAAGAGGCAGCTTGAATGTGAGCTCATAACTTGTAATGAAATATCACCTTTAAGTATCGGGTACAATTCTTTGAAACTGAGCTATCTTTGATGTAAGCAACTTTTTGGCCCTTGAGATGATCTGGCACACAATCTGTATCATATCTGTCAACAATCTCAACAACCTGCAAATGCTTTTTTGGTCAACCATCTAAACCAAACTTATTGATCAAGAATGAAGAGCCAATAGATTATGCAGACTAATGTCTTTAATCAACAGAAGAGCTAACGCTTACACTTTCAGAAGCATGAAGACAGAGAAGTCCAATTGGAATAAAAATGACGCCTATCAAGAAAAACATTGAAATAACCTGTTAAGAAGACGTAGTCAGAGAAGTTCAATACCCTGTTGATTTATAAAAGGAAAGGGACATTTCAGAGAAAGACTTCTATTTTAATTACCCATGCTGGTGTCAGGACAGGTTTACATGCCGGAAGATTTTGTTGAGTAAACTGATATACAGCTGCAAATGTGAGAATGAAACGTCAATATTTAGGCTCTACTTCTGTAATTGGTAGGTTATGAAGTATAAATAGAGTCGCATTACACTAAGCTTACGATATAATACTGAGAAATGAGGAAGAACAATGGGAAACTGATGATAATAATAATAAGAAGAAGAAGAAGAACAATAATAAGAACAATAACATAATATCAACTTGATGAGTACCAATCAGTATAGAACAAAAGCTTAATTGAAACAATCATAACTTGATATTTCGAGTGAAGATGCATCAGCAATCCTAGTGTCACAATCACATAAGAGAGATGGCATAACGAACTCCTCAAACTCACATATTCTCCTCTTATATGCTTATTATAAAGAAACAGACATACCAAGACTCTAGCAACGGCGGTAACCTTTAGTAAGCGAAGTACAATTGGAACCTATCTTCCAAAGAATGCTTTCACGCTACTGAGGAAGCTTATTTAATCCCGTCACTTGACCCAAAAGCAGAATTTATAACCAACAGGTAGACACACCAAACTCTTACTTTATTATGGATGCAGACACTATCTCTCTTCATATGAAAGCCACTCTCAGTTGATCCTATTTCGAAGCGACATAAACCAATTACTTTGAGTTTATATCTTAACATTTCTGTAGAAACCAAGCAAGTCCTCTGATATTAGACATTTTCTTCACATAACTATTGTTAAATTGACCATACTAATATCGTGACTTGATTATATGTCTTGCCTAATGTCTCTATAAGAATCGGGTAAAGTCCCATTAAAGGTCTTGATAAATACGAGAAGGATGGCATAAGGTCACCGCCTAATTCATAATGATAGTATCCTCATAAGTCCTTCCCAGCTAAGCTAAGGGTCAACCAAGGCAACCACGATCTCTATCACCGACTAACACAACCATTAACTCCCCATCACCACATACCAGAAATAACTAATAACCATCCCAAACCACAACCCCACACAATGCTGTTGCAACTCGAAACTCAACCTCTATCAACATAACCCAAAGTACCACCAGCATAACATCAACAAGACCCACAAAAGAGACATTTAACAAGTATTTTATAACAAGAAGAAATTTTCTCTAGTTTAAACATTGGCAGCAGCTATTGCAAATTTAAAATTTCTGAATATTTAGTTCGGATCTACTCCTTAAAGTACCTGGCTCGCTGAGAGAATTTCTACCCATAAGAACTTCTTCTTTGTTTTTGACTTTTTGTTGGTTTTAATTCATAGTATTCATGATGGAAGGTTATTCTGCTCTATAACATCTGTTAATTTACAGATATGTATAGTGTAATCTTGTCCTACATTGGAAGAGGAGTAATATCTCCTTGTAGTGTATAGCTATAAATAAGGACCTCTTGTATTGTATTTATCATCTAATATCAATAACATATTTTCTCCCGTGCCTTCTCACATGGTATCAGAGCATTAGTGAGAAACTCGTCGCCGTGCAATTTTCCAGCGACTTAGAAGGTTGTCCGTAAGCAAATCACTTTCTGTTGGCGTTGTGCAAAAACCAACACCACAATAAGACTCCTCAGGCTCCGGAGACCAAACCCCAGTCAACCCCACCGGAAAACACACGTCCACGCGCCTGGAAAAGAAAAACAAAATCCGGCGAGATCGGACCCATGCGCCGGCGCGTGAGCACTGTTCCGGCCAGATTTTGAAAAAGTTCCAGTTGAACAGTAGGATTGCCTGGTAATTCCGATCCTACCCTCACTGGTTTTGTTTCATTCCGACCACTTTGAGTTTTTCAGTCAGCTACAGTAGATTCCGGTGTGAACAGTGTTTCCGGCGTGACTTGTTTCTCCCGATCTTCATCCTCTGAGTCTTGGGTCATTGATTCAGGTGCATCAAATCATATTTCTGGTAACAAATCTCTTTTCACTACTATTTCATATTCTCAATCTGTTCCAAAAGTCACAATGGTCAATGGGTCTCAAACCATGGCAACTGCAGTAGGTGAAGCAAGCCCACTTACTTCCTTACCTTTAGATTCAGTCATTTATGTTCCTAATAGTCCTTTTAATCTTATAGATGTTAGTCGCTTAGCCAAATCACTTAAATGCGTTGTTTTATTTCTTGATGACCATGTTTTTATACAGGAACGCAGTACGGGGCGGATCATTGGTACCGGACGTGAATCAAACGGACTTTATTACCTTATCCTTGCTAAATCACATGAACTCACATCTTGTCTTAGAACTTGTCCTGTTACTGATTCACCAGATTATTACATAAACGATTGGGATATCCCAATTTGTCAAAACTTCAGAAAATGGTATCTGGTTTATCTCACTTGTCAGCTCTAGAGTGTGAGTCATGTCAGCTCGGTAAGCATACTCGCTCCCATTTCCCTCGGCTTCTTGATAATCGAGTAGAGTCACCTTTTACTTTAGTCCATTCAGATCTTTGGGGTCCTAGTCGGGTCAGTTCCACCTTGGGATTCCGCTACTTTGTCAGTTTCATTGATGATTATTCTAGGTGCACTTGGATATTTTTGATAAAAAATCGATCTGAGTTGTTTTCTATTTTCTAGACCTTTCACGCTGAAATTCAAAATCAATTTGGGGTTTCTATTCGCACATTTCGTAGTGATAATGGCCGAGAGTATTTGCCTTCCCCATTTCAGTAGTTTATGAAATCTCATGGGATTATTCATCAAACATCTTGTCCGTACACATCTCAACAAAATGGGGTAGCTGAAAGAAAGAATAGACATCTTATTGAAACTGCTCGTACTCTACTCATACAATCTCATGCTCTGTTGCGTTTTTGGGGGATGCAGTTCTTACATCTTGCTATCTTATTAATCGTATGCCATCTTCAGCTATCCAGAACCAAATTTCATTCTCTGTCATGTTTCCCCACTTACCTTTGTTCTCTTTTCCACCCTGTATCTTTGGAAACACTTGTTTTGTCCATAACCTTACTCCAGGAACAGATAAGTTAGCTCCTCGTGCTCTTAAGTGCGTATTTCTGGGTTTCTCAAGAACACAAAAGGGGTATCGATGCTACTCTCTTGACCTCCAACGGTACCTTATGTCCGCTGATGTTACCTTCTTTGAAACCTAATCATACTTTACAGATTCAGGTCATCACTTAGATATTTCTGAGGTACTACCAGTTTCATCTTTTGGAGATTCAATCACTCCAGCTCCACCACCTACAGCTCCAGTTGTAGCTCTACCACCTATAACTCCAGTTCCACCACCTACAGCTCCAGTTGTAGCTCCACCACCTATAGCTCCAGTTCCTCCACATAATCCAGTTCAACCTTCTGCAGCTCCACCACTCTTGACTTATCATCGTTGTCCACATCCAGCATCGGGCCCATGTGATTCACTCCCCGCATCAGATTCTGCACCTACTTCGGACTTGTCTCCTCTTAGTCAACCAATTGCACTCCGCAAAGGTGTACGATCCACACTTAATCCTAATCCCCACTATGTCGGTTTAAGTTATCATCGCCTGTCGTCACCTCATTATGCTTTTATATCTTCTTTGTCCACTGTTTCTATTCCTAAGTTTACAGGTGAGGCACTATCTCATCCAGGATGGCGACATGCTATGATTGACGAGATGTCTGCTTTACATGCGAGTGGCACTTGGGAGCTTGTTCCTCTTCCTGCAGGTAAGTCTACTATTGGTTGTCGTTGGGTTTATGCAGTCAAAGTCGGCCCGGATGGCCAGGTTGATCGGCTTAAGGCTCGTCTTGTTGCAAAAGGATATACTCAGATTTTTGGGCTTGAATATAGTGATACTTTCTCTCCCGTGGCTAAAGTAGCATATGTTTGTCTCTTTTTGTCCATGGCCGTTGTACGGCATTGGCCTCTTTATCAGTTAGACATTAAGAATGCTTTTCTCCACGGTGATCTTGAGGAAGAAGTTTATATAGAGCAACCACCTGGTTTTGTTGCTCAGAGGGGGTTTAATGGTTGTGTGTGCAGATTGCGCAGGTCACTATATGGTTTGAAACAGTCCCCTCGAGCTTGGTTTGGTAAGTTCAGCACAATTATTCAGGAGTTCGGCATAACTCGTAGTGAGGCTGATCACTCTGTGTTTTATCGGCATTCTGCTCTTAATCTGTGTATTTATCTAGTGGTTTATGTTGATGATATTGTTATTACTAGCAATGATCAAGATGGTATTACTAATCTGAAGCAACATCTCTTTCAGCACTTCCAGACTAAGGATCTGGGCAGATTGAAGTATTTTCTAGGTATAGAGGTCGCCCAGTCTAGCTCAGGTATTGTTATTTCACAGCGGAAGTATGTCTTAGACATTCTTGAGGAGACTGGAATGATGGGTTGCAGACCTATTGACTCACCTATGGATCCGAATGCTAAGCTTCTGCCTGGACAGGGGGAGCCTCTTAGAGACCCTACGAGATATAGGAAATTGGTTGGCAAATTGAATTACCTCACAGTGACTAGACCTGACATCTCTTTTCCGTTGAGTGTTGTAAGTCAGTTTATGGATTTTCCCTGTGATAGTCACTGGGATGCAGTTGTTCGCATTCTTCGGTATATAAAGTCAACTCCAGGCGAAGGATTACTATTCGAGGATCAAGGCTACGAGCAGATTGTTGGGTACACAGATGCTGATTGGGCAGGATCACCTTTTTGATAGACGTTCTACGTCTGGATATTGTGTTCTAGTAGGAGGTAACTTGGTATTGTGGAAGAGCAAGAAACAGAATGTAGTTGCTCGATCTAGCGCCGAAGCCGAATATCGGGCCATGGCTATGGCGACGTGTGAGTTAGTTTGGGTCAAGCAGTTGCTCAAGGAGTTAAAGTTCGGAGAAATCAGCAAGATGGAACTAGTGTGTAATAACCAAGCTGCTCTTCATATTGCGCCAAATCCGGTGTTCCATGAGAGGACTAAACACATTGAGATCGACTGTCACTTTGTCAGAGAAAAAATACTTTCAGGAGATATTGTTACAGAGTTTGTAAAGTCGAATGATCAACTAGCAGATATTTTCACTAAGTCTCTTACTGGTTCTCGTATTAGCTATATGTGTAACAAGCTCGGTACATATGATGTGTATGCACCGGCTTGAGGGGGAGTGTTAGTTTACAGATATGTATAGTGTAGTCTTGTCCCACATTGGAAGAGGAGTAATATCTCCTTGTAGTGTATAGCTATAAATATGAACCTCTTGTATTGTATTTATCATCTAATATCAATAACATATTTTCTCCCGTACCTTCTCACAACATCAATGCGCACTCTCCACAAGTCAAAACAAAGAAAGTTGAGGACTTCCACAGTTTTTTCATTGCTGAGATCTATTATAGCTTTATGCATGTCCTTGACAATTTAAAGCAGGCGCAAATTCTCTCAAGTTGCCGCATATCATATTATCTATCTATTATAATAGTTGACAAATACTCTTTCCCGTTATGGATAGCAAAGTATGGCCGATCATTGTGGGTATAGGGATAGATCCCTGGCAGCAATTTATTTTTTTCATGATTACGATCAAAGGAGCTTTCTTTCCTTAAACCGTTGCCCCAAAATCTTAACAAAATTTAACTATCACAGAAACCTGGCTCATAGGATAACTGAATCTTTTTGCACTTTGAGCTTACCATTATTCAGATGTCGTCGAACTGGACGGGAACAAGATTCTACAGATTCTGCACCATTTCCTGACAAAGTACCGGCTCCCTCCACATCCATTCAATCAAAATAATTCAGGAGCCCTCAAACAATAATACAAACGCCAGTAGAATCTCTACTCAAGAATCTGCAGCTGGAGCAAAAAATCTATACATAGTAAATTTTACATTTCAATACCCATTCAATCTAAAGTCGAAGCGCCATTTGGCTGCTGAGAAAATCCATAAAAAAGGGCAGCTCGGTGCACTAAGCTCCCGCTATGCGCGGAGTCCGAGGAAGGGCCGGACCACAAAGGTCTATTGTACGCAGCCTTACCCTGCATTTCTGCAAGAGGCTGAGAAAATCCATAAGAATTGAAATAACATACTCCCTCTGGCCCGTTATGCGGCCACTTTCCCTTTTAGTCTGTTTTTTATTTTGAAACAATTTAACTTTAAAATTTTCATTTTACGCTCAACGAGGTGATTTATTGGCACACAAATGCCAATAGCTTGTTTTAAATCACAAGTTTCAAAACTCTTTTCTTAAACTCCGTGCTCAGTCAAATAATGTCACATAAATGCGACAAAGTGAGTAGTAAAATTGAGCTCCAGCATCAAGAAAATTTAAGCACACTATTGGTGTGTTTGGTATGAAGAAAAACAATATTCCCATGTTTGATTTGTCAAAATATTTTGAAAAATATTTGCTCAAGGAAAACAAGTACCTTAAATCAGGAAAATGACTTTCCTGGTGAGAGTAGGAAAAACAAGTTCTATAAGTTGCATTCCAGGCTGATTGTCTCCTCTCCACCCCCAACACCCTCCACCCCCACCCCCAATTCCCACCTCAATTCCCAATTCTCCATCACAACCTCCCCCTCCCCCCCCCCCACACACACACTCCTCCACCCCCACCGCATCCACCCTCCTCCAATTCTCACCCCCCCCCTCCACCCCACCTCCCCAAACCCCATACCAACCCCACCCTCAACCACCATAGTGTATGCCTTAGATTATTATATAAATATTCTTGTAATAATATTTTCTGCTCACTTACCAAACACCATAAAATAAGTAGGAAAATCACTTATTTTCAAGGAAACATTTTCCCTGAAAAAATCATTTTCCTTTCATACCAAACACACACTAAAGAGTGGAACAAGTCGATTTTATCGAACCCATCTGCTATAATAACAATAATAAAGTGCGATCAAGCTCTTCAAACTGGGACTTCTTAATTTACCAAAACATTTAATTTCAAAAGATCATACATATGAAATTGAGCTACAAAATCGAAATTCTAGTTCAATTAAGGTCGCTCTAAAATATAGCGGAAAAAACTAAGTAGTGCAATTCAAAGATAATGTTAAAATCCATACCTGGGAAACAAATAATTGGAAAATTGAACTTAGTACAATGGTTGATATAACTGCGATTCCGAATTTATATGGGAAATCGATGAATGTGAATAGAAGTTAATGTATATGGAATGCGAGAGATTGCTTTTGACAGAGGAAAAGCATAGTGAAAACACGCATATATACGTTTCGAGCGATGAGGTGAAAGTCTCCCCATAGAAGTCTTCCTTTTTCGTGGTATTGTTTCTAAAAAACGAAAAAAAAGAAGTTATTTTTCTAAAATAAATACGATTAAAAAGAAAAACATTTACTAATACAAAACATTTGGCATTCGTTGTAGAAAAAAATGAAAATTATTTTCTATTTTTTCAACAAAAAAAAAAAGAACTGAAACCAATCATAAATAATGATTTTTTTTCAATTTTTGCAAAAAATGAAAACACTTCTAGAGTATGATTTTGTTTTTGTTTGAAAAATTAAAAGAATTTCTCTAATGGCTTTATATTTTCTATACAACTTTGATTGCATAGATATTCTAATCAAATAATACCAATATATAAAGTAAACAATAAATTCGACGAAATATTTATATAAAAAAAAATCTCACTTTATATTAATTGAGTCCAAACTAGTTACTCTTTAATATCCAAGCCTAAACTATTTACTTTTCCTACCTATGCGGCCAAAACTATTTACCCGGCCCACTCATTAGCTATTTGCCTTCGCATTTGAAGTACATAATGTTAAACATCCACCTTCATTTTTGCAAGGTTACTTAGTAGCTATTACAACATGATAACTAAACAATTTGGTCTTTCTTTATTTTAGTGGCAAATACGATTACTTAATATATTAAATTTACCAGATCTGATTTTTGTGTGTGTATGAAGACTCACCATTGTTGAGCTTGAAACTTCTGAATTTGAAATTTTATTTTAAAGATTTATTGTTTGATTCAATGCGGGTGCTATAAAATATTGTTTATAGTGCATTCGAATAAGCTTCCGGGATCTGAATTTTTATATGTATTTGAATATCCACCATTGTTGGGCTTGAAGCTCTTGAATTTAAAACTTTTACTTTGAAGATTTCTTGTGTAACGACCCGACCTGTCGTTTTGAGCATTTACGCTTCGCTCGGTTGTTTGAGGGCATGAGTAGCTACGTATGATGCATTATGACTTATGTGAATTATCGGTTTCGATTTTCAGGTTATTCGGAATCGAATTGGAAGAGTGGATTTCATTGTTGAAGCTTTAAATTGGGAGAGTTGATCAAGTTTGACTTTTTGTGAATTTGAACCCCGGAACAGAGTTTTGATAGTTCTGTTAGCTCCGTTGGGTAATTTTGGACTTAGAAGCGCATCCGAATTTTGATTCGGAGGTCCGTGGTTGTTTTTGGCTTGAAATGGCGAAAGTTGGATTTTTTGGGAAGTTTGACCGGGGGGGTTGACTTTTGATATCGGGGTCGGAATCCGATTCTGGAAATTGAAATAGCTTCGTTATGTTATTTTGGACTTGTGCGCAAAATTTAAAGTCATTCCGGATTGATTTGCTATGTTTCGGCACGAGTTATTGAATTTGGAAGTTCAAAGTTCATAGATTTTGATTGGAGGTGCGATTCATCGTTTCGATGTTGTTATGCGTGATTTGAGGCGTCGAGTAGGTCCGTGTTATGTTATTGGACTTGTTAGTATATTCGGATGGGGTCCCGAGTGGCTCGTATGAGTTTCGGACGAGGTTCGGATCAATTTCGTTTCATATTGCATTGTTGAAGGTTGCTGGATGCGAGATAGTGAGATTGAGTACTCTGAGAGTGTGAGTACACGATTCATCTCTGAGATACATGGCATTGGCATGCACACATGGCATACATGCATAGAGATGCATTTTCTTCTCATGATGTATGGTATCACGTCATTCATGATTTTTTACACACATAGATATGTGGGCATAGAGAGTGATTTCACACTTGTTATCTGGAAAGAAAATGAAATATCTTATTTATTGTGGAAAAGATATTTGGAAAAATTACAGTTTTCAAACTTACTCATATTTTTGGCATTTTCGGTAAAAGATTTGGATTTTCACTAAGATACTTAAAAAGCATGACTATTTTTTGGAACTGTAAACGAGCTGAGCATTTTACTTCTGAGATACATCTTTTATTACCTGTATTATGTTGTTATTAACTGTTGTGGAATATTGGTATTGTACCCGACCTTGTGTTAGCTCGTTACTACTTTCAATCTAAGGTTAGGTTTGTTACTTATTGAGTACATGGGGTCGGTTGTACTCATACTATACTTCTGCACTTTGCATGCAGATGTTGGTTGCTGATGTTGCTGTGTTCGATGGGAGTTGGATTGAAGATATACCTACGTCCCGATTGTAGCTGCCCCGTATTCGTGGTAGCTTTAGATCTATAAAACTCTGTTTATATACTTTTCAAACAGACGATGTATTTATTTCATTTCAGCTTTGTAAATTTTATTCTTAGAAGCTCATGATTTGTACTACCAGTCCTTGGAGAATATATAAGATTCAAATAATTTTCTTAATTGCTTTATTAATTATTATTGAAATTGGTTAGTGGTTAACTGGCTTACCTAGCGGGTTGGGTTAGGTACCATCACGACTAGTTGGATTTTGGATCGTGACAAGGTAGTATCAAAGCTCTAGGTTTATAGGTTCTACAAGTCATGAGCAAGTGTCTAGTAGAGTCTTGCGGATCGGTATGATGACGTCCATACCTATCTTCGAGAGGCTACAATACATTTAGGATATACTTCCCATCTTTCTTTCCTTATCGTGCGGCATTGATTTAGCTTGAAGTGTAACTCTTTGAATTCCTTCCACGCATTCGTATGCATATATGAGCGCTCGGTATCAGCTGTGCATTGCCGGCTTGTGATTCTATGAACGAGGTTCGAGATGTGTATTCTGTGTTTTGGTGATGGGCTAGTCTGGAGGACTTAAGGCCAGGTTTTGATGGTAGCTTAAGCACGGAGATTTTGATTGTGTGAGCACGTGCTTTTGGGACTTATAGGTCCGTTGGTGTCCCTATTAGTGGAATTTGTGATTGGATGACTATGTTGTGAGTATGATGAGACTGCGAGATGTGTTCAGATTATTCAAATGTGACGAGAAGAGTTTGCTTGAGATGTAGCAAGGACTATAGGGTATTTGATTTCTGTCTTGATTTGGCGTATGGTCTTGAATTATGGGTGTGCTGAGGGATCTCTAATGTTGTTTAGTTGCGGAGTGAAGTAGATTCTCATATGTTGTTGATGAGTTCAGAATCAAGAAGATTAAGTGATTGCGTAGTAGTCGTGACTGTGGAAAGGTATAGAGAGATGTCAGTTTGAGGGAGAGCAGGTGGGTTATCTCCTGCGAGGTGTCCTGAGGTTGTGTGGTCCTTATGATGTTTTGTAAAGAGTTCTCTTTTACCAATGAATGATATGTGTTGCGATTTGAGTTTGGATTGCTTGTGGAAGTTGTCTTGACTATTACAAGGGTGAATGCGAGATTAGCAGACAATTTGAAGTATTAGATGGTTTCCGTTCAAGAGCTCGGGAAGGATTTAGTTGAATCTCACTGTGGTATTATGGTAGTAATGAGGGTATGGTTATTGTGAGTAGTCAAATATTTTATTCCATGGATTTGAGCCAAGTGGGGGAGTCTGATATCGACAAGTTGATTGCACGATTGTGTGTTGTATTGGTTTCGGTTCGAGGTATACTGGTGAATCAGCTATGACTGCAGGGGTTGGGATTGAGGATGACTCGGGTAAAGAAATTTCTGGATACAGGTTGTATTACACTCTATGGGTATATGAGAAATCATAAAATAATTGAGTGGTTATTCGCGAAGGATGTAGTGTACATGGAGTAGGAATTTGCTCGGTTGCTTAGGAGTGTGGGTTACTCTTTACTCCCTTGGGTATTGGTGTACTAATGGGTCATAGGTCGTTCGGTCCGTTTGGTCGGTTTAATTGAGATTTGAGTAGAGTAAATGACTCTCGAGAATTATTCTAATGGATTCAAGATATATATGTAGCGATTTGAAATTTTCAAGATTTGTATATGGCTAGAAATTGGGAGTTGCATTAGATGGAGTTGATACTTGTGGCATTTTATATCATTGTGGGTTGTGCATTTCAGTATCAAGAAGGTGAAGGAAACAGTTTTAGGTTCACATAAGGTCTCTTTAGAATGAACGTCTCGGTTGTGGTGCCTTGGGGTGCTTAAGAGGGAAGTCAACGGCTTATGGGCCTTAGGGCGTTGTGGTTTTATACTAGGGTCTCTTGTGTGGTGAATTTTGGTTAGGGATTGGGGTGTTCTAGCAAGGAGAAGTATCAATTTAAATGCAGTTTGGAAAGGACTTGGTGGAATAGGACATCTTGATAGTAGGTTGGGTTAGCACAGTAATGGGTATGATCAGTTCTTTGGGTACTTATGACGTGACTAGTCTCTACAGGTATTTCGTGGCAATGCTCTTGGGTTTTGGCAACCTGCATGGCTGGGTTGAGTTAGAGAGATTCGGTTCAGATAGCTTGGTTATGTACAAATGGGTTTCGAAGAGTTCTCAATGGTTTTTACCAAAGTTCGAGGGGTATATTTCCTGCTGGCGTGAGGAGCATGTGGTGTATAGTGAATTTCTCCTGGATGAAATCAAATAAAAGGTCATTGGCTAATTGAGCATGTAGTTGCTTGTGACTCGGAGTGGACTATGAAGTCCTCGTATTTTTCATATGATGGCATGGTATATACGGTGTGTTGTGTGGGATTGAGATTTACATGAGCGAGATCACAGTTCTGTTTGGAAGGGAAGGTCATAAAATTCATAGGCAACATGGACGGTTTCAGATGACTAGGTAAATGATATTACTATTTGGTATGGCTTGATGAGAGTATACATTTCAGGAGGGCAATGTGTTTTGATGTATGGATACTTCACTGATACTATGGCACTCTTCTAGTTGATCGACTACAGATATTCAAATTTTGCTATGTGGCACGAAAGAATTTTAGAAGTATTCCTCATGGGATGATCGTGTATGAGAGATGTGTTAGACATTTTGGCGGTGGAGTTGGGATCAGATGTGGTGATTCGTGTGTTCTATGGATTTGGAGACTAGGAGTTCTCAGAAGCAGATTGTTTCATGGTTGTGGACTGTGAAGTCGTGGCCGAAGCTAGCCGAATGATAGTATGTGTTATGATTCAGTCAATTGTAGGCTTTCAGAGGTTTATTTATCTATTTATGGGTGTCCGGAGTTGATTTGGGGGTCCATTGGTAGTCCCAATTAGGATGTGTATTCTACACTAAGTTGGATTGGTTGGCTCCATAATGCTATTGTTGAGGGATGTGTCATTCGGTTGTTGCTGAGCTTATTCGTGTTCTAAAATTTTATGTGAGTTACTCTTCTATGCTACGAGGAGTTGTGATTCGTTGGTTTTAGGCACACATGGTGCGGTTCTATTGTGGTCTTATAGCAAAATTTGAGCGAGATGAGTAGTTGGGTATTGCATGATTGAGGATGTATTGGTTATGTTCTTTCGGGTTTGTGTGGCATTGTGTCATCTGCTTCTCCGTGGTTATGGTAATGCACTTTGGGTACTCAATGCCGAATTTTGTGTGGCTATTGATTTTGAGCATGGTGGCTCGAGGTGTCTTAATATGGGCCAGTGTTTGGATGGGGTCGCACATTGCGGCAGAGTTGTGTTGAGACATGATCCTTCGTGTTAGATTCGTGTGTTTTGGTTCTATGGTATGTGATAGGTTCTTAGCATTGCGTTGTGGTGGTGCTCGTTGAGCTTGCGGGACAGTTCTCTCGTCTGAGTCATTTGTTTTCCATGATTGAGTATATTCGGAATGTTGCTTATTGGTGCACGGATTGTACGGGTTATGGCTTTAGATTGTATTGATGTGTCATTTTACTAGAGTGGTCGTGCTGGATGAGATGAGGTCATTGGACCTAGAATGGATACTATCGGAATAGATTACAGCATGGTTGGAAGGATAATATCGAAAGTCGGCTTAGAAATTTGCTATAGTTCTTGTCGAAGGAGAAGGAGTTCCATGACTGGTTGATCGGATGAATGGTTACGAGTTTCTGCATGTTTTTTTCATCATCAACAGTGTACGAAGGTTTTAGAATGAAGTCTTGTTTGATATGAGGTTTATTACCTGTATTGGGTTATTTTGAGCAGCTACTGTGATTAGAAATCATTGCTACGAGTATCTGTGTTATGTGGTATATCATGCGATTGTATCTTGGGTTATGATTGCAGCTTGGTATAGTTTGTTCAGACTTATACAGTGTGTAGGTTGCGAGATTCAGATCTTATAAGAAATTCCGGATGTTGGAAAAAAAAATGGATTCCAAGGCTTATGAACTAGGTTGAATTGAGAAATTTCAGTTATGTGCTGTTATCATACCTATATGGTATAGGGTGACGTGGGGTCACCCCCGGGTACGTGCGTGGTAAGATAGAATATGATTTGCTGGCTTGAAAACAACTCTTTGCACGTTCGAGGACGAACATATGTTTAAGTGGGGGAGGATGTAATGACCCGACCTGTCATTTTGAGCATCTACACTTCGCTCGGTTGTTTTAGGGCATGAGTAGCTTCGTATGATGCAATATGACTTATGTGAATCGCCGGTTTTGATTTTCAGGTTATTCGGAATAGAATTAGAAGAGTGAATTTCATTGTTGAAGCTTTAAATTGGGAGAGTTGATCAAGTTTAACTTTTTGTGAATTTGAACTAGGAACGAAGTTTTGATGGTTCTGTTAGCTCCGTTGGGTGATTTTGGACTTAGGAGCGCGTCCGGATTTTGATTCGGAGGTCCGTGGTTTATTTTGGCTTGAAACGGTGAAGGTTGAATTTTTTTGGAAAGTTTGACCGGGGGTGACTTTTGATATCGGGGTCGGAATCTGATTCTGGAAATTGGACTAGCTTTGTTATGTTATTTGGGACTTGTGCGCAAAATTTGAAGTCATTCTGGATTGATTTGTTATGTTTCGACACGAGTTATTAAATTTGGAAGTTCAAAGTTTATAATTTGAGGTGCGATTCATCGTTTCGATGTTGTTATGCGTGATTTGAGTCTTCGAGTAGGTCCGTGTTATGTTATTGAACTTGCTAGAATATTCAGACGGGGTCCCGAGTGGATCAGATGAGTTTCAGACGAGAATCGAATAAATTTTGTTGCATATTGCATTGTTAAAGGTTGCTGGTTCTGGTGTTTTAGCACCTGCGAAAATGGGCTCGCATGTGCGATAGTCGCAGGTGCGACAAATGCATCGCAAATGCGAGATGAGATCTGGATGAGGAGGCCCGCAGAAGCGGCCAATGCGCGCAGAAGCACGACTGCAGGTGCGATGCTAGGCATCGCAAAAGCGATCATTGCTGGCCAAGCTGTTCTCGCAAAAGCGAGATTTTCCCCGCAGAAGCGAAGGTCGCAGATGGGACCTCTTTTTCGTAGGTGCGGATTGACTAGGCAGAACCCTTTAAGTTCGAGGGTTCGCGGTTTGTCACCCATTTTTAGATTTTGGAGCACAGTTTAGGCGACTTTTGGAGCAATTTTCATCGCAAGGATTGGGGTAAGTGTTCTACACTTGGTTTTGATCTTATTCTATGAATCTACCTTCGTTTTTGGTAATTAGATTGTGAATCTTAAAGAGGAAATTGAGGGTTTTGGCCTAAAGTTTCATAATATGAATTTTTGAGTTTTAAACATCGAATTGGAGTCGAATTTGAGTAAAACTAGTATGGTTGGACCCATAATTGAATGAGTTGTTGGATCTTGTAAATTTTGTCGGGTTCTGAAGTGCGGGTCCGGGTTGGGATTTTGGCCGATTTTGGGCTTTTGATTCAAGATTTGATCTTTTTCGGGATTGGTTCCTTTAGCATTATTTGATGTATTTGAGTTTATTCTGGTTAGTTTCGAGCCGTTTGAAGGTCGGAACGCACGGGATGGCATTTTGGAGCATCGCTTGTCTTGTTCGATGTTGGAATTGGCTTGTTTGAGGTAAGTAACTCTTCTAATCTTGGAGATGAGTGTATGAAACCTCAAAATACGTGTTATGTGATTAGTGTTGAGGTGACGCACATGCTAGGTGATGGGCGTGTGGGCGTGCACCATGTGAATCGAGACTCTGTTGTACCCATGGCACTGTATAATGGTCCTACTTTGTGGATATCCGTGTTTTCACCATGTGATAAAGTAGTTAAGTTATCAATCATACTAGATATCATGTTTAGGCATTATGCCGATACTGTTTGGACCCACAGTGGTCGTTTCTTACTATGATATCACTGATTTCATTGATATTTCATACTCAGTTATATCCATGCATTCATACCATATCTCAATCTCAGTTATTATTTACTGATACATCATATCATTGTTGCCGGGATAGTTTCAGGACATTGTGAGCCTATGAGTGAGACTGAAAAGATTGATGACTAAGTGAGGCCGAGGGCCTGAGTGAGAGTGACATTTTGGAATCGGGCTGCACGCCGCAGTATATTATAATGCTTATATTTTATATGGATCGGGTTGCACGCCGCAACAAAACTTATGGCTATTTATATATTATGGGATCGGACTGCACACCGCAACGATATAACGCTTGGGCTGAAGGAGCTCCTCCGGAGTCTGCACACACCCAGTGAGCGCAGTCGATGATATATATGTGGATCGGGTTGTACGGCGCAACGGGTATTGTACAACGCTGAGTGATTGAGCATTGAGCATAGTGAGAGAGGATGCAAGACAGTGAGATTGAGTACTCTGAGAGTGTGAGTACATGATTCATCTCTGAGATACATGGCATTGGCATGCACACACTGCATACAGGCATATGGATGCATTTTTTTCTCATGTTATACGGTATCACGTCATTCATGACTTTTTACACACATTGATATGTGGGCATAGAGAGGTATTTCACATTTGTTATCTGGAAAGAAAATAAAACATCTTATTTATTGTGGAAAGGATATTTGGAAAAATTACAGTTTTCAAACTTACTCGTATTTTTGGCATTTTCGGTAAAAGATTTGGGTTTTCACTAAGATACTTGAAAAGCATGACTATTTTCTAGAACTGTGAACGAGCTGAGCATTTTACTTCTGAGATACATCTTTTATTACTTGTATTATGTTGTTATGAACTGTTGTGGGGTATTGGTATTGGACCCGACCTTGTGTTAGCTCGTCATTACTTTCAACATAAGGTTAGGTTTGTTACTTATTAAGTACATGGGGTTGGTTGTACTCATACTATACTTCTGCACCTTGCGTGCAGATGTTGGTTGTTGTTGTTGCTGTGTTCGATGGGAGATGGATTGAAGATATACCTGCGTCCCGGTTGTAGCTGCCCCTTGTTCGTGGTAGCTTTAGATCTATAAAACTCTGTTTATGTACTTTTCAAACAGACGATGTATTTATTTCATTTTAGCTTTGTAAATTCTATTCTGAAGCTCATGATTTGTACTACCAGTCCTTGGGGAATGTATAAGATTCAAATAATTTCTTTACTTAATTGCTTTATTAATTGTTATTGGAATTGGTAGTGGTTAACTGGCTTACCTAGAGGGTTGGGTTAGGTGCCATCACGACTAGTTAGATTTTGGGTCGTGACAAGGTGGTATCAAAGCTCTAGGTTCATAGGTTCTACAAGTCATGAGCAAGTGTCTAGTAGAGTCTTGCGGATTGGTATGATGACGTCCATACCTATCTTTGAGAGGCTACAATACATTTAGGATATACTTCCCATCTTTCTTTCCTTATCGTGCTATATTGATTTAGCTTGAAGCGTAACTCTTTGAATTCCTTCCACGTATTCGTATGCGCATATGAATGCTCGGTATCAGCAATGTATCGCCGGCTTGTGATTCTATGAACGAGGTTTGAGATGTGTATTCTGTGTTTTGGTGATGGGCTAGTCTGAGGACTTAAGGCCAGGTTTTGACGGTAGCTTGAGCACAGAGATTTTGATTGTGTGAGCACGTGCTTTTGGGACTTATAGGTCCGTTGGTGTCCCTATTAGTGGAATTTGTGATTGGATGACTATGTTGTAAGTATGATGAGACTGCGAGATATGTTCAGATTGTTCGAATGTGACGAGAAGAGTTTACTTGAGATGTAGAAAGGACTATGGGGTGTTTGATTTCTTTCTTGATTTGGCGTATGGTCTTGAATTATGGGTGTGCTGAAGGATCTCTCATGTTGTTTAGTTGTGGAGTGAAGTAGATTCTCATGTCTTGTTGATGAGTTCAGAATCAAGAAGATTAAGTGATTGCATAGTAGTCGTGACTATGGAAGAGTATAGAGAGATATCAGTTTGAGGGAGAGTAAGTGGGTTATCTCCTGCGAGGTGTCCTGAGGTTGTGTGGTCCTTATGATGTTTTGTAGAGAGTTCTCCTTTACCAGTGAATGATATATATTGCGATTTGAGTTTGGATCGCTTGTGGAAGTTGTCTTGACTATTACAAGGGTGAATGCGAGATTTGCAGATAATTTGAAGTATTAGATAGTTTGCGTTCAGGAGCTCGGGAAGGATTTAATGGAATCTCATTGTGGTATTATGGTAGTAATGGGGTGTGGTTATTGTAAGTAGTCATATGTTTTATTCCATGGCTTTGAGCCAAGTGGGGGAGTCTGTTATCGACGAGTTGATTGCACGATTATGTGTTGTATTGGTTTCGGTTCGAGGTATACTGGTGAATCAGCTATGACTGCAGGGGTTGAGATTGAGGATGACTCGGGTAAAGGAATTTCTGGATACAGGTTGTATTACACTCTATGGGTATATGAGAAATCATAAAATAATTGAGTGGTTATTCGCGAAGGATGTAGTGTACATGGAGTAGGAATTTGCTCGGTTGCTTAGGAGTGTGGGTTACTCTTTACTCCCTTGGGTATTGGTGTGCTAATGGGGCATAGGTCGTTCGGTCCGTTTGGTCAGTTTAATTAAGATTTGAGTAGAGTAGATGACTCTCGAGAATTGTTCTAATGGATTCAAGATATATATGTAGCGATTTAAAATTTTCAAGATTTGTATATGGCTAGAAACTGGGAGTTGCATTGGATGGAGTTGATACTTGTGGCATTTTATATCATTGTGGATTGTGCATTTCAGTATCAAGAAGGTGAAGGAAACAGTTTTAGGTTCACATAAGGTCTCTTTAAAGTGGGCATCTCGGTTGTGGTGCCTTGGGGGTGCTTAAGAGGGAAGTCAACGGCTTATGGGCCTTAGGGCGTTGTGGTTTTATACTAGGGTCTCTTGTGTGGTGAATTTTAGTTAGGGATCGGGGTGTTCTAGCAAGGAGAAGTATCAATTTGAATGCAATTTGGAAAGGACTTGGTGGAATAGGACATCTTGATAGTAGGTTGGGTTAGCACAGTAATGGGTATGATCGGTTCTTTGGGTACTTATGACATGGCTAGTCTCTACAGGTATTTCATGTCAATGCTCTTGGGTTTTGGCAACCTGCGTGGCTGGGTTGAGTTAGAGAGATTCGGTTCAGATAGCTTGGTTATGTACAAATGGGTTTCGAAGAATTCTCAATGGTTTTTACCAAGGTTCGAGGGGTATATTTCCTGCTGGCGTGAGGAGCATGTGGTGTATAGTGAATTTCTCCTGGATGAAATCAAATAAAAGGTCATTGGCTAATTGAGCATGTAGTTGCTTGTAACTCGGAGTGGACTATGAAGTCCTCATATTTTTCATATGATGGCATGGTATATACGGTGTGTTGTGTGGGATTGAGATTTACATGAGCGAGATCACAGTTCTGTTTGGAAGGGAAGGTCATAAAATTCATAGGCAACATGGACGGTTTCAGATGACTAGGTAAATGATATTACTATTTGGTATGGCTTGATGAGAGTATACATTTCAGGAGGGCAATGTGTTTTGATGTATGGATACTTCACTGATGCTATGGCACTCTTCTAGTTGATCGACTACAGATATTCAAATTTTGCTATGTGGCACGAAAGAATTTTAGAAGTATTCCTCATGGGATGATCGTGTATGAGAGATGTGTTAGACATTTTGGCGGTGGAGTTGGGATCAGATGTGGTGATTCGTGTGTTCTATGGATTTGGAGACTAGGAGTTCTCAGAAGCAGATTGTTTCATGGTTGTGGACTGTGAAGTCGTGGCCGAAGCTAGCCGAATGATAGTATGTGTTATGATTCAGTCAATTGTAGGCTTTCAGAGGTTTATTTATCTATTTATGGGTGTCCGGAGTTGATTTGGGGGTCCATTGGTAGTCCCAATTAGGATGTGTATTCTACACTAAGTTGGATTGGTTGGCTCCATAATGCTATTGTTGAGGGATGTGTCATTCGGTTGTTGCTGAGCTTATTCGTGTTCTAAAATTTTATGTGAGTTACTCTTCTATGCTACGAGGAGTTGTGATTCGTTGGTTTTAGGCACACATGGTGCGGTTCTATTGTGGTCTTATAGCAAAATTTGAGCGAGATGAGTAGTTGGGTATTGCATGATTGAGGATGTATTAGTTATGTTCTTTCGGGTTTGTGTGGCATTGTGTCATCTGCTTCTCCGTGGTTATGGTAATGCACTTTGGGTACTCAATGCCGAATTTTGTGTGGCTATTGATTTTGAGCATGGTGGATCGAGGTGTCTTAATATGGGCCAGTGTTTGGATGGGGTCGCACATTGCGGCAGAGTTGTGTTGAGACATGATCCTTCGTGTTAGATTCGTGTGTTTTGGTTCTATGGTGTGTGATAGGTTCTTAGCATTGCGTTGTGGTGGTGCTCGTTGAGCTTGCGGGACAGTTCTCTCGTCTGAGTCATTTGTTTTCCATGATTGAGTATATTCGGAATGTTGCTTATTGGTGCACGGATTGTACGGGTTATGGCTTTAGATTGTATTGATGTGTCATTTTACTAGAGTGGTCGTGCTGGATGAGATGAGGTCATTGGACCTAGAATGGATACTATCGGAATAGATTACAGCATGGTTGGAAGGATAATATCGAAAGTCGGCTTAGAAATTTGCTATAGTTCTTGTCGAAGGAGAAGGAGTTCCATGACTGGTTGATCGGATGAATGGTTACGAGTTTCTGCATGTTTTTTTCATCATCAACAGTGTACGAAGGTTTTAGAATGAAGTCTTGTTTGATATGAGGTTTATTACCTGCATTGGGTTATTTTGAGCAGCTACTGTGATTAGAAATCATTGCTACGAGTATCTGTGTTATGTGGTATATCATGCGATTATATCTTGGGTTATGATTGCAGCTTGGTATAGTTTGTTCAGACTTATACAGTGTGTAGGTTGCGAGATTCAGATCTTATAAGAAATTCCGGATGTTGGAAAAAAAAATGGATTCCAAGGCTTATGAACTAGGTTGAATTGAGAAATTTCAGTTATGTGCTGTTATCATACCTATATGGTATAGGGTGGTAAGATAGAATATGATTTGCTGGCTTGAAAACAACTCTTTGCACGTTCGAGGACGAACATATGTTTAAGTGGGGGAGGATGTAATGACCCGACCTGTCATTTTGAGCATCTACACTTCGCTTGGTTGTTTGAGGGCATGAGTAGCTTCGTATGATGCAATATGACTTATGTGAATCGCCGGTTTTGATTTTCAGGTTATTCGGAATAGAATTAGAAGAGTGAATTTCATTGTTGAAGCTTTAAATTGGGAGAGTTGATCAAGTTTAACTTTTTGTGAATTTGAACTAGGAACGAAGTTTTGATGGTTCTGTTAGCTCCGTTGGGTGATTTTGGACTTAGGAGCGCGTCCGGATTTTGATTCGGAGGTCCGTGGTTTATTTTGGCTTGAAACGGTGAAGGTTGAATTTTTTTGGAAAGTTTGACTGGGGGTGACTTTTGATATCGGGGTCGGAATCTGATTCTGGAAATTGGACTAGCTTTGTTATGTTATTTGGGACTTGTGCGCAAAATTTGAAGTCATTCTGGATTGATTTGTTATGTTTCGACACGAGTTATTAAATTTGGAAGTTCAAAGTTCATAATTTGAGGTGCGATTCATCGTTTCGATGTTGTTATGCGTGATTTGAGTCTTCGAGTAGGTCCGTGTTATGTTATTGAACTTGCTAGTATATTCAGACGAGGTCCCGAGTGGATCAGATGAGTTTCAGACGAGAATCGAATAAATTTTGTTGCATATTGCATTGTTAAAGGTTGCTGGTTCTGGTGTTTTAGCACCTGCGGAAATGGGCTCGCATGTGCGATAGTCGCAGGTGCGACAAATGCATCGCAAATGCGAGATGAGATCTGGATGAGGAGGCCCGCAGAAGCGGCCAATGCACGCAGAAGCACGACTGCAGGTGCGATGCTAGGCATCGCAAAAGCGATCATTGCTGGCCAAGCTGTTCTCGCAAAAGCGAGATTTTCCCCGCAGAAGCGAAGGTCGCAGATGGGACCTCTTTTTCGTAGGTGCGGATTGACTAGGCAGAACCCTTTAAGTTCGAGGGTTCGCGGTTTGTCACCCATTTTTAGATTTTGGAGCACAGTTTAGGCGACTTTTGGAGCAATTTTCATCGCAAGGATTGGGGTAAGTGTTCTACACTTGGTTTTGATCTTATTCCATGAATCTACCTTCGTTTTTGGTAATTAGATTGTGAATCTTAAAGAGGAAATTGAGGGTTTTGGCCTAAAGTTTCATAATATGAATTTTTGAGTTTTAAACATCGAATTGGAGTCGAATTTGAGTAAAACTAGTATGGTTGGACCCATAATTGAATGAGTTGTTGGATCTTGTAAATTTTGTCGGGTTCTGAGGTGCGGGTCCGGGTTGGGATTTTGGCCGATTTTGGGCTTTTGATTCAAGATTTGATCTTTTTCGGGATTGGTTCCTTTAGCATTATTTGATGTATTTGAGTTTATTCTGGTTAGTTTCGAGCAGTTTGAAGGTCGGAATGCATGTGATGGCATTTTGGAGCATCGCTTGGTTTGTTCGATGTTGGAATTGGCTTGTTCGAGGTAAGTAACTCTTCTAATCTTGGAGCTGAGTGTATGAAACCTCAAAATACGTGTTATGTGATTAGTGTTGAGGTGACGCACATGCTAGGTGATGGGCGTGTGGGCGTGCACCATGTGAATCGAGACTCTGTTGTACCCATGGCACTGTATAATGGTCCTACTTTGTGGATATCCGTGTTTTCACCATGTGATAAAGTAGTTAAGTTATCAATCATACTAGATATCATGTTTAGGCATTATGCCGATACTGTTTGGACCCACAGTGGTCGTTTCTTACTATCATATCACTGATTTCATTGATATTTCATACTCAGTTATATCCATGCATTCATACCATATCTCAATCTCAGTTATTATTTACTGATACATCATATCATTGTTGCCGGGATAGTTTCAGGACATTGTGAGCCTATGAGTGAGACTGAAAAGATTGATGACTAAGTGAGGCCGAGGGCCTGAGTGAGAGTGACATTTTGGAATCGGGCTGCACGCCGCAGTATATTATAATGCTTATATTTTATATGGATCGGGTTGCACGCCGCAACAAAACTTATGGCTATTTATATATTATGGGATCAGACTGCACGCCGCAGCGATATAGCGCTTGGGCTGAAGGAGCTCCTCCGGAGTCTACACACACCCAGTGAGCACAGTCGACGATATATATGTGGATCGGGCTACACGCCGCAACGGGTATTGTACAACGCTGAGTGATTGAGTGTGCTGAGCATTGAGCATAGTGAGAGAGGATGCAAGACAGTGAGATTGAGTACTCTGAGAGTGTGAGTACATGATTCATCTCTGAGATACATGGCATTGGCATGCACACATTGCATACAGGCATATGGATGCATTTTTTTCTCATGTTATACGGTATCACGTCATTCATGACTTTTTACACACATTAATATGTGGGCATAGAGAGGTATTTCACATTTGTTATCTGGAAAGAAAATAAAACATCTTATTTATTGTGGAAAGGATATTTGAAAAAATTACAGTTTTCAAACTTACTCGTATTTTTGGCATTTTCGGTAAAAGATTTGGGTTTTCACTAAGATACTTGAAAAGCATGATTATTTTCTAGAACTGTGAACGAGCAGAGCATTTTACTTCTGAGATACATCTCTTATTACCTGTATTATACTGTTATGAACTGTTGTGAAATATTGGTATTGTACCCGACCTTGTGTTAGCTCGTCACTACTTTTAACCTAAGGTTAGGTTTGTTACTTATTAAGTACATGTGGTCGGTTGTACTCATACTATACTTCTGCACATTGCGTGCAGATGTTGGTTGTTGTTGTTGCTGTGTTCGATGGGAGATGGATTGAAGATATACATGCGTCCCGATTGTAGCTGCCCCTTGTTCATGGTAGCTTTAGATCTATAAAACTATGTTTATGTACTTTTCAAATAGACGATGTATTTATTTCATTTTAGCTTTGTAAATTCTATTCTTAGAAGCTCATGATTTGTACTACCAATCCTTGGGGAATGTATAAGATTCAAATAATTTCTTTACTTAATTGTTTTATTAATTATTATTGGAATTGGTAGTGGTTAACTGGCTTACCTAGCGGGTTGGGTTAGGTGCCATCACGACTAGTTAGATTTTAGGTCGTGACATCTTGTTTGATTCAAAGTGGGTGTTATTAAATATTATTTATAGTACATTTTGGAAGTTCATACTGGAATTTGATCGCAGTTGGAGTTGATTTGAGGTGATTGAGATCGGATTTTTCAGCTGAAAATCAAAGAAGAGCACAATTACCCAACAGTATATCGATATTGTATACAATATATTGTAGGAGTATATAACTATACTGCAACAGTATAATGTTATAGCATACAATATACTACAACAGTATACCATAATAATCGAAGAAGAACACAGTTACCTAACAGTATACTGCGACAATATACAATATACTATAGAAGTATATAGCTATACTGCAACAGTATACTGTTATAATATATAATATACTGTAATGGTATACTGTAATAATATGCAATATACTTCAACAATATGTTAGTATACAATATACCATAATAGTATACTTCGACTGTTATTTGTTGAATCGTCTAGGTGCAATTGTGCAAAGCTAAAGTTATGGTTGTAGTAATATTATACTGTTATAGTATACAATATAATATAACGGTATACCATAATAAATAAGTCATTTTTTAATTTTTAAAATTTTTTCAACTAGGTCCTTGCAAATGTTTTCTTAAATAAATTTTTTGATGGAGTCCCATAAAAATAATATTCATTGTATCGGAAGCAGGTGTTGAAAGACATAAAATAATAATACGGGAAAAAAAAATTAAAAAAAATTTGAATGAAATTAGAAAAGGAACGTGAAATTAAAAAAAATAAACAAAAGGAAAGAAAAATAAAAATAAAAAAATAAAAAGAAACGAGCCAAATTGAGTATAAAACCAGATTATGTTGAACAAAATAAAGAATAATATGATTTTAAAAAAATGAACAGAAAAAATAAATAAATACGAGAAAAAATAAAAGGAGAAAAGAAAGAGAAAAAAAAAAGAGAAATAAAAAAGAAAATGAGAAAAAAACAATTACCATAGAAGTTGCAATGGATAGGAAATGTAATTAGTTTGGTGGGTAGAAAAATCAATGGATAAGCAAGGGTAATTAGTTTAGTTTTTATGAGTAAAGCTATAAAACTCCCTTTATATAAAGAAATCTAATTTTGCAATGTTAGAACCTTGTACCATGGGCTTGAGGTGTGATTGAAGTCTTACATATTATCAAAGCCCGCTAAACCTGGCCTGCTCGATGAGTCAGTGTACCAAGAATTATGTTAAACCATCTAATTTATAGAGTTGAGAGGTTGAGAGATATAAATGGTATCCATTAACACTTTGTTGGTACTGCTTCTTTATGTATTATTCATTCTGTTTTAATTTATTTGACATAATTTGACACTAATACAAAGTTTAAGTAAGAAAGTTTTTTTTTTAAACTTGTGATGTTAAACATAATATTAGTATTTGTGTAATTATAACACTTTGAAACTTTGAGGTCTTAAAAATATAGGTCTTGGTTCCTTGATTAGCCAAAAAGTGAGAACTATAGCGGATCAATGGATTTCCCATTCTCCTCTTCACTATTCCATGGCAGAGAATGGTACTCGCCTTCTTCTCTTCACTTTTTCATCTTTCAATTTTTCTATTTTTTACCAAATTTTGCTCTCTTCTGCATGTGAATTTTGACTCCATCTCCCAAAGTCCTTCTTTGTTCTCCATTCTCCTCTCCTAAAGTCTTTTTCTTTTTCCCATTCTCCTCTCTAAGCCAGCAAAATGATCACTACAGACGCCAAATATTAGACAAATATGGCCCAAAAATATTTCACTAAAGGCTTACTTGTTTTTGTTGGGCCGGAGAACCAAGAATTGAAATGGAATCTTTACACAAATAGTCGATCGTCTATTTACCATTTTCCCTGAAACAATATGCTTCTGAGAACTCACAGTTTCCCCAAATGCATAGAACACATGAACCATCGTAACTGATCACAACTCCAACACTCGAATGACTATCACCTCCTTCATGCACGATCATCCCACTAGGGATATTTTCATAATTCTCCCATGCCACATATCAATAGTTATAATATTAGTAGTCTATCACCCAGATGAGTACCGCAATACTGATGAACATCCTTAACACTCACTCTGAAAATACCTATGTGAATTTAAAAATTTTCTTCTTACCTTTCTTATACAAAAATGTAGAATCCATAATCATACAGAATTATCGTAAATCCCGGCACCACTAAATGTAAATCTCAGATCTTATACATACACAAATATTCTCGATTGCTATATTTAATTCTCAAACCCATTAGAACCTTCTCGGGAGTCACCCATATTGCTCAAATCTAAATTGCAGCACCCAAATGGGCTGAAAGACACGTGCGTCATTAGCACAACAACACCCAAAGAGGTAACCCTGCCCTAACAGTACCAATCAATTTCAAATTCTATGGGCACTTCATCCTTCATAAATAATAACTCACTCATCATATGATCTTCATATACTCATAATGTCACGACACAAATTCCCCTCCACTTGGGTATCGTGATGGCACCTAGTCTTAGGGACTAGGTAATCCTAAAATCTCTTAAAATTTACAATTCCCAAAACCGGTAGTACAAGTCATAAGCTCTATAGAGCGTTTGCTAGAAAACTTCTAAATACAATTGTCCAGGAATAAGAATAAACAGTGCAAAATGAAAACTTGAAGGTCTCTCCGAAGCCTGCGAACGCAGCGACAGGTTTACCTTGAGTCTCCATAGAAATGACCCGTTCAACTGCTAACGAACAAATACATGGATCTGCACAAAAATGTGCAGAAGTGTAGAGTGAGCACACCACAATGGTACATGTATCATACGTGAAAATACATATATTATACTTTCATTAGCTATTTTTAATTTAAGTGGTGGTTGGGTAAGCGGCTATTTAGGTTAATCATTCCATCAATTGTTTAAGAAAACATGCTCATATCTAAATTAAGATACTTAATTAGAATATCAATTTGACACTTGAAATAAAGTCTTAAAACTATCACAATCTTAGACCCAAATTCATATACAAACCAAATTACTACAATGACACTGCTTGCACAAAATTTCACATATGTCAGTAGCTGAAAGATAGGAAAATTTAAGTTGTTTACAAAAAGTAGATCCTCATCAAAGTGAAAATTGTAGGGTAATAATATGACATAATTTCAGGTGTTCATGCTTTAACAAGCTTTATATGAAAGAGATTCTTTTATCCCTTCAACCTAAACTTTATCTTATGTAATCTAATTTCCTCTTTTTTCTTTCTTGAAATCTTTTTCTTTTTGTCATTGGTTATATCAAGTAGTCAATTGAGTATAGTCTAAAAAGTCTAACAAGGGTCCTACCTTCACCAATCCACATTATCTTTTTGGTCCTACACTATCTATTTGGTGCTTTGCAAGATCTATCGTTGAATATATTATCTATATATTACTAATTGATGTAAATATCAAAACTCTACTTTAGAATAAAGAATAATCCTATAATATATAAAAATAAAAGTCCCTTCATTTATGTATGCTAAAACCCTACCATATGAGCCACGTTAATTGTGTTATGGGTTATGGGGTCCCAATGTTGCTTCAAGATTCTTACTTGGATATGAGAAAATTCTAATTCATTACGGAATCATTGCCAAATCTAAAGTCTTAAGAATCACTATCAACACTTTGTAAGATTTACATTCACTTTATTTTTAATTAATTAACTGTGTATTAATCAAACATAAAATACTAAATGAGCATATGTCTATTAGATATGCTTAGATAAGGAAATATTTTAGTAGATACAACAACAACAAAACTAGTTTAACCTAATACGTGGGGTATGGAGAGGGTAGTGTGTACGCAATCTTATCCCTACCCTACAAAGACAGATATGTTGTTTCCGATAAACCCTCGACTTAAGGAACGGTGAAAATAAAGCAACAAGCAATAACAACAGTAATATAATAAGTAATGGAAGCGAGTGACATTTTAGTAGATAAAATTAAAAAAAAATATTATGATAACATTTATGGTAGGAATTTGTTTTACAATAAAGAAATAATTTTAAAAATTTAAACTTATTTCTTACGACTATGTTATACCCAATTATTAAGTTTAATATCAAATTCATGCATAAAAAATATGTTAGTTTTCACCGCGTGATAGTTCATTAATTTTCATTCACCATATAATAGGTAATATCTTAATTCCTGTATAACTAGCCCGTGATTTGAATGACGTTTAACAATACGGGATATCAAACATAATTGTTTCATATATTTGTTTTTAAAACATAAATAACTTTAAAAGACCATCAATTTCAAGATAATCATATTCCGAAATTCCTGCAGTATTTTTATTGTAAACAAGTTCAATAATTTGGACATTTTGTATTGGCTCTGCAAGATTCACTATTCAATTCTCTCCTTGAAATATGATCAAAAATTCGTTTGAAAAGAAAAAAAAAAAAACATTTGGTTAATTGAACTTAAAACTTTGTCATTTGGCCTGTCAAGTGTCAATAAGATCAAAATTTTCAAAAACATGTTTTGTTTGTTTTCCTTAATGCGAGTGAGAGAGATTTGACGTTAATACTGCTTACACTAACGATGGATTAAGCCGTATGATGTAGAAATGATTAGATAGGGTTTTCAAGAAACAAAGACAATTAGAACAAATGTTTTAGTTAATGCTATTGGATTATAGATGGAGATTCTTGTCACCCAAAACATAATCAAGAAAAAGAAACAACTATTGTTTTCTTGCTTCCTAATTCCTTGCCTTGTCCCTATCCCTTGGAAAAACAAATTATGCGTAATCTGCATTTACACTGAATCAATTAAAGAGATTAAAGAGATATACGTACATAAACTTTTATAAGTTAACTATAGTTAAATAATTTTACTTTAATTTATAAATTTTAATATTAAATTCTTTAGTCTAACATAAATATTTGGTGCGAATAAGTTTTTTCTTACTCATAATCCAACCCGTCCTTCTATGGGAATAAAATAATACTACAATCTTAGGATAACTAATCCCGGGATTAATTATACCGGAATATGATTATCTTAAGATTTTGTATTGGCTCTGCAAGATTCACTATTCAATTCTCTCCTTGAAATATGATCAAAAATTCGTTTGAAAAGAAAAAAAAAAAAAGACATTTGGTTAATTGAACTTAAAACTTTGTCATTTGGCCTGTCAAGTGTCAATAAGATCAAAATTTTCAAAAACATGTTTTGTTTGTTTTTATCCCAACCAAACGTGAGATAAACTTATTTCAAATTTAATTTTGAGATTAATTATCCCTTATTCTTCGAACCAAATGAGCCCAAAAAGTGCAATTAGAGAGACATATGGTCAATCCTATGCTTAAACACTAATCTTTGTTTGTCAAATTCTTGGATTTATATTGCCGACATAAGAGAGATTTCAGCTTGAGAATAATTATGGGTTTTCTTTATTATTTATGATTAAGTCTCCCTTTCACCCCTTTCTTTTCCATGCATAATTAACAATTCATAATCTTGCTAAAAATAGCATGATTAAGCCCTAGGGCTCCACAGTAAATCATCTTCTACCAACCTCCCTCCTTTATCAAAATTTGTTAACTTGGCAATAGTCCATTACTATAAGTGACAAATCTTAATATTATATAAGAGAAGACACAGGATAAAGGTGTAATCACTAGGTTACTATGTCAAAATCTTTTTGAACCCATCTTAAGTTTGTCTTAAGCATAATTATTTGGTATTACTTTAAAGAAATTTAATTATTTCTAATACTTTTTTACCACATTATTATTATTATTATTATTTACGAAACTGTTGAAGAGTAGGAAGAAAAGAATCCTTTGTTAGATTTTCAGTATCTAAAGTACTATACCTAATTTTATGAAATATCAGCTTAAGTTACAACCATTTTTATGTTTTATTTGGACAAAGTGATAGTAATAATTAATTATTCGGTCAACTAACCAACAGTTTTTTCAAAGATTTTAGCCCCAAATGAAGGTAGAACTAAATGTAGATTCTCCAATCAACTGCCACCAATAAGAAATTCCTTTATAACAAAAAACGAAAAGAAAAAGAAAAAAGAAATCATCGTCTTTCCCCTTGTTTCTCATTGGTCCCCCAAATATGTAATCAAGCTAAAAATTTATTTATATTCGATATTTACGTTACTAAGTTATTATAATTAATTCATAAATTAAGGTAAAAATATATATTAATTAATTATACTTTAATGATAAGAATATATATGAAAATAAGTATCACGTATTTATTGATTTGATATAATCATCGGGTACGAATAAATTCTTAGCATATGATTAATATTATCTATTTTAATCACATCAAGGCAAATAGTCACATGGCTTAATTTTTTCTATTTTTAATCAAGAACTGCATCTACATAAAGATACCGTAATGTGGTCCAAACAAACATTACAAATTTACGAGAATGTTTTTAGCTATATCATAAAGATTCCACAACAGTTCCATTGAAAAAGAAAAAGAAAATCTTAAGGACGGAAACAACATGTTAAATTAGGAATTAGAAATTATCAAGTTTGAGTGTTTCTTCTCCAAATAAATTTCAATTTCTTCGCATTAATTTCTCAGTTACATATTTTTTATAAGATAAATCTCAAAAATCTTCTCGTACTCGCCGGGCGGAAACTTATGTGTGAGCTTCAGCATACAAAATAGAAGTGGCATTGTCTCAAAACATGTTAAATTAGAAAATAGTTTATTCTCTTTTGATTCTGTATAATTAACATATCAATTTCACTTAAGTTTTTATTAATTCACTTAAGTTTTTATTAGTTAAGTTATGACTAATAAATATTAAATTTCATTTCAATATATCATTAATCATGACAAATTACTATTTTTTGACATCAAATATTAGTCATTTTGACAAAATAAATTTATTTTAAAATATTTGACGTTTTAAAGAAAACAAAAGTCATATGTTTTTCCTCTTCGTATCTATCCAATTCTCCAATTAGTGAATGTTTATTTTTATTTTATGATATTAATCTAAAATGATAAAGTCTCGATGGAGGTCCTGTATAGATGTTTGGAGCTAGAGGTATGCGTGTTGCTTACGTTAGGACGATTAAGGATATATACGATGGAGTTAAGATCCGGTTGAGGACAGTGGAAGGAGACTCAGACCATTTTTCAGTTGTGATGGGGTTGCACCAAAGGTCAGCTCTCAGCCCGTTTTTATTTGCCTTGACGATGGATGCACTGACGCGCCACATTCAATGGGAGGTGCCGTAGTGCATATTTTTTGCAGATGACATTGTACGATTATGAGACAACAAGCGGTGTTAAAGCAAGGTTAGAGGTTTGGAGACAGACGCTGGAGTCTAAAGGTTTCCAGTTGAGCAGGACCAAGACAGACTACTTGGAGTGCAAGTTCAATGGTGCGACTCAAAAAGCAGACGGGGATGTGAGGCTGAATTCACATGCTATGCTCAAAAAAGGAAGTTTCAAATACCTTGGGCCAGTTGGGGATATTGACGAGGATGCCACACATCGTATTTGGGCAGGGTGGATGAAATGGAGGCTCACTTCCGGTATTTTGTGTGGCAAGAATGTGCCACCCAAACTTAAAGATATTGTATGAGGATGAGTATTGGCCAGTCAAGAACTCTCATGTCCATAAGGTGAAGATTAGCATAAATGTTGAGATGGATGTGTGGGCATACCAAGATAGATACAATTAGGAATGAAATTATTTGGGACAGGGTGGACGTGGCCTCTATGGAAGACAAAATGGAGGAAGCGAGACTCAGATGATTTCAGACATGTGAAGAAGAGAGGCACATATGCCCTAGTAAGCAAGTGTGAGAGATTACATTGGAGGGCCTAAGGAGAGGTACATGCAGGCCGAAGAAGTATTGGGGAGAGGTGATTAGGCAAGACATGGCGATGCTCCAGCTTATCGAGGATATGACCCTTTTTGTGGATGTCGATGATTAGGGTAGAAGGTTAGGTACTCAAGCGTTTGCTTTCTTGATACTAATAGTTTTAGCGCATTACTTAATGTTAGTCTTGTATTTTCTTACTCGCATATTTCTGATATTACTTGCCGTTTCTTTCGCTTCGATTTTTCGAGTGATTTGCTGGTGTTAGTGCTTGTTGTTACTCCTTCCTTTTTGTCCATTCACATGCCTTTTTATCTTTTTATCTTTCTTGAGCCTATGGTCTATCGAAAACAATCTCTCTACCTTTTCAAGACAGGGGTAAGGGCCGTATACACATTACTCTTCTCAGATCCAACTTGTGAAATTACATTAATAATTTATATGATTAGTTTAATATTGAGATTATTAAATATCTTTCTAAGTGATATATAAAAATTCTATAAGACATGTTAAAGTTCCCAAATTAGGTGAAATGTGGTTATTTCATCTCCTTATATAATTTTGAATAATTCTCATTCCATGAGTTAATTTGTGAAATTGAGTTAGACACAACATCTATTTTCTTTTCAAGATGATAATGTTGATTGGACAGAGTAACAAATACTAGGACATGAGATGAGGATTAAATTGTTACCGCAGGTTGTGGTTTATGTGTGGGGCATGCATACATGGGATGTTAGGTCATAGTTGCTGGCGAAGAAAATCAAAGATTTAAAATGGGACCTACAAATCTAAGAGGTGAGCTGTTGCTTTTTTTTGACATCTTTTAGTCATTCTTTAACGCTAGAGCTACGTTGGGTCTATCTCTACAGAGAGGTCTCTATCACTTGAATTATGCACTTTCATACCTATTGAATTATGCACTTTCATACCTACTAAATTTACTGTTCTCTTTGTCAATTCATATACCTACTAGATTTACTGTTCTTTTCCTCCACCATAATTTGAATATTTAAATAATACTAGTACAAATTTATAATGCACACGAAGAAGGGCGAGCTAAAGAGATGGACTGACATACTTCTAAGCTAACAAGCTTCTGAAGAAATAGTAAACGTGATATTTTAGACAACTCTCACATAGTATACGCACTTTAGACCTCGATAATAGCGTAGTCCAAAGGATAAATCTATACTAGGCTATAGCGAATAATACGTGTTACGAACTTAACCGTGACAAAATTATGACAAAACAATCTAAGTTAATAAGATTTGTGTTGTGTAGTTGACTATTAAAAATTCAATATATTTTCTCTTTTATCTTTTTACAAAAATGATTATTCACAAAAAAAAATAAAAATGAAAACAGATAAATTTATTAAAAAATAAATTATACATATAATATTCAAAATTTGACATGTACATAAAATAAAAAGAGAATGAGATAACACGCATATACTAGGTAAAACTTTCGCGGGAATGAGTTTAAGACGATGTAAAAAAGGACAATATAACAAACCTTAAACCGTTAATAACATTTATTCGATGGAATGAGATATATTTGCAATCACTATGATATTTAAGAGAGGTTAGTCTATCTTCCAAAATCAGAAAAGAGTAACTAAAGGGAAAACAACTCTTCAATCTTATGTTCTTAAGAAACAGGCTAAAAGTCAAAGAGCTTATAACCAATGACGTAGTAATACTTGTCACGATCCAATTCTCACCATACACCGTGATAGTGCTCAATGCTGCCTTTAGGTAAGCCTACAATTAAATCAGCCAGCTGATAGATAATTCAAGCGCATAATGAAATAAATAATTAGAATCGTGCATTTTCAAAATATACTATTGATCTTAATTTGAATGTTCAAACACGGTCAAATATAAACCCAGATACATAACGGAATACTGCCAAGAACAAGAATATAAATTCCCAAAATCTAGTATCACAAGTGCATGAGCATCTACTAAGAAGTACAATACTACTACAATATTTGTCTGGAACATAAAATAAATAGAATATAGTAAATAAATAAGACGTGGACTCCGTGTGTTGCAGATCGTAACATAGAGTAAGCTCACACCAAAGTCTCCTAAGCAGCTGCGTATATGCGCCAAGATGACCACCACATTCATTTGTCTCAGTACCTGCACAATTAATGCAGAAGTGTAGTATGAATATGTAAATCAACGTGTACCTAGTAAGTATCTAGCCTAACTTCGAAGAAGTAATGACGAGGGGTCGACATCGTCTTACTAGTGGTTCAATAAATCAAGTGCAATAAAGGTAGACAAGTATGAAGTATGATAAGTAAAGTAGTAAAAACAATTATATGTACATAACACGATCCTCAACAGAAGAGTAAACACAAAATCCTCGAATATAGAATACTACCGCGAATGGAACGTATGTGAGGTCAATAACCACTAAATTATCACGTCTCAATTCAGATAGATTCATAGATATGTTGCCTACTAATCGAACATTACGCACGATTCTACCACGGCGAACGACTCGATCCCATAAGATTGATGGTATAATACCCTACCGTGGTGTATGGCCCGATCCCGTAAGAATAGTGTACACTGCTGAGGTCGTACGACCCGATCCATAGATGCACCTCATAATACTGTCGATGCCAACGACCCGATCTCATAAAAATATGTTACATGATATTGCCGAGGAGAACGACCCGATCCCATAAGAGTATGTTATATGATATTGCCGAGGCAAATGACCTGATCCCATAAAAGTGCTGCTGAGGCATTCAGCCTGATCCCACAAGAATATGAAATTTTGACGAGTCACTGGCCTCACTCACAAATATACATGTGAATTATAAAATTCAAGAAAATTTTAGGATGAATACGTACAACGCGGAAGAAATAATAAAAAGAAAGTATAACTTTTACACTATCAAGTAGCTCATCAAGTATCTAAAATAGCAAGTTCGATACTTTATACAAGTCTAGTCTTAGACTAAAATATAAATTAAGGCATTTAAACAAGCAAGAGAAACTCAAATAATATAATTAAAGCATGGTATGAGTCTAAGTCTACCCAAACATAATCAGAAATTCTAGCATACACACGGACACTCGTCACCTTATACGTGTGTAGCTCCCATGACATGCAGAACATAATAAATATAGCACCTACGAGTAAACTCCCCCTCCTCCTCCCCTCCCACTAGGTTAGACAAGAGACTTATCTTACTCCTAAATCCGATCACCGGCTTCAATGCCTCTCTACCACCTCAAACCAATGCCAAATGACATGCTTGGGCTCAAAACGACCGGTCGGGTCGTTACAATACTATTCCAAGGGTGGTCAAGTGAACACTCTTCGCCGAAAGATTACATTATGTATATAGGTCAAATATTACTTTATACGGTTATATATTATTTTTTGAACATCCTTAATATAGTTAAGTGAGATAGCTAGTAGTCTCGGGTGCTCAAATTGAGGTATCGTTCATTGGTTCAAATCTTAAACTAAATATAATTATCTTTCCATTTTATTTGCCAAAACTATAACATAGACCACCGACTAGTCGATTTGATTCTTTTTCAATCCAAAAGATTTTCTAATAATAATTCTTAAGACTTAAAATTTATGTAAAATCAAACAACTAATCTTAAAAGTAGTTTTTTTAAATAAAAATTATTTCTTAAATATATTTTATTATTTAAAAGTCAAACTCTATAAAAATTTCTTCAACGAAAGTTTTCTGGATCTTACAAACTCTTTCGACTCTCTCTTTCCTTTGATTTTATGCTTACTTTTATTAGTAAAATTTCTATTGTTATCTTTTTATGTTAATTTTGATTTATAAAATTATAATTCTATTACAAGTGTTTTTATTGTTTAACTAAATGCTGCATAGTTTAATTTAAATTTTTTGACATACTCATCCATCAAAAAATATTATTAACTTCATTAAAGTTTGAACACCTTAAATGAGATTCTTGATTACGCCACGGTTTATAACTAGTATTCGTTGATAGTATACAAAAATATTACAATATCTTATTGCTTAAATTTTTATTAAGGTTACATTTTTGTAAATTGTAGCAACATGGTAAATATATATTCTAATAGGTGAAACTATAGTAATAGCGTAAAAAACTTTTACACCGTTATTGTACATAATATGAATCAAATATTAAAAATTGCCACGCAATATTGTCTGTTCCTCTTAATCTCCACACTACCCTACGCCTACTTCACGTCTTGTTTGTATTTCAATATTTTTCTTGAATTGGTTAGTTTTAGGTCTCTGAGCTTTTTGAGTTTATAGTCTTCGATGAATGGTTTAAAATAAAAGGAGGGAAGCAAGTTGCGTAATGGAAAATGCTAATTTCTAGATTCCCATAATTGTACAAGACATCCCATTTTGGTCTTAACTAAAACTGGATTGGAATTGGATTAAGTAAGATTTGATTGGAATACCTTATCTCCTTCTTTATGCAAGAGTTTGCTCACAGGAAATGAGGGAAGGATATATAATCTCACATATCTCCTTTAACTTTAAGGAATCCTGATACAAAATTTAAGATTTCGTTTTTTGTATTTGATTATTTGTATTAGCTAACTGTCTGAGCCGAAATCTTGGTAGTGTTTATCACATATTAAAAATATAATTATAATCTTAGAATAATCTTATCCGTACAAACGACCCCCAACTATACAACCAAATCTTAAGCTCTGCTACATACAGTAGCATAGCCACATAGAGTAAAGTGTGTTCAGAACACCCTTATACTAAGTATATAAAAAATTATATTATATATATAAGTCAAAAATTACTTTTTATAAATATGTATTAAACCTTAAATATTCTTCCCAAAATTTCTGGCTCAACTGACTATATACACTTGCTCAAAAGGTAGATAAAATTTGCATTTAGATCGAACAGACATTAAAGTCAAATGATGTGACAAAAATTGAATCATGTAAATCCATTATTATCAAAAGAGCAGCTAAACTCCTTTTCCACCAATTTGACGGTATGGCGATTTTGAATTATTCCTAAGAGAACTATCTTAATTAAGTTAAAACCACTTAAAAGCCTAATATTATCCGCTATTCATATTTTAACCATGGTTAATTTACCATTTGTCAATAACAAATAAAGTTTGAGTTCATAATAAGTAAATTTTTGACCTTTTTATTTTGATCCAAAATAAGTGTTCTTTTACATAATTAAAAAGAAATTAATTTTTTTTTATTTAAAATTTATCCTTATTTATATATTTTAATTTGTCAAAGTAATAATTAATTAAGGATAATTTAGTAAATATAACTTTTTTTCTCTAGGGATTTGTATTTAATCGAGTAGTTTTTTTACCAAATTCCTAAGTAGAACTTAGAACCTTAACTCCACCCTTATTTTCTGGAAATGCAAGTAGAAAAAGCAGACCATATGAAATTATGACGCGTAGGCCTGCAATTGCTGACCCACATATAAAGCTTAGGATTCGTCCCTTTCCCATTTACAGGGGACACACCTTTTCTCTAACCTACGTACACTTTCATGCAATCACATACGATCGACTACTATGATAATACATATTCCAACCTGCTTGAATATCAGAAAAATAAATGGATTCGATATTTGATCTTTTGGCTGAGGCACGGGAAGTCAAATTTCTATTATTGTGAAAGATGAATTTTTACCCGGAGTAGAGCATAAACCTAAAACGATGAAATAGGTAGGGGTGTCAATGGTTCGGTTCGATCGGTTATTTATAAAATTTGTACCATACTAATTTTTTGATTATTCTATTATGTATAACAATTAGACTTTTTGAAATCGTCCCAATCATTTGGTTTCTCTTCAGTATCGGTACGGTTCGGTTAATTTAAAATATTTTTTTAAATATCATGTAAAAATCACTAATAAAAGTAGAATGTCTTAACATACATATTTTTATAGGACTTAGCAAAATTCTCTGGACAATTTTACTGTTTAAATGGTGATGAATTAAAAAACATGAAAGATGACCAGAGTATAGATCCATCAACTAATCTAAACTAAGCAAAGACAACGAAAAGATAAATTACACTAGTAGAAAAATATTAATTAAGGTGAGACTCATGAATAAAGTCTATAGAAGATTAAATATTCAAAAAGATAAATTCAAATTATACGAAGGAAAAATATTCAATATATTGTAGTTTTGCTACTCATAACCGTTAGAATACTCTGCGTCTTGCTAGTGAATATGCTAGAAATAATGTAGTTTCAGTAGGAGTAGCATATTAGGTTTGGGAATTAGGATTTTGATTTTAATTACTTATTGGCTTGTAACAATTTTCATAATTCTTAGGCCCAAAGAAAAATTTAATTATTATTTTTAAACTTAACATATATATTTTTCACATGTAAATTTATTCGGTACGGTTCAATATTTTTTCGGTTTATTTTCATAAAATAAAAAACCAACCCTAATTACCGGTACAGTTGTAGATTTATATAAAAACATGCGATTTTATTAATAGAAACCAAAAAATCAGTTCAGTACGGTACGATTTGGTCGGTTTAGTCGGTTTTCAAATATCCATTGACACCTCTAACTATATTTCATGCATCTCTCTGGTTATTACTCTTCCCATCTCCAATTTATGTGCACTTCTTTTACTTTCTCTTAAAAGAATTTGATAGAGGTACTAATGTACTATTTATTTAATATATAAGAAATATTCAAATTTTATTTAATTAATTACATTTAAATATGATATGATATTTAGCTATCAAACTAACTCTTTAAGTTGTCAGTGTAATATCTTAATTTGGTGAGAGTTGGTGAATCAAATTAATTAATTCATATTAAATTTATAAATATCACATATGACATGTATGCAAGAGTCGACATTAGTATGAGGGTAGTGTTGGCATTAAACTCGTATTCGATTATCCTAGGGAGGGGGCGACTATCTGTATTGGTGAAAAAATGGACTCGACATGTGGATTAATGATATGCTAACAGGTGGCATTAGAATTAGAGCAATAAAGAAGAATGATGAGGCATGGGCAGAACTCCCACGGAATTGTTTATAAAGATGCCGAATTTGAAAACTAGGAAAGAAAATATATGATTGAAGACTACAAAAGAGGAGGATTCATTAATAGCTACGAATATGAAAAAGAAATCGATACAATCCCTGATTACGCGCGATTGTCTATTTTTATCATAGCCGTTACGAGTAACTCAAGTAACGGACAATTAATGTAGTTAATATTAGTAACATGCAGGAATAAAGTGGGGCAAATCAATTACATATTGTACCCTTATATAAACCCCCTTACCATAATTTGTATGATCATCAAATAATTCACTAAATCTTGCTATCAATCTCTCAAACTTTATTCTCTCCTAATTGAAGAGTTTTATTCTCTCCTCTTGGAAGGAATCTGCGATTATCAATTTCTTTATTCTTTCAATATTTTATTTCCTTTATTTCTTGTTCATTGATGTGTGGCTATAATTTCATAGTTTCGTACATTATGTGCCTTACATTTTATATGTTTTAATGATAAATTACACTTTATTTGCGCATAATGGAGTATATTTTATTGTAGGTGAATTGGAGATGAAAGTAGAGCAAAACGGATACTTAAACGTCTAAGGTGTGCTCGAGAACAGTGAAAGGGAGAGACCTGGTGAGGCCAGCCAAAGGCCAGGCTAGACCAGGCTTTAGCCTGGCGAGGCCAGCCAAATTTCAAGCATTAGGCTGGCGAGGCCAGCCTGAGGCCAGGTCCAATCCGAGTTTTGAAGACTTAATTCATTCCGGGTTTGACTAGGACTCGGCCCACACGTTTAGGATTTCTTCTATACATATAAATAGACCTAAAATACCACTTGAAAGGACGTTTTTTGGCAGCTAGAGGCAAGAAGAGCTCGTGGAATCACTCCTTGGAGTTAGAATCATTATTTTTACATCTTTTCATCTTTACTCTCTATTGTAATTATATAAAATATTTGGGATATTATTATTATAACTATGAGTAGCTAACTTCCTAATCTAGGGTTTTGATGGAACCTATTGAAGGATGATTTTCTTGTTATGTTAATATAGATTTGCCGTAGTATTTTCTCTATTTGTTCAACATATACGTTCACGAGAAAATATAACTTCCTCATATACGTTTAGGAGTGATATTGTTCAACAACTACCTAAATATGCTCTCTCTCCCGAGTAATACATATTAAATAGGCACAGCTAATTGAAGGAGGGACCCCTCCACGCGACACACCCACACATACTCCGCCAAGTTCACGAGAAAATTCACCTGTTATATCTGCTAATCATAACACCGGGCAACAAGTTAACGAGCAGTCAAATGAGCAAGATAACTTGAAGCAATTTATTACTTAACAGATTGGTAAGCCTTGCGTGCTTTTGCAAGTAGGCTTCCAAGCGTTGTTCAGGCTCTACCACTAGTGAACACGACTTTAGAAAACCCTCATTCAAGGCTTGAAAGCTCTAGAAGCGGAGAATGCCAACTAATTCTGGAGCAGGAGGGTCAGGTACACCAAAATTATTCAAATTTATAAAATCAAGTACTAACCTTGCAGAAACAGCTCAAGGAACAAAACGAGCGGATAAAGCAGATACCGGGAGTACCACCCGTGATTAAAGGAGTGGATATTGGCAAGTATTCACAACAACCATGGAAGCCAAGTGCAACACCATTATCAATACAAAAAAAGTTCAAGATGCCCGATATTTCTAAATATAACGGGACTACTGAACCGCGAGACCATATTACCACATTTACTATAGGGGTCAAGGGCAATGATTTAACCAAGCTGGAAATCGAATAAATATTGGTAAATAATTTTGTTGAAACTCATACGAAAGGGGCACTGGCATGGTACTCTCTCTTACCTGAAAATTTTATTGACTCTTTTATTGAGCTTGCAGATTCATTCATAAAAGTGCATCCGGGAGCTCAAAAAGTAGAGAAAAGAATGGAGAACATCTTCAAAGTAAAACAAGGGGATACTTGGTTACTAAGAGAATTCGTGGATCAATTCTAACGAGAAAGAATAATGTTACCTCGTGTACCTAATAATTGAGCAGTAATGGCATCTGCAAGCAACTTGAATGAGAAAAGTTTAGAAGCCACGATAGGATTAAAGGAAAGCCTACGATAATTTTCTACTACTACTTGGAATGATATTTATAACATGTACGGTACAAAGTTACTAATAGAAGAAGATATGATATCCCAACCAAAGGTGGAGAAAATATTCAGATCTAGCCGTTCGAAATCAGAAAGGAGATACGAGAAAAATATGTATGAACCTTACACGGGAACTGTGGGACAAGATCTTAGGTTAAAACCAAAACATGCTCGGTTTTATCAGATATCAAGGCAGAAGTAGGTAACTTCATCTTCTCGATTTGGAAAGGAATGAGATATAACAAGGAATAATGCTCAAAATTCCCGATCAAAGATAGGGGATTATAATTTCAATGTTAGTACACCCGAGTTAGTAGTTGTGTTAAGAGGTATGGGTGACAAGGTGTTATGGCCAAAAGAAATAAGAATGGACCCCAGAAAAAAAAGTCAGGAATTCAGGTGTGAATTCCATAATGACTATGGTCACAACAGATTGCAGGCTACTACAAGTAGAGGTTGATTATTTACTGAAAAAAGGTTATCTCACTGAACTATTTAGTGAAAAAGTAAAATAGTCTTATAAGAAGAACAAACAAGAACCTCCAAAACCTCCTTCGCCAAAAAGGACAGTGAATGTAATAACCTGGGGTGGGGAGGTTAATGGAGTTACATACAGCAAAAGGAACAACCAAGATCTCAGTGACCCACGACAAGCAGATTAGAAAAGTTTTGGAAAAAGATCGCATAACATTTGATGATGAAGATACGGATGGTATGTTCATCCCTCATAATGATGTACTGGTAATATCTTTACTTGTTCATGATACTAATGTCAAGTGAGTTATGATTCATCTAGGTAGATCTGCGAATATTATATTATTAAGAGTGGTTAACGAGATACAAGCGACTGATCATATCATACCCAAGACTCGATTTTTGCCTGGGTTTGATAATTCTAGTGTTATAACCAAGGTAGAAATTATGCTATGAACGTTCACAGAGGGTGTCGTAAAAGACACCAAATTTCAAGTGGTGGTTGTAGATATGGCTTACAACATAATTCTAGGAAAGCCATGGATTCATGATCTGGATGCAGTCCCATCAAATTTGCATAAGGTGATCAAATTCTCATCACAATATAGAATTTTTCAGATCAGGGGGAATCAATAGGCGGCACGAGAAACCAACACAGTCATTATGTCTAGTGGAACATCCAAAGACAAAGATGAAAAATAGCAATTACAGTGTCCAGTTGAGGAGAACTTGTCTTCTACCCCAACTGAAAATACGAGGAATGAGGCAGATATAGATGTGAGACCCGACGTAATTCAGGACCTAGAGGAGAATGCAACTATTATAACAACTTTGAAAGAGCTCGAAGCTGTTATATTGTTTATCCACTGGCCCGATATAAAAGTTTATATTGGAACAAACCTGAGCCCATAGATGAAAAATAAGTTAATTGAATTTTTACGCACTCACGTTGATTATTTTGCCTGGTCTCACTAAGATATAACAGGTACACCACTAGAGGTAATGACTCATTATACCCTCCAGTAAAACAAAAGAAACGAAAGCAAGAAGCAACCAAAAATCAGGTAATTCAAGAGGAGATACAGAAACTTCTGAAAATTGATTTAATTCGAGAGGAAAAGTATCCTGACTGGTTAGCTAATACCGTTGTAGTCCCCAAAAAAAATTGGAAATGGTGAGTATGTATAGATTATACTGATCTAAATAAAGCATGTCCCAAAGATTCATTTTCTTTACTGCATATAGATCAACTAATTGATTCTACCGCAGGTCATGAGCTTTTGAGTTTCTCAGATGCGTATTCTGGATATAACCAAATAAAAATATATACTCTAGACGAGGAAAAATCTTCTTTCATTACAAACATGAGGATTTATTGCTACAAGGTCATGTCTTTTGGCTTGAAAAATGCTAGAGCTACGTATTATAGGTTGGTGACTAAAATGTTCCAAGAACTTTTAGGAATGACTATGGAAGTATACATCGATGACATGCTAGTAAAAATAGCACAAACAGAAGATCATCTCAAGCATCTGAATGAAACCTTTAAAATTCTCCGCAAGTATAATATGAAGTTGAACCCGGAAAAATACGCTTTTGGTGTAGCCTCGGGTAAATTTTTAGGTTTTCTTGTCTCTAACAGAGGAATAGAAGTAAATCTAGCTCATATTAAAGCGATTGAAGATATACCAGATGTGCTCACAAGTAAAAAGGAAGTACAAAGATTAACAAGGAGAGTAACAACTTTGGGGAGATTCATATCTAGATCTTCAGGGAAGTGTTTTAAATTCTTTCGATATTGAAAAAATAAAATAAATTTGAATGGACTGATGAATGTCAACAAGCTTTGAAAGATTTGAAAGTATAACTGTCAAAACCACCTATGTTATCAAAGCCAAGGGACTGAGAGAGGTTACTCATCTATTTAGTTGTATCAGAAGTAGCAGTAAGCGTGGTACTGGTGCGAGAAGACAAAGGTACGCAATATCCAATTTACTATGTTAGTAAATCTTTCTTAGATACTGAGACACAATATCCTCATCTAGAAAAACTGGCACTAGCATTAATAATGGCATCAAGAAAGTTACGACCATATTTTCAATGTCATCCCATCTCTGTCATAACTACTTTTCCATTAAGGAATATTTTACATAGACATGAGTTATCAGGTAGATTAGTTAAATAAATAATAAAATTAGTAAATATGATATTATTTATCAGCCTTGAACTTCCATAAAGTCACAAGTATTAGCAGATATCAGTTCAAGCTTACTTCCTGAAGCTGAAAATGAGGTACGAATATTTACCAGAACTAATGTGGGGAATTGGACATTATATAATGATGAGTCCTCAAATATAAAAGGAGTTGGTTTGAGAATTATTTTAATTTTGCTTTCAGGAGAAATAATTAGACAAGCTATAAAATATTACCCAATAACTAACAATGAAGCAAAATATGAGGCAGTAATTATAGGTTTGGAACTAGCAAAAGGGATGTGGATTGACCAAGTTGAAATCAAAAACGACTCACAGCTAGTGGTGAATCAAATTCAAGAGAATTACATGGCTAGAGAAACGCGTATGCAACAATATTTGGAAAAGGTAGGAGAGTTGTTGCGTCAGTTTCGAGTATGGAAAGGTGTTCAAATATCAAGAGAAGAAAATGCGGAGACTAGTGCATTAGCAAATCTGGGATCTGTAGTTGATGTGTCAAAACACAGAAAATAAAATTGTGGTGCATTTATTTCATTCAACGCTCGATCAAACCAAGAATGAGGTAAATTTTAATAATCTAACATGGAATTAGAGAAATGAATTTGTGAATTATCTGCCATATGGAATACTACCTGAGGATAAAAAGCAATCCTAACTTTTGTGAATAAAAGTTGCTAGATATTGATTAATAGAAGGCAATTTGTATCGAAAAATATTTGGAGGACCCTTAGGTCGGCGCCTTGGACCCTCACAAACTGTATACATGATGTGAGAGGTGCATGAAAAATATTGTGAAAATCACGCTAGAGGAAGGTCACTAGTAAACATGCTAATAAGAGTAGGGTATTATTGGTGAAAGATGGAAAATGAGGCGGATAATTTTGTAAAAAGGTGCGATAAATGTCAATAGTACACAAATAATATGTACCAACTTGCAGAATTTCTTCATTCAATTATCACAATGTGACTGTTTATGAAGAGAAAAATGGATATCGTAGGTCCTCTATCTCAAGCACCATGAAATGTACGATTTTATTAGTTTTGACTGATTAGTTTTTCTAACTGGGTGAAGGCATGTGCCTTTAAATAGGTACGAGAAAAGGAAGTTATCGACTTCATTTGGAGAAATATAATATATAGATTTGGGGTTCCAAGGAAAATCGTATGTAATAATGGGCCACAATTCGTGGGAGCAAAGGTCACTGATTTTTTCCAAAGTTAGAAAATTTAACGAATTACCTCAGCACTGTATCATCTCGTAGCTAATGGACAAGCATAGTCGACAAATAAAATTATTGTCAACAATATTAAGAAACAATTGGAAGAATCAAAAGACAGGTGGCCTGAAGTGCTACCTGGGGTATTATGGGCTTACATGGTAACATAAAAAATAAGCACGAGAGAGACTCCATTTTCACTTGTTTATGGCACTGAGGCATTAAGTCCAGTGGAGATAGGGGATCCAAACATGAGGTTCGGGCATAAAAATAAAGTATCGAATAAGGAAGAACTTTGTACAAATTTGGATTTGATAGAGGAGCAAAGGGAAGTATCCTTGATACGGATGGCATCACAAAAGTAAAGGATTGAGCGATATTACAACAGAAGGGCGAATCTTCGATATTTCAAGATTGGGGACTTTGTCCTTAAAAAAGTATTTAAATAGGTGAGTCTGAATTGAGAAGGGCCATATTGAGTTCGAGGTATTGCTGAAAAAAGTGCGTATGAGTTGGAGACCATGGACGTAAAATCGTTACCTTCCAATTGGAATGGGGTACACTTGAAGTACTATTTTTGAGCAAGTACTAATGGTCAGGTATCTCAAAGTTCATTACTTATTTGTTCATTTAAATTTTACTAACCATTTTAGATGATAGGCAAAAAGTTAGCCTACACTAAATGATGGCACTAGACCCAAAAGACATGCAAAATACTTAATTATTCTCGGTCTAGATTACAATAATTCTGATATAAAGGGTTAAGCAACCATCATCTAAAAGTATTACCCCTGAGTCCCGTATATTTTTCCCTTTTTAGGGAAGAGACCACAAAGAGAAGTTGATCCAGTGTTCAAGTTTTCATACTTCAAAGCTCAAACACTGGGGGGGACTATGTATATGGAAGTGGTACGAGAAGTACATCCAAAAAGCATAACTCAATGGCCAAAGAAAAGACCTCAAATTTTCAAGCTATCAAAGAGTGAATGGGAAGTGAAGAACTGAAGAACTGAAGAATCAATAGAAAATTGAAGATTCAACAGAAAACTTCCAAGAGCTATTAGGTTAAGGCTATAAATATAGTAAAGAGATATTATACCCAAACTTGTAAATCCGCTATAAAGAAAGCCGTTATGAAAATGATGTACATGAGTATTTATTTTGAAAGTTAAAATAAAACTTTTTTAAATTACTTCATATTTCATATATTTACACCAATACGAATATAAGAAGTTATCTTCATCAACGTCGTTATATAAAAATGACCTCTTTTATAAATAAGACCGTGTATGTTTAGTCATAGCATATTAAATCATTCATTCGATCCGGATAATGCAGAGAAAAATCTCAAAATTTAAAGAGTAAAAACATACACAAAATATGTTAAAAATTAATATTGATGTTGATGTTCATAAAAGTTTCCACGGAATAAATCAAAAATGTCACGACCCAAACCTATGGGCAGTGACGGGCACCCGATACCTTAATCAACCGAGTACTAACATAGCATATCATTGTTATCGTACTTTCATTGGCAAATGGGCCAAACGGGCCATCATGGGCTAACCAGAACGAACATGGGGGAGTACTCCATATAGGGCGACCCAATCTGATATAAAAACTTACACATGTGACATACGGGCCTATAAGGCCAACATGATCATTTGTAAACTCAAAACATAGGCCGACAAGCCCATACAAGTATCTGTATATATGACATCTGTCTACAAGCCTCTAAGAGTACATAAGTATTATAAAGGCCGGGACTGAGCCCCGCCATATCAATCAATATATGTCCTAATAATACTGACCAAATAAGTAACTCCGGAGTAAATGGAGCGCACCAACATCTTTCGCTAAGCTGATAGCCTACTTGGAGGACTCTCGACCTGTCTATCGGGACCTGCGGGCATGAAACGCAGCGTCCCCAAGCAAAAGGGATATCAGTACAAATAATGTACCGAGTATGTAAGGAATGAAAATCTATAAACAATAGACATTAGAGAAACATGTAGTAAAAGACTCAACATGTATATCTGAATAGTTCTGTGAATCATTTAATATTATAATGTCATGCATATGCGTATAAATATCATACCATGCATGGGTATATGCGTTCATAACATCATCAAGCCTCTGAGGGCATCACATCATATCATCTCGGCCACTGTGGGCAAATCATCAACGTATACTAGCTGATCAGGTGGTGGTGCGTATATAACGCCGTAACTTTTTCCCGTATCCTATATACATATATATACATACATATACACGTATATGATGCCATCTGGTCATGGGTCAATGTACATGTATAAATGAATGAAATGCATATGAAATATGTCAATAAAATCTCTCGGAACGTCATAAGACCATTATGCCTTTGATTAATGTCATAAAATAAATTTATCAACTTACGTATTTTTTGAGACCCATGAAAATATGATAGAATAATAAGACACATGGGGAATCAAGAATATAGACACCCCTAGTATTTCTATGAATAGAGTCATTTCTGAAAGTTGCGTATTTTGCTCGTTTCATTTGTATCATTTGGATCATGCCAAAAGAAAGAAGGGATAGACTTAACATACCTGGAGTAGGGAAAGATCCGTATGATATTCTTGAGAAAGGTTGCACCGTACTCCCTTAGAATTGCAAAATCTCACATTGCTTAAGATGTTAAGAAATCTCGTTGGAATTTTTGTTTCAAGAAATCTTGTGGAAATTTCGTTGGATTGAGGTTGCTAACGTTGGAGTTTACGAATATTTCTATATCTTATTTCATAGACCCGGTTATCCATCTGTATGACTTTACTACATCTAGGTAGGTTATACTATACCATAACTCTTACTTCGATTTATCGTTGTTAAGGTCTGCTACCAAATTCCAGCTTACTCTTTTTGCTTATCCCATATGTATAAATCTAGGTCTTTTAATGCTTCCTCATTACTGTTCATCTTAAGAATGACGACCTAATTCTTATCTCATAATTTGTGACTTTTTTCCATCCATTGTTGATTCACCTCAATATTGATCTACAATATACCACCGATAACTTGAAACTTCTTACGTAATACCTTGCCACTATTGCTTACGCTGCATCGAGGAATATTTGAAATGATTTTCCTGATCCACTTAGCGGCTATACTGTACTTCAATAAGCGTATTTTATAGCATCCCAATGTGATTCATTTACGTGGGTATTTTAATCCCGTATAATTCATGAAATCCTCTTTAAATCATTACTCAATCGAAGGCCCAAACGTCATCCTTTATTTATCACAATTACATCCTCATTGTACGCTAGGGCAGCATTCCATATCTTCTAAATGCTACTGGTCTTAGACTCCTTTGAGTTCATTCAGGCTATACTGAGCTTTCTATAACTTAGAGAAACCATCAGCTCACTTGTTTCATAGGCTTAATCCCGAGGACTTATTCATTCTCGTCACCTTCTCACTCGCCCTTTCTATTCCTTACTCTTGTCTTCCTAAAACCTTGTCGCTTTACCATACTTTAGATTGTGACCTACACATATCTATTTATACTACTCGCAACCTTCATTTAACTTGCTTGCATCATAGATTTTCTTGTGTCATTCTGGGACATCAAGAGAGACATCACATCGTCTCTAACCCTTCGTTACTCTCATAATCAGGCTTTTCGATACCTAGAAACCATAGGCTGGAAGACATGCCGCTGACGATGCCGCTATCATTCCTGGATACTGAATCCCAGTATTTTTAGCCTTCTATCCGAAGTATGGACTATACACAACTTTTTGCATTTGAGTATCTCGTGCATTGTTCACCTTTACCTTACTACCGTAAAATCTTGCATTGTATCTTATATTTCTTTCATGACCCCCCTTCCATATAGGTATAGTTCACATCCACAACTTGAAGCTCTATTGTAATACTTGCACCTTTGATGTATACACAATCCGGTGAGAGCTTCATACTGACTTCTTATAAGGCTGGTACTTTTCTGACTGGCTTTATTGTAGAGCCGTTATAGAATATGACTACTGTACTATCTCTCTTGTACCTCTGATATTAAGAGTGATTCTGCAATGTCTTCAATCGTGATTTCTATAATTTTCTGGGTCCAATAATCAGATTCATGATTTACTTCGTTGATGTAACTCTTTTGTTTCCTCTTCCTTCTGATCAACCTTTATGTAGGCGTAAGCTATCTCCCGATCTGTGGCTCATGGCATTTCTTTAGCCTTTCATGGGCGCTATGGAATATCCATGACATAATCTTCTAACAATTCAATTCTTTGTCTATGTCCTGGGTTCAATTCTTTCATTTAACTTATACCGGAGTCTTTTACGACTGTATGAATGTCAATATATATGCTGTATGGATAATACTCCTAAATCTTAAGTGCGTTTATAACGTAACTAACTCTGGATCATTGATCAAATAATTCATTTCGTTCTATCTCAGCCTTCTTTACATGGTAGCTATTACTTCTCCTGGTCGTTCTGCCACTTGTTGTGTGCATACTTAGCTTATCTTAGTGCCCACACATATTGGAATTCAATACAACTCATATGCTCTTGAATATCACTTCTGATTTTACTTCCCGTTCAATAGCCACTGTAGGCGCCACCTTCTTATGAAGTGCATACAATGTTGTTGTGAGACTGTTGTTATAAGACCATTTCCTCCTTAGGTTACTGAGCTTAGGTTGAAGCCTTCTTCCTTACTTTCTCAGCTAGTCTTTCATTGTAGTATTTAGGGAGAATCCTCTAACTCTTGTAAAGCTGTGAGCTTATTACATTATATATTCGACAGACCTTTTGATGTCCTTCCTTTCCTATAATTATCCGTAGTTACTTACTTCCATGCCCTTGTGCTTGTAGTGTTGCGTCAAAACTGATATTTTGACTGTCTTCCCAGCGGCACTCTCTTTTATTCCCGTAATACTCATATGGTACCTTTAACTATCCCAACTCCTATCTGAATATTTCCCAAAGGTCACGATGTTATATCTGCGAGACTGAATTCCCATGTTGGGGTTCACTATGTTTATCTTGGACAATCTGCTGATTTGTCTACAACCTCTTGTCTAGCCATAACTAGGCTCTTCCTGAATCAACTACTAACTACTCGTTGGCACATTCTTGTATCAATATTGCACGTAATCTTTCTTGGGTTATTTTCTTTGTCTTAACTTACCTTTCGCACTGGCTCCTTATTTATCAAAACCATCCTGGGCAGGAACCCTTACTTCCTTTCCTTGACGTTGTGTTTGAATAATATTCTGGAATCGTAACATATCTGTAGGATTTAAATAAGTTCAATCTCATCCCTTTCTCATTTTTATCACATTCTTCTATTACTATTCCATAATTACTAGAACCACTTAATTCCGACTTAATGCCACATCACTCCATATTCCCTCCTTTAGGGGAGTACTAAGAGTTGGAGCAACGACGATCTACCTATAGATGTTTTATCTTTTCATCTTTGGCGTCTTTTCACATCATCGTTGACCCTTACTCGCCTTGCGGTAATCCTTCTGTACCAAGGAAAATAAAATTACTTACTCGCGAGGGTGACACTTAGTATAACTGGCACATACAATCCCTTAAGCTTTACTTTGCTTACATTGGTTACTTTATGGAAGAGTTTTCCTGAATGACCATTCTTTGAATTTCTCATGAATCTTCTTCTGTTGTCCATTCTATTATCGCCGGAACGAAATCTGAAATTCTTATGATGCCGACCATTATCAAATCACTCAGTCCCTAATTCATGTTTAGTTTATCTTTTTCACCAGCCCATACTGATTTCTATTATTCTGGGGTCTAACCTTTCCTTCTGGTAGTCGCGTTAGAGTCACGAACTTATTTCTCAAAATGAGGATATGATTTTATGACCTATACTCCTTTGCTGTCTCAAGGCCTGTCACCTTTCGTCTTTTCCTTTCCTTGTCTATAGGCTCTGTAATACTGTCATTTTTTTGGTTTACTGTTGTCATCCATGTACCACATTTTACTCATAATGCTTCATTAACTCTTTTCTTGTTTTCCTGCTAACATCTTTGTCTATCACTTTATTCTGAAAACTTTAACAAGACATTCTTTTGCTTTTAGCTCCCCTTGATTCATCTGTTGGCTCTTCGGGTTGCCTAACCTTCTTTCCCTACTAGGGACGGGAGCCATATTAAGGTAATATTTATCACTTCAAGGCTTCTAGTGCCTATTTTTGTAGTACTCATATCTAGTTGTACAATTTTAGAGTGCACCATCTGGGTGTCTCACAAGGAGATCTATTATCACATTTGCAATATCCTTCGGAAATGTCAACTAACACAAACTATCCATTCGCCATTTTGGGTTACTCTAATCCCAGCCGGATCCTGATATCCCGTCCTTCTCTTAAACTACACATGTCAGCCCCCATAGGGCATAACTGAAATGTGTGTGATCAATTGTACATATCTCCGTTACTGTTGAAAGTAACTCAGAATGCTTATATTACTCTACTTGAATTGTAAATATTGTTAACCTTCATTAACTGGGTACCTCGTATCCTTTTTCATCTTGCTTCTTTTACTTGCTGAAATTTGTGTCTACCTTTCGATTCTCTTATTCCTTTTTACCGTAAGAGTGGATAGACATTCTTGCCTTAGGGATCCTTATCAAGAAGCTTACACATCGTAGTACACATATGATCTGTTGAATACCTCATATTTATCTATCATAAGCATGATGCAAAAATTGAGTTTCTCTGACTCAGCCCTTCCACAACTATATCTCTTACCAACCGTCTTTCTGGATGTAGGCATCATCGTATTATGAATAAGATAGAGTTTAGGAAATTGAGTTCTTAAAATCGAGCTCTACCACACGATCTAGAGTAAGCAGAAAGAGTGACAGTTCTAAATGCCCTGTAGCCTCCTGCTTATAAGTGTGGTGTACAACACACCCATAAACAAGACTCTACTAGACACGGCTTGTAGACTCCTTAGGACATAACTGCTCTGATACCACTTTTGTCACGACCCAAACCTATGGGCAGTGACGGGCACCCGATACCTTACTCAACCGAGTACTAACATAGCATATCATTCTTATCGTACTTTCATTGGCAAATGGGCCAAACGGACCATCATGGGCTAACCAGAATGAACATGGGGGAGCACTCCATATAGGGCGACCCAATCTGATATAAAAACTTAGACATGTGACATACGGGCCTATAAGGCCAACATGATCATTTGTAAACTCAAAACATAGGCCGACAAGCCCATACAAGTATCCGTATACATGACATCTGTCTACAAGCCTCTAAGAGTACATAAGTATCATAAAGGTCGGGACTGAGCCCCGCCATACCAATCAATATATGTCCTAATTATACTGACCAAATAAGCAACTCCGGAGCAAATGGAGCGCACCAACATCTTCCGCTGAGCTGATAGCCTACTTGGAGGACTCTAGACCTGTCTATCGGGACCTGCGGGCATGAAACGCAGCGTCCCCAGGCAAAAGGGACATCAGTACAAATAATGTACCGAGTATGTAAGGAATGAAAATCAGTAAACAATAGACATGAGAGAAACATGGAGTAAAAGACTCAACATGTAAGTCTGAATAACTCTGTGAATCATTAATATTTATAATGTCATGCATATGCGTATAAATGTCATACCATGCATAGGTATATGCGTTCATAACATCATCAAGCCTCTGAGGGCATCCCATTATATCATCTTGGCTACTGTGGGCAAATCTTCAACGTATACTAGCTGATCAGGTGATGGTGCGTATATAACGCCGTAACCTTTTTCCATATCCCATATACATATATATACATACATATATGCATATATAACGCCATATGATCATGGGTCAATATACATGTATAAATGAATGAAATGCATATGAAATATGTCAATAAAATCTCTCGGAATGTCATAGGGCCATTTTGCCTTTGATTAATGTCATAAAATAAATTTATCAACTTACGTATTTTCTGAGACCCATGAAAAAATAATAGAATAATAAGACACATGGGGAATCAAGAATATAGACACCCCTAGTATTTCTATGAATAGAGTCATTTCTGAAAGTTGCGTATTTTGCTCGTTTCATTTGTATCATTTGGATCATGCCAAAAGAAAGAAGGGATAGCCTTAACATACCTGGATTAGGAAAAAATCCGTAGGATATTCTTGAGAAAGGTTGCACCGTACTCCCTTAGAATTGCAAAATCTCACGTTGCTTAAGATGCTAAGAAATCTCGTTGGAATTTTTGTTTCAAGAAATCTTGTGGAAATCTCGTTGGATTGAGGTTGCTAACGTTGGAATCCTTGTAGGAATTGTTGAAGACATTATGAATTCCCTTCATATATTCTCACATATGTTTTGCAATCTTTGTAATAGGAAGAACACTATAAGATCACTTACTTGCATATCTTAAGGCCAAATGAAGCCAAAAATGCCAAACTTCTATGTATGACTTTACACGTAAGTGTCTTGTGTATAACACCTTAGTTGGCCACCTTTCAATCTAGGTGTATGAGTCACTTAATTTGAAGGAGGGGGGCTGCCAGAGGAGGCTGCCACGTAGTGGAAATAAATCCTTATCCAATAATTCCCTAATTAATTAGGTAATATTCCACTATCCAATAATTAACCAATTATCCACATAATTAAGAATTATCTCAAATTACTTAAAATACTACTTATTTTTAGCACACCTTATACACCTTACTATCATGGCCATATGGTATCTTGTATGGTACTAGTCCATAAATATCAGGTATTTTAGCTTGGGCCATATTTTATCCCAACATGTCAAACTTTAACGAAAATTAATTTTCTTTGATTTTCTTAACCTCTCACCTTCACGAATTTACTCATCACTTGTTTGAAATAACGTAATACTTATAATCCTAAAATAATCTCATTCCCGAGATTACGTCGATTAACTTACGACGAAACTTTTAACGTATAAAAATGTGGGATGTGACATATCATTTCCGAACTTTCATCAATTTATTTATGGCGTACTCTCACGTACGAAAATATGGGGTGTAACAAAAAAGCATCCAAAAAACATCCAAATAACATGTTAAATAAGAACTAAGGAGTATCTTCAGAAGGGCGGGAGGATCAATTTGAGGAGAAGATGAAGGATGGGAATCACCAGGATCTGCCTCTGAATCGTATTTACTTAAGTCACCCTTGGAATTTTTATCCTCGGGTGTAAAGAAACTTTGACGTTGATGAGTACTTTCGATTGCGTCCTTAGCCTTGGTAATCTCAGCTTTGAGGTCAAAGCCTTCTTGGCTACCCTCGGTCAAAGTTTCAAGATGCTTGTTCAGGAAGGCCCAACTCATATCAAGAGTTAGTTTATCCTCGAGAGCCTCATAATCGTTTTCTAATTGCTCAATTCCAGCCCTCAAGTCTTCTTTTTCAGCTTCAGAAGTTTCATAAGAAACCTTCAAAGGTTCAAGGGTAGCCTCAAGGAATTTAACTTTCTCAGAAGATGAGCAGATATCTTCTTGGGCTTGAGTCAATGTTTGATTAAGATCACCCGCGCACATTTATTTTTGAATCAGAAGTTCTTTTAAACTTTAAATCTCTTCAGTAGCCCTTGAGTGCTGCTCAGCAAAGGTGGCTTCCATTCTATCCTTCTCCTTCTCTGCCTGATTAACAAAAGCCTTCAATACTGTTAATTCAGCAGTATGACCCTTAGTTGTTGCTTCAAGATTTCTCTCACTAGCCAAGACATCCTTCTCTAACTCTAACTGAAGGCTCTCAAATCACTCCTTCCAATTATAAGCTTCCATGCTCAATTCAACGACTTGCTGCTTAGTCCAAGACACCCTCCTCATTAGTTTTGTGCCTGTTAAATTGATCTGCAAAAAAGAAAGGGGAAAATATTACAAGTATAAAGAAATAAGAGATGGAAAAGATAAGAGAAAAAATATATATCTTAAGAGCAGAATGAATAACGACATTCATCAAAGTGATAAAGGAGTGGGATTCAAGTTTTTCCCTTTCAAAAGGGCCAATTAATGGTTTTAACCAAATCACAGTTCGGTTGGATTTTTTCAATAAGTTGATGCCCTTGGGGACTTCAATCATAACCTGCTTCATGCCTCTCCCACAAGAAGGGCCAACTTTATCATGAGGAATAACAACATGAGTAGCAGTAGGAGTAGCAACGGGACACATAGGAAGCGTTGCAAGAGGTGGCTCGTCAGAAATAACGCCAAATTCATCTTCTTCACCCTTAAATCCTTGAGCAAAAAATCTCTCCACAGGATTTGAGGGGGGATGGGGGTCAAGGTAGGATCAACATTGCCATCCTCTGTAATCTCTAGAGGAACATCTTTGGGATCGTCTATCAGGTGAAAAGACTTGGGTTTTGTGGTCTGATCTTGAGGAATGTTGGATTCATTATCCAGGACGACGCGCCTTCTAACTCTAGGCTTCTTCACTAAAGAACCGTCATCCTCTTCCTCTTCATCAGAGGCACTGACATTTTTATTTTTCCTCTTTGAAGAGGACACACTCAAAGTCCGCTCCTGAGCAATATCAACGTTGAGTTTAACTGCAGGAGCGGAAACGGGACAGACTTCATAGATAGCAAATCCTGAAAGTTACAAAGGATGTTAAACTAAGAGAGAAAAAAAATGAAAAATTCATGGTTGAGTTAAGAAATATAACATGGGTTTTAAATTTCCACCCAAATTTTTGGGATAGAAATTTTCAGGATCTTTGCTCCATAGGTGCGTCAAACAATATTTTTTCTATCAAATCACGAAAGTGAGGAAGTTCACCAAAAACTTCCATGATTGCTGGAAAACATGAATAAATATGAGAAAGTTAGTGTTCTAAAAGAGAAAATGGCATAGTGAAGAGAAACAAGTAAATGGTTACATACAAAGTTCCACTTCTCGAGGAAAGTCATGTTTTCATCTCCCACTAAAGCATAATTAGGGACAACCACGAACCGAGTATACCAACCTCGATCATAGTCTTCTTCAGGACTAATCAAGACTCTTTTTCTTCTTGCCACAAACGTGAAAATACCCCGGCAAAAAGTTTTGGAGAATACAAGTGGAGAAGATGACGAAAAGAGAAAAGGGCGAAAACTAAACCCGACAAGTAGCGAAGGCAAGCAACTGCCTTCCACATTATCGAGCCTATTTGTTCTAGGAAAATATTGAAGTATCGACCAAATTTAATGATTAATGGGTTAATAGGCGGTTTGAATCCTAAGGTGAAAGGATAAGTGTAAACAAACGAATAACCATCACGATAAGAGGTTATTCATTCATCGACACTAGGGGTTATGACTGGGAAATCGAGTTTCCAGTAACATTCATGGCACACCAAAGGAAGAAGACCGAAGTTGATTAAAGAAGGATAGCGATCAGCAGGATTACGTGCTACCATGGAAGAAATGTTTTTCTTTCATGCTTCATAGTCAGATTTAAAAGAGAATTCCTGAGGAACGATCTCAGAAACTACAGGTTTAAGTAATGAATCGTTTTGATCCTTAGTTTTGGCAGAATGCCTGGAGTAGACGAGAGTTTAGTTTTGGAAGAAGAAGAGGATTTAGAAGATTTCTTCTGAGAAGACATGGTACTTCGGCTCGATATAGAGCCTAAGCTACAAAGTCTGCTACCTCTATTCCTACTCCTAACCGGAGCTGTAGAATGAGAAAGTTCATTTACTGTGATAGCCTTCTGGGGGTCAGATGATGAAGAAGGGTTTGATGATTGGGAGGCCATTATTAATTATTGTAAAAACACAAAGAGAGAAGTAAAGTTGCAGGGAAAGCTTAGAAGGGAGCGAAAGAGAGTAGAAGAAGTTTAGGAAGATGCATGATGCAATATTAATAAGAATGGCATCATTATGAACCATCATCATGGAACCACCACTTCGTACTGACACATGCGCATGAACCATAAAAAGATGATGCAAACTCCAAAGCCAATCATAGCAAGACATTCTCGCCATAAATAAACTTACCACTTCCCGAATATTCAGTTGAGAATATTCAGAAAGTGGGGGGACTATCTGTATTGGTGAAAAAAGGGACTCGACACGTGGATTAATGATATACCGACAGGTGGCATTAGAATTAGAGTAATAAAGAAGAATAATGAGGCATGGGTAAAACAATCACGTGATTATTTATAAAGATAACTGGGAAAGAATAGATAGACACAAGATGCATGATTGAAGACTACAAAAGAGAAAGATTCATTAATAGCTATGAATATAGAAAGAAATCGACACAATCCCTGATTACGCGCGAATGACCATTATTACCATAGCCATTACGAGTAACTCAAGTAACTGCCAATTAATGTAGTTAATGTTAGTAACAGAAAGGAATTAAGTGGGGCCAAGCGGTTACATATTGTATTCTTATAGAAACTCCTCTACCATATTTTGTAAGATTATCAAGTAAGTCACGAAATCTTACTATCAATCTCTCATACTTTGTTCTCAGCTAATTGAAGATCTTTATTCTCTCCTCTTGGAAGGAATCTGTAATTATCAATAAGATTTATCTTTCTTTATTCTTTCAATATTTTATTTTATTTATTTCTCGTTCATCTATATCAGGAAAAGTGAAGTAAAATTGGTTATTAAAAACCCAAATTATTATATTATATGCTTTGACCACAAAAAATATTTTTTTAGTTAAATAGTATAGAGGATGAAGTTCCATAATATATGTTTTTGCATGCAATATGCATTAATAGAAGAAATTAGGGAAAATATCAGCCAAAAGCTTGAACTATCGAGAAACATTTTAAAACGCAAGGATATTAAAATAATTAGAAGTAAAACTGGATATACGCACCACACATAGCAGTAAACAAAAGAAGTGTGAAGTTTAGGTGAAATTGACGAGATTACGGTTCCTAAAGACAAAAATTAGGTATCTACATCTAATGCTGAATGACATTAAGAAATGAAAATGTAACACATAAAATTAAAATAAAACTATAGTAATAAACAAGTATTGCTAAAGTGTTATGTGACTGATATTCACAGAAGGAAAAGACGATAATTATAATTATATATAACGGAATAGTGAGACCAATAATCCTATATGGGAGTTAATTTTGGGCATATAATATAAGATCCAACATGTCTACAAAAAACGTTTAGCAGATATACAGAGGCTAGTTAAGATAGAAATGCGGTCATTCAATTAGTAGCGTATGCAGGATTTTTTACGAGCTATGTCAACATTTGAAGAAGTGAGCATATAAATAAATTATTGTAATGACAAGAAATGTCATTTTGATATTTGTATCCAATACTTTTTATATTACTTAGTAACTATATATACATATCTAATGAAATTCTTCGATAAAGCAATGTCTCTTGAGATCACTTGGGACAAGGCAAATCTGCTACTATATATAATATTAGACAAATTTGGAATGATTACACATTCGATTGTGGTGTTATACTTTATTGTTAGCTGGGCCTAGGAGCCAACCCCTGCGATGACCTGATAGGTCATTTATAGCTTTACCTTTTATTTCTGTGTTCCGAGACTTCGAATAGTTCAGTTTAGTCTCCTCGATTTGCGTGCGCATTCCTTGTTCTTTTTCCGAAAAGTTTTTATGAGAAAATTGATAAAAATGTAAAATCGTGGCTTAAAAATTATTTAAGTTGACTACGGTCAACATTTTATGTAAACGGACCCAGATCAGCATTTTGACGGTCTCTGTGGATCCGTATCGTGATTTGGGACTCGGGCGTATGCCCGAAATTGAATTGGGAAGTCCCTAACTGGACGTATCCTAATTTGTTGAAAACTAGAAGCTTAAAGGCTAAAAGAATTTCTAAATTTCAAAGTGAGTTGACTTTGTTGTTAATGGGTTTGGATTTCGGTTCCGGAACTTGGTATTGGGTCATTTCAGTATTTATGACTTGTTTGCAAAATTTGGTGCAAAACGAAATTGATTTGACGTGATTCGGACGTCCGCTTGAGAAATTGTAATGTTCTTAAGTTTCACTGAAAATTTCATTCGTTTTTGTGTCCGATTCGTAGTTCTAGGTATTATTTTGGGGTTTTGATCATGCGAGCGAGTTCGTATGATATTTTTGGACTTGTGTGCATGTTTGGTTTGGAGCCCTGAGGGCTCGAGTGAGTTTCAGATAGGTTGCAGATGTTTTTGAACTTAAGGAAATGCTGGTTTAGCTTCTGCTGGTTTCTGTAGCATGCTTCTTCGCGATCGCGAAGAGTAGTTTGGGATTGGGGTGGATTTTGCTCTTCGCGAGTGCAAAGTACTGGATGTGAATGCAAAGTGGAGGGGGGCTTGCCCTTCGCGAACACGTCTGTTCCTCCGCGAACACGAAGCATTGTGGGCTTTGGGGGAGTTGGGCTTGTGTGCTATGCGAATGCGATCACTGGGTAGCGAATGCGAGTGCTATGCGAATGCGATCACTCGTGAACGTGGAGCACATATCGCGAACGTGAAGGCCAATTGGGCCGCTGTGCATCACGAACGCGAAGAAGACGTGACACATTGATTTAAAATATCTCAAAGACGAGATTTTACCCATTTTCACCATCCTTTCATTAGATCTTGGCCTAGAGGCGATTTGGAGAAGAAATTTCATCACCTTTTCATAAGTTAGTGTACTTTAACTTATTTTCTTCCATTTCCATCATCACCCATTAATTTCTAGTCTTAATCTTTGTTCTTGCATGGTAGAAAATTAGGGATTTGGGAAGAATTAAATTTTTTTGCAAATTTAGGATTTAGTCCTCAAATTGAGGTCGAATTTCGAAACTAATTATATAAATGAGTTTTGGTCCGAATCTCAGGTTTTGACCAAGCGGGTGCGGGGTTGACTTTTGTTGACTTTTTGGAAAATAATGTAATGATCTTAACTTTATGTATTGTAATTGATTTTCCTAGCATTATTTGATGTTATTGAGTCGATTTTGGTTAGATTCGATTGGTTTAGAGGGGGATTTTAGAGGAAATGCCTCGGTAGAGCTTTGATTTACTTGCGGAGCGAGGTAAGTGTTGGGTCTAACCTTGATTAGAGGGAATTAAGAACCCTTGAGCTATGTGCTATGTGAAATTCAAGTGTAACGGTATGTATGCGAGGTGACAAGTGTATATACGTCGTCAAAATACTTGTTTCCATGCTTTTTCCGTATTTTATTATTTTATTCCATGTCTTAATTGCTACATGCTTTAATTTTTTCCTATGACTTAATTTGCTTCTTGTCATTTATTATTCTCGTATTAAAAATTTTAGATTATCTCATGCTTCTATGATTTAATTGGTACTTGCCTTAATTGCCTTACTTATACACTTTAACTGTCATATATTCGGCATGTCTTGTTGCTTAGTATAAATTTATAGCACTTCTTGATTTGGTACGAGATTTTCTTTATGGCTTTGCTTTCATATTCCTTATTCGTAGAGCTTCTTGTGAATTGAGTTGCAAAATTTATTACATTTGTTGATTTTTATTTATGGATCAGGTTGCACGCCGCAAAAGGTGGAATAAAGGAGGATTAATATTGTATGATGGGATCGGGTTGCGCGTCGCTACAGGTGAAACAAAGGAGGATCGATATGGTGAAATAAAGAAGGATTATGATATTGACTCTGATTATATGGTAGGATCGGGTTGCACGCCGCAACATATTTTACTTATTATTATTGATATTGACATGGTGGAATAAGGGAGGATCATATTTGTACGGTGGGATCGGGTTGCGCGCCGCAACGGTAAAAATCTCTTGTATTTCTTGTTGTATTGTGTTGGCTTCGGTGCTTTCATACGAGATTCTGAGGATTGGCGTTTTTGATTTTACTGGTTTCAAGGATTGAGTTTATTTTCATGAGTTAACTGCTTTATTAGCCTGTATTTCCTTTCCTGCCATTATTATTATACTTCGTACAAGTTATTGTAAGTGACCCGCTTTAGCCTCGTCACTAATTCGTCGAGGTTAGGCTCGACACTTACAGAGTACATGGGGTCGGTTGTACTCATACTACACTCTGCACTTCTTGTGCAGACTTTGGAGTCGGTCCCAACGGGGGTCAGTAGATTTCTCGGATCGGACATCTGACGGAGATTTGAGGTATAGCTGCTCGTCGTACGCAGCCCTGAAGTCCCCTTCTGCTTTATCCTAGCTGTTTCCTTCTTTTCAGACAGTTTTACTTTCATTTAGACCATTATATGTATTATTTTAGGCGCTCGTGGACTTGTGACACAAGTTCTGGGTTGTATTTAGATATTTCGGTTGTTATGACTTTTCGCACTTTATTTCAGTTCTATTTCAGTTTAATTGGTATCATTTAATTTGCTTTGCTAAAAATGACTTAAAACTATTCTAATATTGGCTTGTCTAATAAGTGATATGTTAGGAGCCATCACAGTCCCGAGGGTGGGAATTTCGGATCGTGACAGTAGTACATAAAGGATAAAATGGGAGGATATCATTTGAGATGGTTTGGTTATGTCCTACGTCGACACATATCCTTAAGTACAAAAAAATATAATGGTTAAATGTGTTAAATGAGAACCACGTAAACCTAAAAGCACATAGAAAATAGTTTTGCTAACAGATCTAAAAATCTCTTGAAACCATACCGACTTAATGAAAAATCGAACTTAATATGAGTCAATTTGGAACAAAAAGGATGTAAAGTAAAATAATTTTTTTTTCAACTTACAAACTACTGATAGTTCTTAAAGTGTCTCAAGATTATTTTTTGACAAAAAATAATATTTTCTTTAGAAACTTTTCTGAAAAATATGGTTTGCAAACAACCAAGCATAAATTAAAACAAGATTTTCAAACTTCTCCAAAAAAATTTCATGTCAAAGCAGGTAAATTTAACTCTTGTAAATTGAATTAATTACTACAAGGTGAACAAAGTTTTTCATGTCCTACTGTTCTTTTAAAACTTTTTACTCAATTGGATCGAATAATAAATTCTCCTCCTGTAACGACCCGGTCGGTCGTTTTGAGTATTACAGTCCCGTTTTCCATTTATTACTCATTTTGTGCTTTACAGTTGTTATGTGACTTGCCGGGGTAATTGATTCGGGTCCGGTAAAATTTCAGAATGAATTGAAGCACTTAGTTCCAATATTTAAATCTTAAATTGAAAGGTTGACCGGATATTGACTTATGTGTAATTAACCCCGAAATAGAGTTTTGATAGTTCAATAGCTCCGTATGGTAATTTTAGACTTAGGAGTGTGTCCGAATATTTAATTAGAAGTTCTTAGTTGATTTTGACTTGAAATGACGAAAGTTAAAAATGGAAGGTTTAGAAGTTTGACCGGGAGTTGACTTTATTGATATCGGGGTCAGAATCCACTTCTAAAAATTTTGATAGGTTCGTTATGTCATGTATGACTTGTGTGCAAATTTTGAGGTCAATCGTACTTGATCTGATAGGTATCGGCATTTGATGTAGAATTTGGAATTAGTTAGTTTTCATTAAGCTTGAATTAGAGTGCGAATCGTGTTTTAGTGTTGTTTAATATAATTTGAGTCATCGACTAAGTTCAGGTCATGTTATGAGACTTGTTAATATACTTGGTTGGGGTCCAATGGGGCTCGGATGAGTTTTGGAAGAGTTTTTAGAAGAGTTTGGTGTTTTGAGTATAAGCATGTAATGCTCCAAATGTCCATTTTTAGTTCTAGAGATCGAAATTCGATTTCGAGACTTTCGGGAGTTTGATAATGAATTATAGGAATGATCTTGAATGCTTGGTCTAATTTCAGCAAGTCGTGATTGGGTTTTTAGCGCGAAACATGAGTTAATTGTTTAACGAACGAAATTGGTATAACATTGAGCAAATGAGTTCCGAATTGAGTTACGATTGAATAACTGAGTTTGTATTATTAGTTGTAACTCAGAGGAACAAGAATCGTCAAATTCCGAGTTCGTATGATGGAGTTAGAGCCTTTTTGGTGAAAAAATAAATTGCTGGTGCAAGCAGGTTCTGGTGCGGACCTTTAGTGACGGGAAATGGACTTAAGCGACCAAATTAGTATTTTTATTGAGCAGTTTTATTTTTTTTTTAGCTTATTTCAATATTTTTGGGCGAAAGAATACGGCTTGGGGCGATTTTTCAGAGAAATTTCACTGGAAATCTTGAGGTAAGTCACATGTGATCATTGTTAATCAATAATATTGAATTATCGTCGAATATTCTAACTAGATTACGTGTTTTTGAGGTGTAATTCGAGAATTTGGGCCTAGGGATTTAAAAATATGATTTGAGGATTTGAAGGTCGAGTTGATGTCGGAATTTGGTAAATTTGGTATGGTTGGACTCGTGGTTGAATGAGCGTTCATATTTTATAACTTTTGTCAAGTTCCGAGATGTGGGTCCCACTGGCAAATTTTGAGTGGAATTTCGTAATTGGTTGAAAAATTAGTATTTTTATATGGAATTAATTCCAATAATATGTTTTGATTGAATTGAATTAATTGTGACTAGATTTGAGGCGTTCGGAAGCCGATTCGTGAGGCAAATGCATATTGGAATAAAGAATTACACGATTCTAGGTAAGTAACATTTCCAAACTTGGTTATGAGGGTATAAATCCCTGAATTACGTGTTATATCGATTGTTTGGAGGTGATGCACATGCTAGGTGACGGGCGTGTGGGCGTGCACCATAGAAATTGTGCCTTAATTGATTCCGTGGAGTTGCATAGTCAAATAATTATGTCATTATCCACATATCCTCCACGTGTTAGAGGAAATTGAGCTGAGACTCATGTTAAAGATCATGTTTAGGCTACGTGCCGATATTTTTGGGACCCATAGGGGTCGTCTTGCTGTTTAATTATTTTTTTAAAAATGTAAACTGTGTACTCAGTCACATCCATCATTGCATGTCACATATCAGTCTCTGCTGTCATTCATTGATGCATCATATCATCATGTCGGGTTGATTTTTATGTCATTGAGAGCCCGATAGACTGGAATTTTTGAGTGATATTTATGGGATTGAGCTGCACGCCGTAACATATTTTATTTATTTATTCCTAGATCTGGCAATTGCAGCGCTTGGACTGATGGAGCCCCTCCGGAGTCTGCATCCCCCCCTCCCCCCACAGTGAGCATAGTTTATTTATATTCGGGATGGAATTCCCTGGGTATGGAGTTGCCTTATTTATTTATATTTGGGATGGAGTTCCTTGGGCCGGATCCACTTGTACAGTACTGAGTGACTGACTGTTAGTTGATATATATATATATATATATATATATATATATATATATATATATATATATGTATTAGTGGATGGAGTTCCCCGAGATGGATTGACCATATACAATACTGAGTGATTAAGTATTTTGAGAGTGTGAGTACACGAGGTTTCTTCTGTGGTACATCACACACAACATATATTTTGACATATAGATATAGAAATGTCATATTCCTCATATCATGCATAATTTATCTATTTTACTTGTACTGAGTTTAACTGTTGAGCTTGAAAGCATGCCTACATTTCTGTACTGTTATTTCTATATTGGACTATACCTGTTGAGCTCGTCACTACTTTCGGCCCAAAGGTTAGTCTTGTTACTTATTGAGTTGGTTGTACTCACACTACACCCTGCACCTCGTGTGCAGATCCAGGTACTTCCGGATACTGTGATTGCTAGATTTGGGGATCCATCTGTTGGAGACTATCGAGGTAGCTGTTTGGCGTCCGCAGACCTTGAATCTCTCTCCCTTTTAGTTATTGTGTTGCTCTATATTTTCAGACAGTATTTTTATTAGTCAGACTATGTTGTCATTTAGATGCTCATGTACTTAGTTACACCGGTTTTTGGTAGTGTATTTGTATCCGTATTTGTGGGATTTTCTATTAAATCTAAATATTATATTTTTAAACTTAAAAGATTATAGTGTTTTATTGAGGTTGTCGGCTTGCCCAATATTAAGATAGGCGCCATCACGACAAGTATGATTTTGGGTTGTGACAAATTGGTATCAGAGCCCAGGTTACATAGGTCTCACGAGTCATGAGCAGGTTTAGTAGAGTCTTGCGGATCAGTACGGAGATATTTGTACTTATCTTCGAGAGGCTGCCGAACCCTTAGGAATAATTTCACTTTCTTGCATTCTTTCGTGCGAATTTGTTGATTCCGAAAACAAAACTTCAGTTATTCTATTCTCTTTTAGATGGTAAGGACACATACTACAGGATTGGACAGTCAGTCACCAGTACCACCAGTTTGGGCCGCAAGAGGTTGGGGTCATGGTAGAGGTCGGGGTCGTGGTAGAGGTCGAGGTGTAGCTCGTACAACAGTTAGAACAGCACCGGTAGAACCACTAGTTGCTCCAGCTCAGGAGAAGGTTCCAGATATAGTCGAGCCGGTGGGGCCAGCTTAGGCACCAGCTACGCCTATTGTGATTCGAGGTCTTCAGGAGGCTTTATCACAGATATTGACTGTTTGCACTAGCCTTGCTCAGGTGGTTTCTCAGGCCGCACCAACCACTTCTTAGGCCGGGGGAGGTACTCATACCCCTGTCGTCCGTACTCTAGAGTAGATAATGCATGGATTTTATATACCAGGGGCACTACTAGTCTAGTCGGTTGCAGCTGCTCAGGCCTAGGTGGGTCCTATTATGAATGCCGATGAGCAGAAGAGATTAGAGAGGTTTCGTAGACTCCATCCTCCAACTTTTAGTAGAGATGAGTCAGAGGATGCTCAGGATTTCTTGGATAGATGCCAGCGGATGCTTCGTACAACGGGTATTCTGGAGACCAATGGGGTCTCATTTACTACTTTTCAGCCGACCGGAGCAACCTTCAGATGGTGGGAGACTTATGAGAGGAGCAGACCAGTTGGTGCAGTACCACTTTCATGTCATGAGTTCTCCGTATTATTTCTAGAGAAGTTTGTGCCACAGACCCGCAGAGAGGAACTACGCAGGCAGTTCGAGTATTTACGTCAGGAGGACTTGTCCGTGACTCAGTATAAGATGCAATTTTTAGAATTGGCTCATCATGCAGTTTGGTTGGTTCCCACTGAGAAGGATAAGATCAGGAGGTTCATTAATGGCCTCAACCAGCAGTTTCGTTTTGTTATGACTCTAGGAAATGTAGTGGGTGCTAAATTTGATGAGGTGGTTGACAATGCTCGACGACTAGAAATGGTTCGTACTCAGGAGTGTGAGGAGAAGAAGGCCAAGAGGTCTCGTGGTCCACGTAATTCCAGCGGTGTTCCTTCTGGGAGACAGCCCTATCATAGCAGGGGTCGTCCTTATAGGCCCGCTCAGATGGCTCGTCCAACTCATCGTGGCGCATCAGCTAGCCATGGTTCATACAGTGCTCGACGAAGTCAGTCTTCTCTTAGTGCACTTCCAGATCAGAGTTCATCTCGAGCACCATCAGTTCAAAGTTCATCGGTACCAGGTTCTTCTGATAGTTATTCTGGTTCTCGAGGTCCACCACAGTACTTGTCGCCATTGTTTGAGAAGGGTTGTTTTGAGTGTGGATATTTGGGTCATTTGAAGAGAAATTGTCCCTGCCTTTCGCGAGGTCCGGTTCAGCAGAGGAGTCAGGATACGACTCTTGCATCAGCTGCTATGCCACTCACCTAGTTAGCTTGGGGTGGGGCTCAGACAACTAGAGGTCGCCCAAGAGGGGAGGCCGATCAGGTGGCGGTCAGGCCCGATTCTATGCTATTCCTGCCAGGCCAAATGTTATTGCTTCATATGCACTAATCACAGGTATTGTGTCAGTATGCCACAGGGAAGCTTATATTTTATTTGACCCTGGTTCCACATATTCGTATGTATCATCATATTTTGTTCGTTATCTGGATATGCCCCGTGAGCTCTTAGTTTCACATGTTCGTGTATCTATGCATGTGGGCGATACTATTATTGTGGACCGTGTGTATCGATCATGTGTGGTAACTATTGGGGGATTGGAGACTCGAGTTGATCTCTTATTGCTTAGTATGGTTGATTTCGATCTAATCTTGGGTATGGATTGGTTGTCTCCATGTCATGCTATTCTATACTGTCACGCAAAAACCGTGACGTTAGCGATACCAGGATTGCCGAAAGTCGAGTGGAGAGGTTCTCTAGATTAAGTTCCCAACAGGGTAATTTCTTATTTGAAGGACCAACGTATGGCTGGGAAGGGGTGTTTGCCATATTTGGACTTTGTGAGAGATGTTGATGCAAACACTCCTACTATTGGTTCTGTACCGGTAGTGCGAGACTTTCTGGATGTTTTTCCTGCATACCTGCCGGGTATGCCATCCAACATGGATATTGATTTCAGTATTGACTTGGTGTCGGGCACTCAGCCCATTTCTATTCCTCCGTATCGTATGGCACCAACTGAATTGAAAGAGCAACTTCAGGAACTTCTTGATAAAGGGTTTATTAGGCCTAGTGTGTCACCTTGGGGTGCACCAGTTCTATTTGTGAAAAATAAAAATGGTACTATGCGGATGTGCATCGACTACATGCAGTTAAACAAAGTTACAATCAAGAACAAGCATCCTTTGCCGCATATTGATGATTTATTTGACCAACTTCAGGGAGCGAGGGTGTTCTCCAAAATTGATTTGAGATCTGGGTACCATCAGTTGAAAATTCGGGATTCGAATAGTCTAAAGACGACATTCAAGACCCGTTATGGTCACTATGAATTTCTCGTGATGTCTTTTGGACTGACCAACGCCCCAGAAATATTTATGCACTTGATGAATAGTGTATTCTAGCCGTATCTTGATTTGTTTGTCGTAGTATTTATTGATGACATCCTAGTGTACTTACGTAGCCAGGAGGAACATGCACGACATTTGAGTATTGTACAACAGAGGCTGAGGGAGGAGAAACTTTATGCCAAATTCCCTAAGTGTGAGTTCTGGCTTAGTTCTATAGCATTCTTGGGACACATAGTGTCCAATAAGGGAATTAAGGTGGATCCGAAGAAGATAGAGGCAGGTTAGAGTTGGCCCAGGCCATCTTCAGCTACTGAAATTCAGAGTTTTCTCGGCTTGGCCGGGTATTATCATCGCTTTGTGGAGGGCTTCTCGTCTATTGCATCGCCCTTGACTAAATTAACCCAGAAAGGTGCTCCATTCAGGTGGTCGGATGAGTGTGAAGAGAGCTTTCAGAAGCTCAAGACTGTCTTGATCACAGCTCCAGTTCTAGTTTTACCTTCAGCTTCAGGCCCTTATACAATGTATTATGATGCTTCTCGGATCGGTATTGGGTGTGTCTTAATGCAGGATGGTAGAGTGATTGCTTATGCTTCACGCTAGCTAAAGCCATAAGAAAAGAACTACCATGTTCATAATTTATAGTTGGCCGCTATTGTCCATGCATTGAAGATTTGGAGGCATTATCTCTATGGTGTGTCTTGTGAGGTATTTATAGATCATCGGAGTCCAGCACTTATTCAAACATAAAGACCTAAATTTGAGGCAGCGGAGATGGTTGGAGGTTCTAAAGGACTATGATATTACTATTCTATATCATCCCGGGAAGGCCAATGTGGAGGCCGATGCCTTGAGTAGAAAGGCAGTGAGTATGGGTAGCCTTGCATTCATCCCCGTTGGTGAGAGGCCTCTTGCACTTGATGTTTAGACCTTGGCCAACCAATTCGTGAGATTAGATATTTCGGAGCCCAGTCGGGTTCTAGCTTGTGTGGTTTCACGGTCTTTTTTATATGACCACATTAGAGAGTGTCAGTATGATGATCCCCATTTGCTTGTCTTGAAGGACACAGTTCAGCACGGTGATGCCAAAGATTTAACTATTGGGAAGATGGGATGTTGAAGATACATGGTTAGATTTGTGTGCCAAATGTAGATGGGTTGTGTGAATTGATTCTTGAAGAATCCCACAGTTCGCAGTATTCCATTCATCCGGGTGCCGCTAAGATGTACCACGATTTGAGGTAGCACTATTGGTGGAGAGAAATGAAAAAAGATATAGTTGGGTATGTAGCTCGGTGTTTAAATTGCCAACAAGTGAAGTACGAACATCAAAGACTTAAAATTCCGGAATGAAAATGGGAGCATATTACCATGGACTTCGTAGTTGGACTCCCACAGACTTTGAGGAAGTTTGATGCTGTTTGGGTGATAGTGGATCGGTTGATCAAGTCCACGCATTTTATTCCAGTCGGTGGTACTTATTCTTCGGAGCGGTTAGCTGAGATTTATATCCGCGAGATTGTTCGCCTACACAATGTGCTAGTGTCCATTATTTTAGATCGGGGCACGCAGTTTACATCCCCGTTTTGGAGAGAAGTGCAACGAGAATTAGGCACACAGGTTCAGTTGAGTACAACATTTCAGCCTCAAACAGACGAACAATCCTAGTGCACTATTCAGATATTGGAAGATATGCTACGTGCTTGTGTTATAGATTTTGGGGGATCTTGGGATCCGTTTCTGGCACTTGCAGAGTTTGCCTATAAAAACAATTACCAATCAAGCGTTCAGATGGCTCCGTATGAGGCTTTATATGAGAGACGGTGTCGGTCTCCGGTGGGTTGGTTTGACCCGGGTGAGGCTAGGCTAGGTACTTATTTAGTTCAGGATGCTTTAAAAAAGGTTAAATTGATTCAGGATTGACTTCGCACGGCGTAGTCTAGAAAGAAGAGTTATGCCGATCGGAAGGTTCTCGATGTTGCTTATATGGTAGGAGAGAAAGTACTACTCCGAGTTTCGCCTATGAAGGGTGCTATGAGATTCGAAAAGAAGGGCAAGTTGAGTCCTAGGCATATTGGGCCTTTTGAAATACTTAAGAAGATTGGAGAAGTGGCTTATAAACTTGCATTGTGGCCTAGTCTATCGGGTGTTCATCTAGTGTTTCATGTATCTATGCTCCGGAAGTATGTCGGTGATCCGTCTCATGTTTTGGATTTCAGTACAATGCAGTTGGATGGTAATTTAACTTATGATATGGAGCCGGTGGCCATTTTGGATCGACAGGTTCGAATGTTGAGCTCAAAGAACATAGCTTTAGTGAAAGTGCAGTGGAGAGGCCAACCAGTCGGAGAAGCTACCTGGGAGATTGAGTGGGAGATGCGGAGCAAATATCTACACCTATTTGAGACTCCAGGTATGATTCTAAACCCGTTCGAGGACGAACGTTTGTTTAAAAGAGGGAGAATATAACGACTCGGCCGGTCATTTTGAGTATTACGACTCTGTTCTCCCATTTACTGCTCATTTTGTGCTTTACAGTTGTTATGTAACTTATCGGGGTAATTAGTTCGGGTCCGGTGAAGTTTCAGAATGAATTGGAACACTTAGTTCCAATATTTAAAGCTTAAGTTGGAAGGTTGACTGAATGTTGACTTATGTGTAAACAACCCCGGAATAGAGTTTTGATGGTTCAAATAGTTCCGTATGGCAATTTTGGACTTAGGGGTGTGTTCGGATATTTAATTGGAAGTTCGTAGTTGATTTTGGCTTGAAATGGCGAAAGTTGGAAATGGAAGGTTTAGAAGTTTGTCTGGGAGTTGACTTTATTGATATCGGGGTCAGAATCCAGTTCTGGAAACTTTGATAGGTCCGTTATGTCATGTATGACTTGTGTGCATAATTTGAGGACAATCGGACTTGATCTGATAGGTTTCGGCATCGAGTGTAGAATTTGGAATTCGTTAGTTTTCATTAAGCTTGAATTGGGATGCAATTCGTGTTTTAGTGTTGTTTAATATAATTTGAGGCATCGACTAAGTTTGTGTCATGTTATGGGACTTGTTAGTGTACTTGGTTGGGGTCCCATGGGGCTCGGATGAGTTTTGGAAGAGTTTGGTGTTTTGAGCATAAGCATGTAATTATCCAAATGTCCATTTTTAGTTCTAGAAATCGAAATTCGATTTCGAGACTTCCGGGAATTTGATAATTAATAATCTGGAATGTTTGGTCTAATTTCATCAAGTAGCGATTGGGTTTTTTAGCGCAAAACTTGATTTAATTGTTTAACGAGCGAAATTGGTATTACATTGATCAAATGAGCTCCGAATTGAGTTTTGATTGAACGACTAGGTTCATTTTATTATTTGTGACTCATAGAAACAAGAATCGTCGAATTTCAAGTTCGTATGATGGAGTTAGAGCCTTTTTTGTAAAACAAATAAATTACTTGTGCAAGCAGGTTCGGTGCGGACCTTTAGTGATGGGAAATGGACTTTTAGTGACGGAAAATGGACTTAAGCGACCAGATTAGTGTTTTTATTGAGCAGTTTTATTTTTTAGCTTATTTCAACATTTTTGGGCTAAAGAACACGGCTTGGGGCGATTTTTCAGAGAAATTTTATGGGAAATCTTGAGGTAAGTCACTTGTCATCATTGTTAGTCAGTAATATTGAATTATTATCGAATATTCCAACTAGATTACGTATTTTTGAGGTGTAATTCGAGAATTTGGGCCTAGGGATTTGAAAATATGATTTGAGGATTTAAAGGTCGAGTTAATGTCGGAATTTGGTATGGTTGGACTTGTGGTTGAATGAGCGTTCATATTTTGTAACTTTTGTCGGGTTCCGAGACATGGGGCCCACTGGCAAATTTTGAGTGGAATTTCAGATTTTGTTGGAAAATTTGTATTTTTATATGGAATTAATTCCTATAATTTGTGTTGACCGAATCGAATTAATTGTGACTAGATTCGAGGCGTTCGGAGGCCGATTCGCGAAGCAAAGGCATATTAGAATAAAGAATTACATGGTTTGAGGTACGTAACATTTTTAAACTTGGTTCTGAGGGTATAAATCCCTGAATTACGTGTTATATAGATTGTTTGGAGGTGACACACATGCTAGGTGACGGGCGTGTGGGCGTGCACAATAGAAATTGTGCTTTAATTGATTCCGTAGAGTTGCATAATTAAATAATCATGTCATTATCGTCATATCCTCCATGTGTTAGAGGAAATTGAGCTGAGACTCATGTTAAAGATCATGTTTAGGCTACGTGCTGATATTTTTGGGAACCACATAGGTCGTATTACTGTTGAATTATTTGTTTAATTGTAATTTTGTGTACTCAGTCACATCCATCATTTTCATATCATATCTCACTCTTTTTTGTCATTCATTGATACATCATATCATCATGTCAGATTGATTTTCATGTCATTGAGAGCCCGAGAGACTGGAGATTTTGAGTGATATTTATGGGATAGGGCTGCACGCCGCAGCATATTTTATTTATTTATGCCTGGATCTGGCTTATTATAGCGCTTGGGCTGAAGGAGCCCCTCCGGAGTCTGCACTCCCCACAGTGAGCGCAGTTTATTTATATTAGGGATGGAGTTCCCTAGGAATAGAGTTGCCTTATTTATTTATATTAGGGATGCAGTTCCCTAGGCATGGAGTTGCCTTATTTATTTACATTTGGGATAGAGTTCCCTAGGCATGGAGTTGCCTTATTTTACTTACTGACTGTCAGTTGATATATATATATATATATATATATATATATATATATATATATATATAGTAGGGACGGAGTTCCCTGGGGTGGATTGGCCATATACAGTACTGAGTGACTGGTTGTCAGTTGATATATATATGTATTAGGGATGGAGTTCTGTCACGACCCAAAACCTAACCCGTCGTGATGGCGCCTATCGTGATACTAGGCAAGCTGACATCTCCAAAACACTTTCAACATTTAACAAAAATGAATTTAATATGTTTAAAATAACCGGGGTCTTTCAAAAAAAGGGGTAAAACCCAAAGCATAAGTGCGGAAAAATATCCCGATATAGAGGAGTCACTGAGTCATGAGCATCTAGATATCAAGACTAAAACAAACAGTGTCTAAGTATCAATACTGAAAAGAAAGAAAACATAGAAGGAGAGACAAGGTCTGCGGACGTCGACAACTACCTCGTAGTCTCTGGTACTCGATCGCGAACGAACTCAACGACCTCCGTGATCAAACACATCTAGATCTGCACCTGAAGTGCATGGTGTAATATGAGTACAACCAACTAACCAAGTAATACAAATAAATAAAGAACTGAGAAGGTAGTGACGAGCTATACAAATACAGTTCATTTTCAATAATTCCAGCAAAGAATAGACATGCTTTAAAATCCGGCAGTTCAAATCAAATCAGTTTTTATACAGTTAAAGTGTAGGTAAATCTGGATATAGAATCTTTTAGAAATTTCACAATTATGACAGATAGCAACTAAGTGCATCAACAAATGAAAACAAGTACAACCTCACTCAGTTATGTACCTCTCTAGTCTCACGGCCCTCAAAAATCATAAAGATCAGCCCAAACAAAATGACATAGTGTATCAACAGGAATCAAGAAGAGACTGAGATATGATGCGCAAGTAAAACTATGACTGAGTACAAGACAACAATTAGCAAATAATTCACAGGTACGCGACCTCTACGGGTCCCAACTGTACTATCACATAGCCTAAGAATGATTTCTAACATGATTTGCAGTCAAATCTCTATAACACAGAGAGAACAGGTAATTAACAATAGTTTATTCGACTTTTCAGTCTCACAGGACGGATCAAGTCACAATCCCTTAAGGTGCACGCCCACACGCCCGTCAACTAACATGTGTGTCACCTCCAAAATAGTCACATCATACCAAAATTCGGGGTTTCATACCCTCAGGACCAGATTTAAAACTGTTACTTACCTCAAACCGCACAAAATCCTACTCTGCAATGCTTTTGCCCCTCGAATCAATCTCCAAATGCCTCGAATCTAGCCACAAGCAATACGATATAATTAATGTAGGCCAAAAGAATAAATTCCACAAGAAAAACACGAAATTATAAGTCAAAATTCGAAATAGTCTCAAACTGGCCCCCGGGCCCACGTCTCGAAATCCAACAAAAGTCACAAAATATGAACACCCATCCACTCACAAGTCCAACCATACAAGAATTACTCGAATGCAACCTCAAATCACCTTCCAAAATCCGAAATTTTAGCCTATGAAGTTTCTACCATTTCCCCCCAAATTTACAACTCAAATCTCCAATTATACGATGAAAATAGTAATAGATTCATGAAATATAGTCCAATCCGAGTTAGAATCACTTACCCCAACAATCTTCTTGAAGAAATATCAAAAAATCGCCTCACATCGAGCTCTCAAAGTCCCAAAATCGAAATGGGAATTAAACCCTCGAAATCCCATTTTTTTGCCTAGTTCTTCAGCATCTAAGGACCCTCTGTAGCACCTGCGATGCCGCACCTGCGGAATTTCCCTCGCAAGTATGGAAATGACTTAAGGGGCTGGGTCCGTATCTGCGAGCAAGTGGTCGCACCTGCGGACAAAAGTCCACTTCTGCGATCCTCTCCTCCATCTCACTTTTAGCATCAGCGGAGCTTCAGGCGTATCTGCGGGCTTTCTGATGTGGAAACCCCCTCGCACCTGTGACCCCTGGCCATGTCCTCAACTCCAGCTTCTGTGCTTCTTCTTCCGCACATGCGAGTACGCACATGTGGCTTCCCCACCGCAGGTGCGAAACTACCAGACATCAGAAAGCTTCAGCATTTCATAAGTCCAAAACTCAATGCATTAAGCATCCTAAACACACCCGAGGCCCCCGGGAATCCGACCTCGATATCAAAAAGTCAACCCCCCAGTCAAACTTCCCAAAAAATTTAACTTTTGCCATTTCAAGCCTAAATTAGCTACAGACCTCAAATTCACAGTCCGGACACACTCCTAAGTCCAAAATCACCCAACGAAACTCCATTCCGGAGTCGTCTTCACACAGTTCCGACTACGGTCAAAATTCTGAGACTTAAGCTTCCGTTTTAGGGACTAAGTGTCCCAAAACACTCCGAAACCAAAAATAAGACCTCCCGGCAAGTCACTTAAGCAGAAACAGATACGGAAAAAACAGTAAATGGGGGATCAGGGCTAATACACTCAAAACGATCGGCCGGGTCGTTACATCCTCCCCCTCTTAAAATAATCGTTCATCCTCGAACGAGCATAGAGAAATACCTGAAGTGGTGAAAAGATGAGGATAACGGCTGCGCATATCTTGCTTGGTCTCCCAAGTCCCCTCCTCGACCGGCTGACCCCTCCACTGAACCTTTATAGAAGCAATATTTCTCGACCTCAGCTTTCGAACTTGCCTATCTAAGATTGCCATCGGCCCCTCAACATAAGATAAATCCTTGTCCAACTGGACTAAGCTAAAATCCAACACGTGAGACGGATCACCGTGATACTTCTGGAGCACAGAAACATAGAATACTGGATGAACTTCTGCTAGATCGGGAGGCAAGGCAAGCTCATAAGCAACCTGCCCAACACATCGCAATAGCTTAAATGGACCGATAAACTTTGGGCTCAGCTTGCCCTTCTTTTCGAACCTCATAACACCCGTCATGGGTGACACCCAGAGCAAAACCCGCTCTCCAACCATGAATGCAACATCGCAAACCTTCCGATCCGCATAACTCTTCTGTATGGACTGGGCTGTGCGTAGTCTATCCTGAATCACCCTAACTTTCTCCAGAGCATCCTGAACCAAGTCTGTACCCATATCCTCTAATATCTGAATAGTGCGCTTGGACTACCCATCCGTCTGAGGGTGAAATGTTGTGCTCAACTCCACTCGAGTACCCAACTCATGTTGTACGTCCCTCCAGAATCGTGATGTAAACTGTGTACCCCGATCAAAAATGATAGATACCGGTACGCCATGAAGCCTGTAGATCTCGCAGATATACACTCGAGCCAGCTGCTCGGAAGAATAGGTAGTCATCACAGGAATGAAATGAGCTGACTTGGTCAGCCGGTCCACAATCACCCAAACTGCATCAAACTTCCGCTGAGTCCGTGGAAGCTCAACAATGAAATACATAGCGATCCGCTCCCATTTCTACTCCGGAATCTCTAACTTTTGAAATAATTCACCTGGTCTCTGATGCTCATACTTCACCTGCTGGAAATTTAGGCACCGAGCTACATACTCCACTATGTCCTTCTTCATTCTCCTCAACCAGTAATGCCGTCTTAAGTCCTGATACATCTTCGCGGCACCCGAATGAATAGAATACCGCGAACTGTGAACCTCCTGGAGAATCAACTAATGCAAACCATCTACATTGGGCACACATAGCCTGCCATACATCCTCAATGCACCATCATCCCCAATAGTGACCTCCCTAGCTTCACCATGCTGGACTATGTCCTTAAGGACGAGCAGATAGGGGTCATCATACTGACGCTCCCTGATACGATCATAAAGAGAAGACCGAGAGACCACACAAGCCAATACTCGACTCGGCTCAGAAACATCCAATCTAACAAACTGGCTGGCTAAGGCCTGGACATCCAATGCCAATGGACTCTCTGCTGCTGGAAGATATGTTAAGCTCCCCAAACTCTCCGCCCGACGACTCAAGGCATCGGCCACTACGTTGGCCTTCCCGGGATGGTACAAAATGGTGATATCATAGTCCTTAAGAAGCTCCAACCACCTTCGCTAATGCAAGTTAAGATCCCTCTGTTTGAATAGATGCTGCAAACTCTGATGATCAGTGAAAATCTCACAATGGACCCCATACAAATAGTGCCGCCAAATCTTCAGGGCGTGAACAATAGCTCCTAACTCAAGGTCGTGGACAGGATAGTTCTTCTCATGAGGCTTGAACTGGCACAAAGCAAAAGCAATCACTCTACCCTCCTGCATCAGAACACACCCAATACCGATCCGCGAGGTATCATAATACACTGTGTAAAAACCAGAAGCTAATGGTAGAAATAGAACTGGAGTCCTGGTCAAAGCAGTCTTGAGCTTCTGAAAGCTCTCCTCGCACTCATCCGACCACCTACAAGGAGCACCTTTCTGGGTCAATTTAGTCAAGGGTGATGCAATAGATGAGAAACCCTCCACAAAACGATGGTAATAGCCCGCTAACCCAAGAAAGCTCCGAATCTCCGTGGCTGAGGACGGTTTGGGCCAACTTTCATCCACCTCTATCTCCTTCGGGTCTACCTGAATACCCTCACTAGACACCACGTGCCCCAAGAACGCCACTGAACTGAGCCAAAACTCACACTTGGAGAACTTTGCATAAAGCTTCTCCTCCCTCAACCGCTGTAACACAATCCTCGGATGCTGGGCATGCTCCTCCTGGATACGAGAGTACACCAGGATGTCATCAATGAATACAATAATGAACGAGTCAAAATAAGGTTGAAACACACTATTCATCAGATGCATGAACGTTACTGGGGAGTTGGTCAGCCCAAAAGACATCACAAGGAACTCATAATGGCCATATCGGGCCCTGAAAGTTGTCTTAAGAATATCTGAGTCCCGAATCTTTAGTTGGTGATACCCTGACGTCAAATCAATCTTGGAGAACACCATCGCTCCCTGAAGCTGGTCAAACAAAGCATCAATATGCGGCAAAGGATACTTGTTCTTGATTGTGACCTTGCTCAACTGTCTGTAATCAATGCACATTCTCATAGTACCATCCTTCTTATTCACAAATAGAACTGGTACACCCTAAGGTGACATGCTAGGCCGAATAAACCCCTTATCAAGGAGTTCCTGAAGCTGCTCCTTCAACTCTTTCAACTCAGTTGGTGCCATACGCTACGGTGGAATAGAAATGGGCTAAGTGCACGGCACCAATCAATACCGAAATCAATATCCCTGTCGGGCGGCATGCCCGACAGGTCTGCAGGAAACATATCCGGGAAATCTCGCACCACCGGAACAGAATCAATAGCAGGGGTCTCTATACTAACATCCCTCACAAAGGCCAGATAAGATAGACAACCCTTCTCAACCATCCGCTGAGATTTTAAGTATGAAATCACTCTACTGGGAACATAGTCTATAGAACCGCTCTACTCAACCCTCGGCAAACCCGGCATCGCCAACGTCACGGTCTTAGCATGACAGTCTAGAATAGCATGACATGGAGACAACCAATCTATACCCAAAATCACGTCAAAATCGACCATATTTTTGCAACAAGAGGTCCACTCTAGTCTCCAGACTCCCAATAGTCACCACACATGACCGATATACACGGTCTACAATAATAGTATCACCCACCGAAGTAGATACATGAACAGATGAAACTAGAGACTCATGAGGTATATCCAGATAATGAGCGAAATACGAGGACACATCTGAATAAGTGGAACAGGGTCAAATAATACAGAGGCATCTCTGTGGAAAACTGAGACAATACCTGTAATCACAGCATCTAAAGTAATGGCATCTGGTATGGCAGGGAGAGCATAGAAATGGGCCTGGCCACCCCCTGATCGGCCTCCCCCTCTTGGGCGACCCCTAGGTGACTGAGCCCTACCTCGGGTTGGCTGGACGGGTGGTGGAGCTGCTGGTGTTGGTGCCATCAACCAAGTACTCTGCTGTGGAGCACCACTCAATAACCTAGGGCAATCTCTCTTGATATGACCAAAATCTCCGCACTCGAAACAACCCATCCTTTGACAGAACTGATGCTCCTGATGCCCAGAGGAACTACCCGCAGAAACCTGAGCTGACGAGGCATGGTGAGAACTCAGCACTGGTAGTGCACTGAATGACGACTGGCCCTACTGATGACTGTATGACCCGTGGCCAGATGGTGCACCACGGTGGACTGGGCGAACCATCTAAGCATGTTTGAAAGGACGACCGCTACCGTGGTGGAACTTCCCCCAAAAGGAACACCGCTAAATCCACCCTATCCACGAGGCCTATTGGCCTCCCTCTCAACTCGCTCCTGGCTGCGAACCATCTCAATCTGATGAGCAATGTCGATAACCTCGTCGAAAGTAGCACAGACACTCTCTCTCTCTCTAGTCATAAGCAATCGCAGCTGAAAAGTGAGGCCATCTATGAATCTCCTTATCCTCTCCCTGTCTGTGGGAACCAACCAGATAGCATGACGGGCCAACTCTGAAAATCTCATCTCATACTGTGTCACAGACATATCACCCTGACGAAGCTGCTCAAACTGCCTGCGCAGCTCCTCTCTACAGGACTGAGGCACGAACTTCTCCAGGAATAGACCGGAGAACTACTGCCAGGTAAGGGGTGATGCGCCGACCGGCCTACGCCTCTCGTAAGCCTCCCACCAACTGAAGGCAACCCCAGAGAACTAAAAGGTAGTGACGAGACCCCATTGGTCTCTAGAATACCTGTTGTACGGAGTATCCTCTGACACCTGTCCAAGAAACCCTGTGCATCCTCTCCCTCGGTACCACTGAAAGATGGAGGTTGGAGTCTCCCAAACCTCTCCAATTGACGCTGCTCATCATCCGGCATGACAGGAACAACATAATCCTGAACAACGACAACCGGCTGGGGTGGTGGTGCCCCCAGTGTCTGGAATCCCTGTACCACCTGCTCTGGTGTGCGGGCGGTGAGAGTCTGAGCGCCTCCCCCGGCCTGAGAAGTGGCTGCTACGGCCAGAACAGAGACCGCTTGAGCAAGACTGGTACACGCGGTCAGAATATGAGCTAAGGCTTCGTGAAGGCCTGGAATCACCATGGGCACGAGTGGTGCCTAAACTGGTCCCACAGGCTCGTCCACAACTGGAGCCTGCTCCTGAACTGGGGCAACTGGTGGGTCTGCAGGTACTGCCCCAACTGCTGTGCGGGCTGCTCCTCTGTCCCTACCGCGGCCTCTATCGTGACCTCGGCCTCTCGCGGCCCTGGCTGGTGGTACTGGTGGTTGTCCATCCTGCCCCGTAGTACGAGTCCTCACCATCTGTGAGAGAATGAAACAATAAATGTTTAGTCACCAGAATCAACAGATTCGCACGACAAGAATTCAAGAATGTGAAATTTCCTAAGGGTTCGGCATCCTCTCGAAGATAAGTACAGATGTCTCCGTACCGATCCGCAAGACTCTACTAAACCTGCTCATGACTCGTGAGACCAATGTAACCTAGGCTCTGATACCAACTTGTCACGACCCAAAACCTTACCCGTCGTGATGGCGCCTATCGTGATACTTGGCAAGCTGACATCTCCAAAACACATTTAACATTTAACAGAAATGAATTTAATATATTTAAAATAACCGGAGTTTTTCATAAAAATGGGGTAAAACCCAAAGCATAAGTGCGGAAAAATAGCCCAACATCGGGGTGTCACTAAGTCACGAGCATCTAGATATCCAGTCTAATACAAACAATGTCTAAGTATCAATACTGAAAAGAAAAAAACATAGAAGGAGAGACAAGGTTTGCGGACGTCGGCAGCTATCTCGTAGTCTCCGGTACTCGATCGCGCACGAGCTCAACGACCTCTGCGATCAAACACACCTGGATCTACACATGAAGTGCAGGGTATAACATGAGTACAATCAACTCAACAAGTAACAGAAATAAATAAAGAACTGAGAAGGTAGTGACGAGCTATACAAATACAATTCATTTTCAATAATTCCAGCAAAGAATAGACATGCTTTCAAATCCGGCAGTTCAAATCAAATCTTTTTTTTAGTTAAAGTGCAGGTAAATCCGGATATAGAATCTTTCAGAAATTTCACAACAATGACAAATAGCAACTAAGTGCATCAACAAATGAAAACAAGTACAGCCTTTCAGGGCAACAGACACTCAACTCGTCACAACAGCTCAATCACTCGGCTCTCAGCCCTCAGTACTCACACTCAATAGGTACCTGCACTCACTGGGGGGTGTGCAGACTCCGGAGGGGCTCCTACAGCCCAAGTGCTATAATCTGCATGGACAACTCAAGTGCTGCACGAACAACTCACGTGCTATCGTATCATATCAAGATTCGCACGAATAACTCACGTGCTACAGTATCATATCAGAATCCACACGGACAACTCACGTGCTAAGTATAAACATCATGATTCGCACAGACAACTCACGTGCTACGATATCTATACCTCATAACCAGGCCCTCGGCCTCACTCAGTCATGTACCTCTCTAGTCTCACGGCCCTCAAAAATCATAAAGATCAGCCCAAACAAAACGACATAGTGTATCAACAGGAATCAAGAAGAGACTGAGATATGATGCGCAAGTAAAACTATGACTGAGTACAAGACAACAATTAGCAAATAATTCACAGGTACGCGACCTCTACGGGTCCCAACTGTACTATCACATAGCCTAAGCATGATTTCTAACATGATTTGCAGTCAAATCTCTAAAACACAGAGAACAGGTAATTAACAATAGTCTATTCGACTTTACAGTCTCACGGGACGGACCAAGTCACAATCCCCCATGGTGCACGCCCACACGCCCGTCACCTAGTATGTGCGTTACCTCCAAAATAGTCACATCATACCAAAATTCGGGATTTCATACCCGCAGGACCAGATTTAAAATTGTTACTTACCTCAAACCGCGCAAAATCCTACTCCGCAATGCATTTGCCCCTCGAATCAATCTCCAAACGCCTCGAATCAAGCCACAAGTAGTACGATATAATTAATGTAGGCCAAAAGAATCAATTCCACAAGAAAAATACAAAATTATAAGTCAAAATCCTAAATAGGCTCACATTGGCCCCCAGACCCACGTCTCAAAATCCAACAAAAGTCACATAATATGAACACCCATACGCTCACGAGTCCAACCATACAAGAATTACTCGAATCCAACCTCAAATCGCCTTCCAAAATCCGAAATTTTAGCCTATGAAATTTCTATCATTTCCCCCCAAATTTACAACTCAAATCCCTAATTAGATGATGAAAATAGCAATAGATTCATGAAATATAGTACAATCCGAGTTAGAATCACTTACCCCAACAATCTTCTTGAAGAAACCTCAAAATATCGCCTCACACCGAGCTCTCAAAGTCCCAAAATCGAAATGGGAATTAAACCCTCGAAATCCCATTTTTCTGTCCAGTTCTTCCACATCTGCGGACCCTCCACCACACCTGCGATGCCGCACTTGCGGAATTTCCCTCGCAGGTGTGGAAATAACTTAAGGGGCTGGGTCCGCATCTGCGAGCAAGTGGTCGCACCTACATGTGCGCACCTGCGGACAAAAGTTCGCTTCTGCGATCCTCCCATCCATCTCACTTTCCGCATCAGCGAAGCTTCTGGCGCATCTACGGGCTCGCAGATGCGGAAACCCCCCTGCAGCTGCGACCCCTGGCCATCTCCTCAACTCTCGCTTTTGCGCTTCTTCCTCCGCATGTGAGAGCACGCACCTGCGGCCTTCCCACTGCAGGTGCGAAACTACCAGACATCAGAAGGCTTCAGCCATTTCATAAGTCCAAAACTCAATCCGTTAAGCATCCAAAATACATCTGAGGCCTCCGGGACCTCAACCAAATATACCAACAAGTCATATAACCCAATGCGAACTTAGTCGAACCTTCGAATCACTCAAAACAACATCAAAAATACCAATTACACCCGAATTCAAGCTTAAAGAACTTCTAAACTTTCAAATTCCATAAACGACGTCGAAACCTACCAAACCATGTCCGATTGACCTTAAATTTTGCACACAGGTCATATTCAACATTACAGACCTACTCCCACTTCAGAAATCAGAATCCGACCCCGATATCAAAAAGTCAACCCCCGGTCAAACTTCCCAAAAATTCGGTTTTCACCATTTCAAGCCTAAATTAGCTACATACCTCAAATTCACAGTACGAACACGCTCCCAAGTCCAAAATTACCCAACGGAGCTAATGGAACCGACGAAATTCCATTCCAGAGTCGTCTTCATACACTTTCGACTACAGGCAAAATCTTGAGACTTAAGCTTCCGTTTTAGGGACTAAGTGTCCCAAAACACTCCGAAACCAAAAACAAGACCTCCCGGCAAGTCACTTAAGCAGAAATAGATACGGGAAAAATAATAAATAGGGGATCGGGGATAATACACTCAAAACGACCGGCCGGGTCGTTACAAGTTCCCTGGGCTGGATTGGCCATATATAGTACTGGGTGATTGAGTATTCTGAGAGTGTGAGTACACGAGGTTTCCATTGTGGTACATCACACATAGCATATATTTTGGCATGTAGATATATAGATGTCATATTCCTCATATCATGTAGAATTTATCTATTTTACTTGTATTGAGTTTAACTGTTGAGCTTGAAAGCATGCCTACATTTCTGTACTGTTATTTCTATATTGGACTGTACCTGTTGAGCTCGTCACTACTTTCGGCCCAAAGGTTAGTCTTGTTACTTATTGAGTTGGTTGTACTCACACTACACCCTACACCTCGTGTGCAGATCCAGGTACTTCCGGATATGGCGGTTACTAGATTTGGGGATCCATCTGTTGGAGACTATCGAGGTAGCTGTTTGGCGTCCGCATACCTTGAATCTCTCTCCCTTTCAGTTATTGTGTTGTTCTATATTTTCATATAGTATTTTTATTAGTCAGACTGTGTTGTCATTTAGATGCTCATGTACTCAGTGACACCGGTTTTTGGGAGTGTATTTGTAACCGTATTTGTGGAATTTTCTGTTAAATCTAAATATTATATTTTCAAACTTAAAGGATTATAGCGTTTTATTGAGGTTGTCGACTTGCCTAGTATTAAGATAGGTGTCATCACGACAAGTATGATTTTGGGTCGTGACACCTCTAATTTCCCTTCTTTTATTTACCCTTCTTTTCTTTTTCCCCTCGTAACATCCTCTTTCCTGCACGAGTGAAATTTTTTTCTTCTTTCAACTTTATTTTAATATCAATTTCCTCTTTTAACTTTATTTCATTGACATTTTTACTCTCCTATTCTTTGGCAATGTCTATTTTGTCTTTTACCTTGCCAATCTTCATGTTTTCTTCTGGTATTATGTTATTTTAATTCTTTTTCACCTTTAGTGTTTTTACCTATAACCCAAACAATGACATTACTTATTGTAAATGTAATTTTAAATCCACTCAAAGTATATACGGTGAAGTCCTTTTTTTCCGCTTTGCTATTAAATCGACAAACTAATTTTTTTTTAAAGGTTTAATCGACAAGTTGATACTACTATGTTATTTGGATTGACTTTTAAGTTGGTCAAACCATCTTTTAAATTATTTTTAATTTATTTGAGTGTTTGGCAAAATTTAAAAAGTACTCAAAAGCCCTTGACTTTTAAGCCAAAAGGCTCAAAACAAGCGAAAAGCAATAAGTTGGTCAATCCCAACTTATTACTTTTTAGCTTAAAAGCTAATGGTTGGATTTGACCAAGTTGTTTACCCTTTTATCCCTAATATGTTTTCATTATTCCAAAATGCCCTTCACAATAAAAATCCTAAATTTATTTCTTTCTCTCCCATTCTTTACTCCCCGCGTCTTTCCTCCGTCGACGAACATTGAGGTTTCAGATCAATTACAGTAGTGATGAAAACATAAAGTAATACGTGTGGAATTTCACTACATGTGGCAACTACTCATAAATTTAGTGGAACTATCCACTTATCCACGAAATGAATGTCCAGGAATTTGGTAAAAAATCTCTATGTAATGATGTAATCTAATGAAGGCAAATGGACAATTTTAATTATCACTATTCTGTCAATTATAATTTTCCTCAATTATTAAAAAACTCACTACAAAATTTTAATTATTCCTACTATTCTGGGACTATGTTATTTATATGTTTATCTTTTAATTAATTTTTATGAATTTTAAACTTATTTGAAAGTTGAATCGTTTGATCACCAATACTAATGTTGCCATGTTAGCTGGACATCCGTTCTTAACTTCTAAGTAAATTAGCTTGTGCTAAGGGTTAGCCCAAAATCTAACTTGACAAAAGTAATTTAAACGAAAATAATTTTAAAATTTGTCTAATTAATTTTATTCAACGTGACTTGAAAAATAAATTAATTGAGATTAGAATTATTTTAGAATTAAAGATCTTATAGTAATTAACTCATTTTTAGTGTTAACAACTTTAAGGATATTTTAGTCCTTATAACAGAAAATGTGTCTATAAGCACTTTTTTTACCAAGCACATTAACAACTTTTTTTCAGTTCCAGCACTTCTATCCAAACACGTAACTGCTTATTTCTAAAACAAATTTCAGCACATAAAAAGTACTTTTAAGCACCAAGTGCTTAAAAGCTACTTAAATTGAGCCAATCCAAATGTACTCCATCTATTAGATGTCTTTTAAAGTAGTACGAAAAAGGTTATCACGCGGCCTATACCAAGTGTTCACATCGAACTTTATTACTCACTTAATCATAATTAAGTAATAATAAAGTAAAAATATACATTAATTATGTCACGACCCCAATTTTCCTTCGTAGGATATCGTGATGACACCTAGTCTATAAATCTTGGTAAGCCTAGCACATTCCGAAATGATAACAGATTCTACTAAACAACTATTAAACATGAACCGAAATTTTTTATATAAGCCAATAATCCCAAGGTAGATACATAATATCTCAAAACCGGTAATACAAGTCACAAGCCTTTCTAAAAATAACTATTAATAAGGAGTACATCTCTGTTCCAAAATAATGGTAAACAGTGGAAGTAAAATACAACAGAAGTTGACTTCGGGGCCTGCTAACATCGAGCAAGTATGCCTTGAATTCTCCAGCAGTACAGACATATGTCTCAACCCAACTCGATCATAGGTACTTAGATCTGTATAAAAATGTGCAGAAGTATAGCATGATTATACCATAACGGTACCTAGTAAGTATCAAGTCTAACCTCGATAGAGTAGTGACGAGGGCACGTCAAGACACCTACCAGACATGTAAACCTGTGCAAGATATAATATAAAGCTAAAAATGAAAAGAACTTCAATGTAAGACCAATAGCAGGAAGATCACTAATTTACAACCGAGAGTGAAATAATAAAAGCATGAATGGCAACAAGAAACAACTATGTAATAAAGCCACAACATGGTTAAAATACAGATGAAACATGGATGAAATCGAGTAAGGAGAACCAATGACAACACAATCAATCAATTCGTTCCTAATGCATAAGTCACAACAAGAACTACGTGGGGTTCTACTCCTTGTGAATCTTAATTGATAAGTCGTAACTTCCAAATCTTACAAGTATGGCACCTTGTGCATACATTTTTCCAAATCACTTCCACACGGCAAGGTCCATGTGCTATCATGTACATCGAATCCGTATAAATTGCTAAATAAAATGTTCAAGAGATTTATTTATATACGATAAAGCATAATGACAATCTTAAAATAAAGTAGGAAATCAAACAAGAAAATAAGTTTATTTTAGAAATTATTTGGGTAAAGAAAATAGCATTTCGAATAAAACGAAGCATTAGATAAGTTACCAAATTAAATATAGAGTTTGTTAAAATAAAACAAAATAACAATTTTTATGTAAAGTAAAAATCTTAGATATGGTAAGGAGTTTAATTTGAGAAATCAGTTAAAGTGAAATGTGACAACTATTAAGAATAGTAAAGTACCGAATGAAATGACGGTTTCCCAACTTAAGTCTCATGTAAGATAAGCACGTTAAATTTTTTTTTTTTTTTTTTTTACTTAAAATCGTTATGTTACTAACAACTCAACAAGGTATGAGATAATAACTCAGCATAGTGATTTCATCTTAAAAATCAATTCACCAAAATAATAATAATAATAGAAAAAGAAAGCTGAAAATGGCGGCAAAGCAGTAAACTAACGAAAACAACTCAATCTTCGAAATCAGTAGACCCAGAAATATCAATTTTCAGAATCTCATATGATAAATACCGAAAGCTAACATAATACGATAATAAATATAACACACATAATTCATTGCAGCGCGCAACCCGATCCCAACTTACAAACACAATCCTCCCTTATTTCACAATAACAATATCAAGAATAACATATAAAATTTATTGCGGCGCATGACCCGATCCCACAATATCAATATCAAATCCTCTCTTATTTCACATAATCCTCCCTTATTCCACCCGTGTGGCATGCAGTCCAATCCCATTGTATCATCATATCACAATCCTCCTTTATGTCACCTCTTACGGCGTGCAACAAGATCCACAAGCAATTTAAATTAACAATAATAATTCAATAACTCAATTTACAAGAATTTATACAATCAAAGGGTATGAGTACACGGAAATAAAAGAATCACGTAATAATCACAGGAATGAAACAAATATTACAAAAATGACAGGATAAGTAAAACACATGACAACTAAGGTGTGCACGTAAAACAGTTAAAACAAGTAGCAAATAGGTACGAAGTCATGGAGTGGACTCAACAATTAAAAGGTAACAAGACAATAAGGAAGACAATAACTTCAACTAAAGCATGTAAGGGCAAAATAACAAGTAAGAGGTACAATAAGTGCTAACAACGTCAAATAAAGCATGTAAGAGTATATTAACAATAAGAGACATAACACGTCATGACAATTCAATTAAAGGCATGGAAAGAGTCTAGATAACCTAAACCGAGCAAATACCACATATAGCCCATGTACCCACTTGTCACCTTGCGTACACGACTTTCACATAACACAAATAGCATAATCAACTCGAATCCTAAGGGGTAGTTTCCCCCACGCAAAGTTAGACAAGACACTTACCTCGAAGAAGCTAAACTGATACTCTAAAATGACCTTCTCATGTGAAACAACCGCCGAACGACTCAAATCTAGCCAAAACAACTTCATATCATAAATACAAATCATAGAAAACAATTTCGAATAATAAAGTTTCGATCTTTAAAGAAAACTAAAAAGTCAACACAAAAAGTCGACCTCGGGCTCGCACATCGGTACCCGACAAAATTTACAAAAACCGAACACGCACTCCAATACGAGTCCAACCATACAACAATTATCAAATTCCGATATAAAATCGCCCCTCGAATCCTCATTTTATATTTTTGAAAGATTTTAAACAAATTCTCATTTTCTCTCATTCAATTCACAAATTAAATGGTAAAAATAATTTTGGAATCATGATATATAATCAATTCCGGATGAATAACACTTACCCTAATCCGACCCGTGAAGAACCCTTAACAAAATCGCTTAAATCTAATGTCTCTAGCTCAAAAGATGATAAATGGAATAAAACCCTCGATTGGGAATTAATATTCAGCTGCCTAGGCATTTGCACATCGTGATCGTGGAAAATACAAATGCGGTCGTGAAGAAGAAACAACTACTGCCCAAAAATGCACTACGCGATTGCGAAAGAACGCATGCGATCGCGAAGAAGAAATAACAATGCCCCCAACAAAAGCACTACACGAACGTGAATCAAGGGATGCGAACGCGATTCACTGCGACCTCCGCTTACGCGATCTCGAACCATATGACGCGAACGTGAAGAACAATAAACCTAGCCTCACCAGCATGGTCGCCCACTATGCGATCGCGAAATAATAAATGCGATCGCGACGAAGTAGAACCCACATGTACGCGATCGCGGACCTCTCACTACGAACACGAAGAAGGAAAGTTGGTCAGTCACAAAACAATCTACGTGATCGCGACTGGAACTTCGCGATCGCGAACAAGGATATCATGCACCACCAAAACAACAGTCTAATAACATGGAGAAATGGCCCGTAGCCTATCTTAAACACACCCGAGGTCCCCCGGGACCCCGTCGAGACATACCAACAAGTTCCATAACATAACGCGGACCTGCTCGAGACCTCAAATAACATAAATCAACATCAAAACTATGGATCACACCTCAAATCAAACTTAATGAACTTATGAACTTTCAACTTCTAAAACTCGTGCCGAAACATATCAAATCAACCCGGAATGATGTCAAATTTTGCATGAAAGTTCCAAATGACACAATGGAGCTATACCAACTCTCTAAATCGAATTCCAAACCCGATATCAACAAAGTCAACTCCCGATCAAACCTCTGAATCTTCCAAACCTTCAACTTTCCAATTTTCGCCAAAATGTGCCGACACCTTCTAGAAATGTCCAAATGCAAATCCGAGCATACCCAAGAACAAAATAACCATACGGACCTAACAGAACCATAAAAACTCCGATTTGGGGTCAAACACATATAAGTCAAATTTGGTCAACTCTTTTAACTTAAAGCTTCAACAATGAAATTCATTCTTCCAAACTAATTCTGAATCACCTGAAAACTGAAACCGACGATACACACAAGTCGTAATACATCATACGGAGCTACTCGTGCCCTCAAACCACTAGGCGAAGTGCAAATGCACAAAACGGCCGGTCGGGTTGTTACATTCTCCCCCACTTAAATATACATTCGTCCTCGAACGTGCCAAAAGTCATCCCAAAGCCGTCGAATCATTGTGTAACCTTACCACGCACCTACCCGGGGGTGATCCCATGTCACCCCAATCCATGTAAGCCTGACCACACAACATAATTGAAGATCATTATTTTGACCTTAGCCCATAAACCTTGGAACTCAACTCCCAACATCCGAAATTTCTTACACGACTCGAACCTTGCATCCACACATTGTATAAGTCTGAACATACTATATCAAACCATGACTATAACCCAAGACATAATCACATGATATACCACACCACTCGCATACTCGTAGCAAAATTCTCGATCACCGTAGCTGCTCAAAACAAACTCAATACCGGTAATGAACTTCATATCAAATAAAATCTTGTGCAAAAACCCTCTTACACTACCGATGATGAAGGAAAAACCCACTACAATGCGTGAACACATGGTACTTGTGCAAAAACCCACTACAAGTACCACTACAACGCAATGTTATGAACTCATCACACATAGTAGGACCAAGACACACTACAATGCGTGACCCATCCAAACACTGGCCCATACGAAATACCGCAAGCTACCATGCTCAAAATCAACAACTACACGCTATTCGATATCAAGTACCCGAAGTGCATGACCATAACCATGGAGGAGTAAACAACACAAATACCACCACCCGAAAAGACCGTAGCCAAGGCGCAATCAACCATTCAACACCCTAATAACCATCTCGCTCGAGTTCCTCTACAAAGCCAAACAGAACCGCATCAGGTGTGCATATACCCAACGAATCACAACCCCTCGTAGCGTAGAGGAGTAACACATAGAACATATTAGAACAAGAACAAGCTCAACTCTAACCGAATGACACACATTTCAGTAATAACGGTGCTGAGTCACCAAATCCATAGAACACCTGAATCACCATAGCCAATCCCAACTCCACCACTCGAATGACTAGCACATCTTTCATACATAATCATACCCACGAGAAATACTTCTATAAGCCTTCCATGCCATATAGCAAAACCTGAACATCAGTAGTCAATCAACAAGGCAAGTACCGCAATACCAATAAAGCATTCGTAAGTCACAACACATTGCGCCTTCTGTAATGTGCACCCTTCTCCGTAAATAACAAGTAGTAATATCATTCATCTAATCATCTGATGCCATCCATATTGTCTAAGAATTCATGACCTTTCCTTTAAAACTGAACTGCCACATTGTACATGTAAATCTCAACCCCACAGGATACATCACATCTATCATGCCATCATATGAAAAGCACGAGAACCTCATAATCAATTCTGAGTCACCAGTAGAATACATACTCGATCAGTCAGAAATATTTCATTTGATCCCATCCAAAAGAAAATCACAATATGCAACATGTTCCTCACGCCGGTAGGAAATATCCATCTCAAACCACGGTAGAAACCATCGAGGACTCTTCGAAACCCATTTGCACATAGCCAAGCCATAAGAACTGAATGTCTCTAACTCAACCAAGCCACAAAGATCGCCAAACCAAAGAGAGTTCCGTAAAACACTTGTAGAGACTCACCATATCATAAGTACCCAATAACCGATCATACCATTATTGTGTTGGTCCAACCTACTACTAAGTTATCCTATTTCCCCGAGTTCCTTCCGAATTACCCTCAAAGTGGCACTTCACATTGCCAGAACCCCACAATCATTATCCAAAGCTCACCATAAGAGATCCTAGCATGAACTACGTAGCCCAAAAGCTCATAAACCACTATATTTCCTCTAAAGCACTCCATAATGCCGCAACCGAGGTACCCACTCTGAAGAGACCTTCTGTGAGTCTGAAGTTGTTTCTCTAACCTTTCTAATGCTTAATTGTAGAATTATTGATGACGTAGAAATACCGCAAGCCCCAACAGTAACCCATGCAAATCTCAGATCTTAATAATATGCAAATTCCGAAAAATCCTTTAATATCCCATATACATCTTAGGCCACTATGATATAACACATGACTCTACAATCTGACGGTCGATAGTGGACTCCCCCACTTGGGTCGAAAAGTCGTAGGACAGAACATCCGATGATCCATAATATTAACTTTCATAACTCGTGCAACACCAATCATGAGATACCCCAAATCATCTACTAAGCGCATGCCCATCCTCGTGACAGTCAAACTTGCTTTCTCTATTGCCTTGAATGATAATATATAACTCCCACTGAGTAGAAGTCCCATACGAACCATATAGTTCCTAATACCACCCACTATTCTCAAATCAGCATCCACCTCATGACCCAACCACGATCGCGACGATTAGGCAACCAATTAAATATTTTCGAGCTCGTACTTATCACCTAGATGCCAGAATCCGCTACACACCCACGTGAACAGCTGACTGATCTCTCAATACATCCGCACCCTCAGTCTGGATGACACGTTGAGAAAATGTTTAAGCATCCATGGCTTCCTCGTAGCCCATCCACAGCATCACCAACAGTCAGCGCACAGTTGATATCGAGTGCGCAATATCGTACACGAGTGGATGCAAAGGAATATAAGATATATTCTTCAAGTTGAATCAATGTCGCACGATAAGGAAATGAAGAAGCGAAGTTTCCTAATAGTTCCATAGCCTCTCGCAGATAAGTACAGACGTCTTCGTGCTGATCCGCAAGACTCTATTAAACCTGCTTATGACTCGTAGCACCTGTGAATCTATAGCTCTGATACCAACTTGTCACGACCCCAATTTCCCTCCGTAAGATATCGTGATGGCACCTAGTCTCTAAAATTAGGTAAGCCTAGCACATTCTGAAATGATAATAGATTCTACTAAATAACTATTAAACATGAACCAGAAATTTTTATATAAGCCAATAATCCCAAGGTAGATACATAATATCCCAAAATCGATAGTACAAGTCATAAGCCTTTGTAAGAATAACTATAAATAAGGAGTACATCTCTGTTCCAGAATAATGGGAAACAGTGGAAGTAAAATACAACAGAAGGTGACTTCAGGGCCTGCGAACGTCGAGCGGGTATGCCTTGAAGTCTCCAGCAGCGCAGACATAATTCTTAACCTAATTCGATCATAGATACCTGGATCTGCACAAAAAATGTGCAGAAGTATAGCATGAGTACACCATATCGGTACCCTGTAAGTATCAAGCCTAACCTCGGTAGAGTAGTGACGAGACCAGGTCAAGACACCTACCAGACGTGTAAACATGTGCAGGATATAATATAAAGCTAAAAATGGAAAGAACTTGAATGTAAGACAAATAGCAGGAAGATCACTAATTTACAATCGACAGTGAATTAATAGAAGCATGAATGGAAACAAGAAGCAACCACGTAATAAAGCCACAACAGGGTTAAAATACAGATGAAACATGAATGAATTTGAGTAAGGAGAACCGATGAAAACTCAATCAATCAATTCGTTCCTAATGCACAAGTCACAACAAGAACTACCCGAGGTTCCACTCCTCGTGAATCTTAATTCCACGTGCTATCATGTACATCGAATCCTTATAAATTGTTAAATAAAATATTCAAGAGATTTATTTATATACGATAAAGCATAATGACAATCTTGAAATAAAGTAGGGAATCAAAAAAGAAAATGAGTTTATTTTATAAATCATTTGGGTAAAGAATATAGCATTTCGAATAAAATGAAGCATTAGATAAGTTACTAAATTAAATATAGAATTTGTTAAAATAAAATAAAATAACGATTTTTATGTTAAGTAAAAATCTCAGATAGGGTAAGGAGTTTAATTTGAGAAATTAGTTAAAGTGAAATGTGGCAACTATTAAGAATAGTAAAGTATCGAATGAAACAACAGTTTCCTAGCTTAAGTGTCACGTAAGATAAGCACGTTAAACTTTTTTTTTACTTAAAATTATTGTATTACTAACAACTCAATATGGTATGAGATAATGACTTAGCGTAGTAATTTCATCTTAAAAATCAATTTACCAAAATAATAATAATAGGAAAGAAAATCAGAAAATGGCGGCAAAGCAGTAAACTAACGCAAACAGCTCAATCTTCGAAATCAGTAGACCCAAAAATATCAGTCCTCAGAATCTCATATGATAAATACCGAAAGCTAACACAATACAACAATAAATACAACACACATAATCCGTTGCAGCGCACAACTCGATCCCACCGTACAAATACAATCCTCCGTTATTTTACCATATCAATATCAAGAATAACATATAAAATCTGTTGTGGCACGCAACCCGATCCCACCGTATCAATATCAAATCCTCCCTTATTTCACATAATCCTCCTTATTCCACCCGTTGTAACGTGCAACCCGATCCCACTGTATCATCATATCACAATCCTCCCTTATTTCACTTGCTGCATTGTGCAACAAGATCTACAAGCAATTTAAATTAACAACGACAATCCAATAACTCAATTTACAAAAAATTTTACAATTAAAGGGTATGAGTGCACGACAATAAAGGAACCACGTAATAATCACATGAATGAAACAAATATTACAAAAATGACAGGACAAGTAAAATACGCGACAACTAAGGTGTGTAAGTAAAACAGTTAAAATAAGTAGCAAATAGGCACGGAGTCGTGGAAGGGACTGAACAATTAAAAGGTATCATGACAATAAGGAAGGCAATAACTTCAACTAAAGCATGTAAGAGCAAAATAACAAGTAAGAGGTACAATAAGTGCTAATAACGTCAAATAATGCATATAAGAGTAGATTAGCAATGACAGACATAATGCGTCATGACAATTCAATTAAAGGTATGGAAAGAGTCTAGATAACCTAAACCGGTCAAATACTACATATAGATCATGTACCCACTTGTCACCTTGCGTACACGACTTTCACATAACACATAGTACAATCAACTCGAATCTTAAGAGGTAGTTTCCCCCACGCAAAGTTAGACAAGACACTTACCTCGAAGAAGCTAAACTGATACTCTAAAATGACCTTCTCGTGTAAAACAACCTCCGCACGGCTCAAATCTAGCCAAAATAACTTCATATCATAAATAAAATCCATAGAAAATAATTTCGAATAATAAAGCTTTGATATTTAAAGAAAACTAAAAAGTCAACCCAAAACGTCAAACCTGGGCTCGCACATCGGAACCCGATAAAATTCACAAAATTCACAAAATTAGAACACCCACTCTGATACGAGTCTAACCATATCAAAATTATGAAATTCCGATATCAAATCGCCCCTCGAATCCTCATTTTATATTTTTGAAAGATTTTTCAAAAATTCCAGTTTCTCTCATTCAATTCACAAATTTAATGTCACGACCCGGAATTCCTACCTTCGGGACCGTGAAAGCACCTAACATTTTACTTATTAGGAAAACCAACGTTAGAGTAATTCTTTTACCCATTTTAAATACTTTGAACAATTTAACTAATCATACAGAAATGAAGCTAAAATGAAGTACAAAATAATATAATAATCCAATATCTAGTACAATCCGGATCTGGAGTCACAAGTACACGAATTTTTAGAGATTCTACAAATAAAATCTGAAATAAATACAACTGTCTCGAATGAGATGAACAGTAAATAAGGAAGGAGGAAGGGGACTTCAAGGTCTGCGGACGCTAGCAGATCTACCTCGAGTCTCCAAATAAGCTAATCTGAGCTGATGCGCCTCACAAACAACTGGGATCAGTACCAAAATATGCACAAGAAGTGCAGAGATTAGTATGAGTACAACCGACCCAATGTACTCCGTAAGTATCGAGCCTAACCTCGACGAGGTAGTGGCGAGTCTATGACAGGACACCCACGTAATTAAACCTGTACAGACGAAAATATACGCACAACATAACAACAAATAAGGATTTAACATGTACTATTGGGAGGGGACATGCAAAAGGGGTACAAAATACGGTAACTACAACAGTAAATAACAACATGAAACAATTAATAAATCTTTAGTCAATGAAACGGATAAACATAATGAATATAACTCGTACGGCATTACCCTTCGTGCTTTTGCTCTCAATCTCTCCATAAAATAATAAATACGGCACGTCATCACCCTTCATGTTTTCACTCTCAATTTCATCATAAAATGATAAATGATAAATGCAGCACAACATCACCCTTCGTGCTTTAACTCTCTTCCTTACTATGTATAAATCAACAAATGGAACAATAATCGGCACGACATCACCCTTCGTGTATTAACACTCTCTCCTTTACTATGAAACAATGAATATATGACATTTGGGAGAAAGAATAGTTAAGAATAAACCTATATCAACAACGTTTCCACAATGTCGAGCCTCAACTTCTAATAATATTCAATTATCACTATAAATTCATAAATACGGAAAGAATGATCAATTAAGTAATAAACTAGTCTAGTCATGGATATCATAATCAAAGAAGGAAATAAATCACGAGAAACAAGTTTCAACCGCATGCTTTACCCAAGAACAACACATAAGTACTCGTCACCTCACACATACGTTGTACCCAACATTTAAACACGTAGCAAATAGGCAAATAAGTCCTAATCCCTCAAGTCAAGGTCAACCACGATACTTACCTCACTCCAAAAATCAACTCACAGCTCAACCACGACTTTACCTTTCTACCAAGCCCCCGAGCCAACCAAATCTAGCAAATTATCAACCAACGATTCAAAATAAGCCTTAAGAACTACCCACAAATGAGAAAGGTTCAATTTAGATCATTATTGAAAAGTCAACTCCCGGTCCCGCTTGATCCAAAACCAAAATTCGCACCAAAATCCGATTACTCATTCACTCCCGAGCCCGGTTATGTAATTTATTTCGAAATTCGACCTCAATTTGAGGCTAAATTTCAATTTTACAAAAATCCTTAATTCTACCCAAATCCCCAATTTCTACCATACAAAATCCTAGATTTTAGGTTGAAATATTATAAAATATAATTGGTAATTGAAAGAAAGTAGGTTAAAATCAGTTACCAATGAATTGGGGAAGAAAAGCTCTTAAAGAAATCGCCTCTAAGGTTTCTAGGTTTGAAAATTTGAAAGAATGAGAAAAATCTCGTCTAACTTAGCTTAAGTCCAAGCGCAGATGTCGCAATTGCGAACCCCGCAAATGCGAGAAATCCTTCGCAATTGCGAAGGTCTCCCATCTCTGCTACCATCGCAAATGCGACGGTTTTGTTCGCAATTGCGAACTTGGGACTTCCGCAATTCCCTCCCCAATACTACTTCGCAAATGCGAAACCATGGTGCCCAACTATTCTTCGCAATTGCGGGGGAGTAGCTCGCAATTGGGAACCTGACAGGTTGAGTGCCTTATCGCAAATGCGAAGCCAGACCCTCGCAATTGCAAGGTCTAAGACCTGCACCAGAAATAGTAGAGCACCAGCTATTTTCTAAGTTCAATTTCACTCCATAGCCTATACGAAACTCACCCGAGCCCTTAGGGCTCCAAACCAAACATGCACACAAGTCCAAAAACCTCATACAAACTCACTCGCGCGATCAAATCGCCAAAATAACATCTAAAACTATGAATCGAACATCAAATAAAATGAAATTTTCAATGAAACTTTGGAATTTTTATTTTAATAACTGGACGTCCGAATCAAGTCAAACCAACTCTATTTTTTACCAAATTTTGCGGACGAGTCATAAATATAGTAATGAACATATACCAAGCCCCGGAACCAAAATTCAGGCCCGATAGAAATAAAGTCAAACTTTGGTCAATTCTTTAAATTCATAATTTCTTTAAACTTTAAATTTTCGGCAAAATACGATAACTCGAGCTAGGGACCTCCGAATTCGATTCTGGGCATACGCCAAGGTCCCAAATCACGATACGGACCCACCGGGATCGTCAAAATACGAATCCGGGTCCGTTTGTTTAAAACATTGACCAAAGCCAACTCAAATGGATCTTTAAGGTAAAATTTCAAATTTTATCAATTTTTAACATAAAAGCCACCCGGAAAAAGATACGGACTATGCACGCAAATCAAAGAAGGCTAAAATGAGATACTTGAGGGTTCGAAACACAGAATTAAGGTTTAAATCTCTAGATGACCTATCGGGTCATCATATTTAATGGTAAAAATAATTATAAAATCATGAAATATAATAAATTCCGGATAAAGAACACTTACGACCTGTGAAGAACCCCTCAAAAATCGCTCAAATCCGAGGTCTCTAGCTCAAAAGATGATAAATGGAACAAAACACTCGATTGAGAATTAATATTCTGCTGCCCAGGCATTTGCACATCACAATCATGGAAATACAAATGCGATCGCGAAGAAGAAACAACTACTGCCCAAAAATGCACTACGCGACCGCAGAAGAACGTATGCGATCGCGAAGAAGAAATAACGCTGCCCTCCACAAAAGCATTACACGAACGCGAATCAAGGGATGCGAACGCGGTTCACAGCGACCTCCTCTTACGCGATCGCGAACCATATGACGCGAACGAGAAGAACAATAAACCTGGCCTTACCAACATGGTCACCTACTACGCGATCGCGAAATAACAAATGCGATCGCGATAAAGCAGAACCCACATGTACGCGATCGCAGACCTCGCACTACGAACGCGAAGAAGGCAAATTGGTTAGTCACAAAACAGCCCACGCGATCGCGAACAAGGAAATTAGGCACCAATAAAACAACAGTCTAATAACATGGAGAAATGGCCCGTAGCCCATCTTAAATACACCCGAGCCCCCAGGACCCCGTCGAAACATACAAACAAGTTTCATAACATAACGCGGACCTGCTCGAGGCCTCAAATCACATCAAACAACATCAAAACTATAAATCACACCTCAAATCGAACTTAATGAACTTATGAACTTTTAACTTCTAAAACTCGTGCCGAAACATGTCAAATCAACACGGAATGACGTCAAATTTTGCATGAAAGTTTCAAATGACACAACAGAGTTATACCAACTTCCGAAATTAAATTCCGAACTCGATATCAACAAAGTCAACTCCCGGTCAACCTCTCAACCTTCCAAACCTTAAACTTTCCAATTTTCGCCAAAATGTGCCGACACCTTCTAGAAATATCCAAATGCGAATCCGGGCTTACGCCCAAGTCCAAAATCACCATCCGGACCTAGCAAAATCATAAAAACTCAAATCCGGGGTCAAACACATAGAAGTTAAACTTTGTCAACTCTTCTAACTTAAAGTTTCAACAATGAAATTCATTCTTCCAAACTAATTCCGAATCACCTGAAAATTGAAACCGACGATACACTCATCGTAATACATCATATAAAGCTACACGTTCCCTCAAACTACCGGGCGAAATGCAAATGCTCAAAGCAATCGATCGGATCGTTACAAATTAACTATAGTCAGGTGATTGAAGCTTATGCTAAAGACTTGCCATGTACTCATTGATATGAGAATGAGTTATTCTTTGTGTTGTTGCACACCCCCTTAAGAAAGCCGTTTAATAGCCTTAAATAAAAAATAATTAAAACAAATACATAATTAGAACTCCATTATTGTGGATAAAAGTTTTGTATTTGGCTAAAAATAATGGAGCTTTAGCAAACTTGTCTTACAGATTTGGCCATAAGAAAGAAAAAAAATACACAATTAGAACAAAAAAATTATTGTATCTAAAGAAAAATTAAAAAATATACCATTAAAACTTCATTATTTTGGTTAAAAATCAAGTCTTTTTATTCATTTGACTTGAAGGAATAAATACACAATTAAAACAAAAATTATTGATCTAAAGATGATATAAAAGAAAATTCAAAATTAGAATAAAATATATATTATATTAAGAAGAAGCAAGATTATGAAATAAATAAATTATTATATATAATTATGTGATTATTAACATCGAAAAATACTTACTTAAAAGTTGATTTTTAATTTTTTATTTCACGGCCAAAAAAAGAGTTTATTCATCCTCTTGATCACATTAATTTATAAAGAATGAAGTGGAATAAGATGTACTTTATGAAGTTTAGAAAGATCTCGAGGTATTGTGCATAATAGTACTATGTGTTATAATATGTTACACTCCATTGAATTATTGGTAGTGAAAGAAATATAAACTGTATACAACTTCAATCCATTGTAGACAAGAGAAGAGTAAAGAGAGAGAAGACATATACAGTACACATACTTCAAAGGAGTATATAGTATATAGTAGTAGTTGTTATTGCCTCTCCCCACTTCCTTTTGCTGTCACTTTTCAGCATCATTCATTACCTCAAAATTTCCGACCTTAGCTATTTCTACCATTATACATACATATTTTGAACGTATATACTCTTTTTTGGAGTTACTAAGTACATGTATTTTTCATAATAAGAGCTTGTGATGTTAGGTAATATGAATGAATGAGGTTCAAATGCAAATTTGGTGGGCATTTTCTGCTGAATTATGAGAAGAAAATTATGGGTTTTGTATTTGGAGTTTTCCTGAGTTGAATTCTGGTAGTTTAAAGCTTGTAATTTGGATCTTTCTTGTGTAAAGACTGGATTTTTATTTAAGATTTTAAGTTGGTATTTGATGAAGCTGAAAGCTTTTGTACTCTGTAGTGAAACAGGTTTTGGTTGATATTTCACTCGCTGTAATTCACTAGCGTTGAGTTTTGTCTTGGGTTGAATGGGATAAAGTTGAAGCTATTTTTGGATGTTTTGAGTACAAGAATTTTCTTTATTTGTGCTGTGGATTTAGCTTTTCTTAGGTCCTTTTTTATTTGTGGTGGCTTCAAATTAAGTAGAATAAGGATTGAAGCTGCAGAAATGAGGCTTTCTTCTGCTGGTTCCAATCAGCAGTCTCCTGAAGGTAAAGTTGTCATTTTCAATCTTTAAGAGAATGTTGCAATATCATTTTTCTGCCGCTATTGCTTTCTTCCATCTATTTTTCCGGTTTATACAGTGTTGATATCATTTTTCTGTCCTTTGTTGTTGATATTTGCTTGTTTCTATTCTTACTCGAGCCGAGAGTCTCTCGAAAATAGCTTATCTGCCTCCCTAGGCCAGGTGTAGATCTGTCTGCACACTGACCTCCCCAGATCCCATTTGTGGGATTTCACTGATTTTTTGTTGTTGTTGTTGTAAGAGAATGTTGCAATATGTGTTACTTCCTTTAGAAACTTAGCTGATCTTCTTCTTTAAGTTGCATATAAGAACTTGTCTGTTTAAGCATAATTGAGATGTCATAAATCTATCTCCTTTTCTCTTTTATTCTTGCTTTAATTTTCTTTCACATGTCCTTTCCTCTATTTATTTTAATTCTAATGTTTCTTTATATTCATTTCTTTTATCTACAAGTTGCTTTCAGTTTGAGATCAGTCTACAGAATTGCTGTACAGATGTTCACCCTTGCTCTTTCAACTTTATATTGATTTTTTACCATACCTTTTTCTCTTATGGATCACCTGGTTCTTATTATCATGAGTGAGTTTTTTGATAGCTTTGAGCTTGGTATGCTTAACATCTATGTTGCTCGGACTCTCCGTAAATGTTGCCGGTTGCGTGTTGGATCCTCCAAAAATAGATCGGACAGGGGTGCAACATTATTTTGGAGAGTCCGCGCAACATAACTTAACATCCTTTTTCCCTACCTTTCTATAACCGGAATCTTTTTAACTTAAGACTACAACTGCGCCTCAATTCCGAGCAAGTTGGGGTCGGCTATATGGATCAATCTTTTGAATATTCTTTTTTTAAAAATGTTTCGAAATACTTTCTTGATCTTCAATCTCTCTATAAGAGGAAAATAAGAATTTTGCTGATCTAGTTCTTGAAGAATTTATGTTCTCAATGTGATTTGAATTGCAGGGGAGAATAAATGTTTGAATTCTGAGCTTTGGCACGCATGCGCGGGACCTCTTGTTTCCCTACCAGCTGTTGGAAGCAGAGTGGTGTATTTCCCCCAAGGGCATAGTGAGCAGGTCTATTTCTATCATCCTAGATTTCTTTACTGGTGTTTATGAGCATTTATAACTCCCAATGCCAAGGGCGAAGCTACATTGTCTTAAGAGTGGTCAATTTATCGAAAAATTGCACTATGTATAACGGTAAAATATTATGTTTTAGAGGTATATAACATATATTGAACACCCTTTGTCGGGGAACTTTCTTCACTTCTTTCAAGTTAAACACCCTTGAGGGAATTTCTGGCTTCGCCACTGCCCAGTGCACTCCTAGATGTCTTTCTAGGATGGCGGTTATTCTCATTCTCTTTTCGGTAGTGCTTTATTTTGAGATGATCTGCAAAGCAGAACAAACATTGTCTACTAATATGAACCAATCTCATTTGAAACTTAAAGGCCGTCTTGTTGTTGTTGTTGTTTTTCTTTAAAGTTATAGTTTTTCTGAAGAAGGAATCAACTGTTAGCTTTTCTAAGACTTTGGATTGCATCTGTGGATTGTGCCTAATTTATGAACTAATATAATACTAAAGTGGAAATCTTTACTTTGAATGATCTACTTTGCAGGTTACTGCATCAACAAACAAGGAAGCTGAGGCTCATATTCCGAATTACCCAAGCCTGGCCCCACAACTTATTTGCCAGCTTCACAATGTGACCATGCACGTAAGTAGCCTGTTTTTTTCGTTGCCTTATCACTTATTAGAAGCAAATCTCTGAGTTTGAATTGTATTATTGCTCCATTTAAAGAATTTAATTCTGATACAATTCAGGCTGATGTGGAGACTGATGAGGTTTACGCTCAAATGACCTTGCAACCTTTGAGCCCTGTATGTAAACTCTGTAATAGAAAATTGTCCTGAATTTCTAGTTTCTGTTTGCGTCCTGATTTTTGGAATGCCTTTATTTTCTTTCATTGCAGGAAGAGCAAAAGGAGGCATCTTTCCTTCCTTTAGATTTGGGTACCCCGAGTAAACAGCCAACAAATTACTTCTGTAAAACATTGACAGCAAGTGACACAAGTACTCATGGTGGATTTTCAGTACCTCGCCGTGCAGCAGAGAAAGTTTTTCCTCCATTGGTAACAACGCATTCTTAGTTTCTGTGACATCAGATGATGAATTACCGAGGTCTTTTTTTTAACCTTTTGAAGCGTCTATTGATGCAATGACTTCAATATTCAGGACTTCTCTCAGCAGCCTCCTGTACAAGAGTTGATCGCTAGGGATCTGCATGACAATGAGTGGAAATTTAGACATATTTTCAGGGGTGAGTTCTTGATATAAGTGTCATACTTCTAAGATACTACCTTAGCCAAAATATACATATTGTTCACTGAGTAATAGTAAATTTGGCAAAGCTTCCTTCTCATAGATACTTGTTGCTTTTGTTCTTGTGACAGGTCAGCCGAAGAGGCATCTTCTTACAACTGGTTGGAGTGTGTTTGTAAGTGCAAAAAGACTTGTTGCTGGTGATTCAATCATTTTCATCTGGTAGGCTGTCAGGAAAAGATCGCATGTTCTCTTTCTTTTGCTTTTAACAGCACTTTGACATAAGTGGTCCTAACTTTGCAACTTGGATAATAATGCTCGAGATTACTGAGCCTTTTGAACGGATTTGTGGTTCTCCAAATAGATACTGCTGAATTTAGTTTCAAATCCTTGAGTTAATCAAATTCCTCAGTAAACTATATATAAGATTTCTACTGTTGTCACACATGTTAATTGCCAATTAAGTGAAGATTTCTACTTTGTCACACATGTTAAACAGCCAATTAAGTGTTAAGGTCAATGATTTTTTGCTCAGTGAAATTACTTTTTGTTTTATTTTCTTGTCTCCAGAGTCACTTTATCATTTCTAAATTAGACCAGTCGTGTATAGCGTAGACAATATTTAAAATTGTCATGCTTTCTTTTTTGTAGGAATGAGAAGAATCAATTATTTCTTGGTATTCGACGTGCCAATCGGTCCCAAACTGTGATGCCGTCTTCAGTTTTATCAAGTGACAGCATGCATTTGGGTCTTTTGGCTGCTGCAGCTCATGCAGCAGCAACTAATAGCAGATTCACCATTTTTTATAATCCGAGGTTTGTGCCTTTGTAAAATGATCAACCTATTACTCACATAGTAGTTATATTCTAACTTTTGGCTGGCATGCATTGATATAGGTCTTGTCCTTCAGACTTTGTTGTACCTCTTGCCAAGTATGTCAAAGCAGTGTATCATACTCGCATTTCTGTAGGCATGCGCTTCAGAATGTTATTTGAAACTGAAGAATCTAGTGTTCGTCGGTAGGTTATCACACTTATTTTATTTGTGGTTCATATTCTTGTTCTTGGTACTTGCAAGGATGCCTTAACACTGAGTTAAAAGTTGTGGGAACTCAAGTTCGACATCTGAGTATTCACCTTGTATTTCAGTTACATGGGCACTATAACTGGCATAGGTGATTTGGATCCTGTTCGTTGGCCAAACTCACATTGGCGTTCAGTTAAGGTATGCTAATCATTGCTTAAATCATGCATCTTCAAAATACTAATATCTATTGCCATGTGTTAATGCCTTATTTACTTGTTATTGTTATTGCTTTTCATATATTTTCTGGTTCTTATGTCGCTGTTATTATTTCTATGGTTTCTGTTGATGGTACTGATGTATTTGTCTCTTTTCGTCTTCGCCGAGGGTCTTTCGGAAACAGCCTCTCTACTCCCTCGGGGTAGGGGTAAGGTGTGCGTACTCACTACCCTCCCCAGACCCCACTTGTGGGGTTCCACGGGGTTGTTGTTGTTATTGCAATGTGTTAATGAAGCTTGAATCTGTTCATTCAGGTTGGCTGGGACGAGTCTACAGCTGGGGAAAGGCAACCAAGAGTTTCCCTATGGGAAGTCGAACCTTTAACAACATTCCCTATGTATCCATCGCCATTTCCTCTGAGACTCAAGCGATCATGGCCTCCTGGATTCCCGGCATTAAGTGGTATTAGGATTCGACCCCTTTCCCCATCACATTGTTTTTATCTGTCTGAAGCTTCGGGTTGGTTAGTTGGGGGAACTGTATTGACTTGATCTAATGTGTTTTCATTCTCTATATTATTGCATGAAGGGATGAAGGATGATGACATGGTAATGAATCCTATGATGTGGCTCCGTGATGTTGGAGATGGTGGAACCCAATCTATCAATTTTCAGGGAATTGGAGTCACACCTTGGATGCAACCCAGAATTGACGTCCCAATAGGTGGAATGCAAATGGATATTTATCAAGCTATGGCTGCTGGTGCCCTTCAAGATTTGAGGTCTGTGGATCCCTCTAAACAGGCTCTCACTTCGCTTCTGCAACTTCAGCAATCCAATGGTGTCACCAACAGCACTTCCGGACTACTATATCCACAGTTATTTCAACAGTCTCAAGGCCAAACAGCGTTTCTGCCGAGCATGGCACAGGGCCAGTCCCAAGTGCAACCTGTATCGCAGCCTCATATTTTTCAGCAACAAATGCTGCATCAAAATTCATCCAACACTATCCATCAGCAGCAACAACAATCTCCTCAGGAGCAGCAGCCTCCTCTGCAGCAACAGCAAGCAATTAGACAGCTGGACTCGAGCTCTCAATCACAACAGACATCATTGCAAGCATTCTGTTCTACGCAACAGGAAAGCTTCACTGACACAAATGTGAATCATTCCACCAACTCAATTGTTAATCCACTGCACAGCCTATCGGGTGCAGTTACCCGGGATGAACCATCCCAGCTTGTCAGTGTTCCTAGATCGAGCTCCTTACTATCTCCTACCGGATGGCCACCAAAGAGGGTGGCTGTCGATCCTGTTCTTCCTTCTGCATCTTCACAGCGTATGTCACCCTACATTGATCAGTCGGGAACACCCAACAAAAATGTATCTCAAAATGCTCTTTCTTTGCCAACGTTCCCAGGTAGGGACTGCCCCGTAGGTCAAGAAGGGAACAATGATCCCCACAATCATCTTTTGTTTGGGTTCAATATAGATTCCCCATCTCTTATGCAGAGCGATATGCGAAGCCTTAGGGGAGTTGTTAGCGATTGTGAGTCAACAAATGTGCCCTTTGCTTCTTCCAACTACCTAAGTAATGCGGGCAATGATTTTTCTCAAAATCCAGTTATGGCACTCTCTGGTTGCATTAATGTACCAGGTTTCACACAGACTTCTGAAAATGCGGGACAAGAAAGCCCACATAACACCTTTGTTAAGGTAATTTGCCTTCGTGTAAATACTAGCAACTTTTTTATTTGTCTTATGGGGGAACATACCCTGGCCAAGCACCCCATGACTCCTTGCATTTTTGTTTCATTTCCCGGGGGTTGGGGCATGGGGTCGCTGGTGAATGGTATGTAGATTCCCCTCTTATCAATATAATTATGTCACGATTTCCAGGACAAATTCCATGAGAGGTAGCAACATTTATTTTTCTAATATAGCCAAATTACATTTTATACTAGAATAAGGAGATGAGGAATCACATGGATAAATTTCGGAGGGGGAGGTGGGGACGCAGAGGATAAAGGTGATAGCCTTGTGGAGATGATGTGGAAAATCCGGTCTTCTGTTTTAGTAGATATATTTTTGTGCAATACTGCAAAGAAGCATGCTTTTGTTTGTTTAAATTTTGCTTTCATTGTTCGTAATCTCGTTTGTCTATTATGCAGGTCTATAAATCAGGGTCCTTCGGAAGGTCATTAGACATCACCAAGTTTAGCAGCTACCATGAGCTGCGAAGTGAGCTTGCACGGATGTTTGGCCTTGAAGGCTTACTGGAGGATCCTTTGAGATCAGGCTGGCAGCTTGTATTTGTTGACAGGGAGAATGATGTGCTTCTCCTCGGTGACGATCCCTGGCCGTGAGTTCTTATCCTTGCTTCTCTTTTTAAGAACCTTTCTTGCCTGACCAGAGCTAATGTGCACTTTCATGTTTCAACCATAACTAACTCACAGGAACTTCACAAACAACTACTCCCCCTGTCCCAATTTATGCAAAAAGAATGCCATACTTTCTTATTTAGAAACAATTTAACTTTAAACTTACTACTTTATCCTTAATGAGATAATTTATAGCCTTACAAATATCTATGACTTGTTTTCGACACGTTTCGGTAGTTTTCCTTTCTTTCTTAAATTCCGTGCCAAGTCAAACATCGTCACAAAAATTGGCACAGAGGGAGTAGGAATAACTAGTTGAATCAAGAAGGGATAGTGACTTCAACATTCATTTTGTTTTCGCAAGTTTGTCTGACATTCGAGTAACTCTTCTATTCCCATCCCCATAGTATGTAAAAAAGTAATTTTGCCAAGATTCAAGGCTTGCTCTAAGACAAGATTGGGTTGCTCTAGTGGTGAACACCCTCCGCTTCCAATCAAGAGGTTGTGAGTTCGAGTCATCCCAAGAGCAAGGTGGGGAGTTCTTGGAGGGATGGAGCCGAGGGTCTATCGGAAACAGCCTCTCTACCACAGGGTAGGGGTAAGGTCTGCGTACACACTACCCTCCCCAGACCCCACTAGTGGGATTATACTGGGTTGTTGTTGTCAAGGCTTGCTCTAACTGAGGTACATTATATTTCCTTGCCTTTCAGGGAGTTCGTCAACAGCGTATGGTGTATTAAAATACTCTCACCTCACGACGTGCAGCAGATGGGAAGACAAGGTCTCGAGCTTTTGAACTCAGTATCCATGTCTAGGTCATCAAATAATAGCTGTGATGACTTTGCAAATCGCTCGGAATCTAGGAATATGACCTCTGGCATCATGTCTGTTGCTACTCTCGACTACTAGATATCTCTTAACCTGTCAAGGTATTCTGCTCCTTTTGTAATATTGGCATTTCTTCAAACTTTTACTTAATGAGAAGAAATGCCTGATTAATTCTACCTTATAACTTTGCTAGAAAGTTGCTTATTGTAATTATTGTAACTATCTTTCAATTTCTATTTCCAAGTCCTTAATGTATACTAAACTGAAAATTTAGTAGGTAATTTTAAGCTGTAAAATAGCTGTGAAGAATTCTTGAGGTTTTTGGTTTATAAACATCTACATTTTGATAGCACATTGGAAGAGGATTTAGAGTCATTGCGTTATGGAGGATGACATTAATGAGTATGGGCATGCATTCGTTTTTTCATGTTATTTTAGCATTATTCGGTTTTGGTTTTTTGATTTTATATTTAAAAAAATTTGCCATCCAATTCGAACCAATACAATTTTTTTTTTCAGTTTGATTTTTCGGTTATTCTGTTATGTCATATAAGATAATATAAATTTAATATAATCGAACAATTATATTTATGATTAAGTATAAAAATGAGAGGTAGTAATGTCAAATCGCTTAAATTTTTTGTATTCAATTCACATGATTAAAATAATGAACGCCATTAATAAGATAGTAATACATGCTTGATGAGATAGTTAAATAGTCATGGTCTCCTATAACATAATAACAAGTACACTAGGATAAGCTTGCACACCTAAATCCTAATAATATTTAATGCTAGCTGATTTCTTTACTAACCATACTAAGAATCAAATATTTTTTACATAAAAATAATATATATATTATTTTCTTAAAACCAAAAACCAAATTTTAAAATCATTCACCCAACATTAAACGAAAAAACCACAAACTCAAACCAAATAACAAAAAATGTTCGTTTTGGTCTTTTGATTTAATCTAAATAACGGACCCTTATTAATAAGTAGCAAATGGGGTAAAAATCAAAAATAGTAATATTTACAGCTGGTAATTGAAACATAGCCACAATTTTAAAAGTAATCGAAATTAGTCACTTTTCATGTAAAGATAAAATTTAAGCAAAATACTCTTTAAAAATCCGAAAATATTCCAGCATAATATGCTGGAGTTCTAATTTTTTACATATGAGCTTCTAGCATAATCCATTATAATATGCTGAAAGTTTATATGCAGGAGCTTCATAATCCCGCATATTATGCTGGAATTTTTCATGTGCTGGAGTTCCAATATAATATGCTGGAAGTTTATACGCAGGAGGTTCATAATCCCGTATATTATGCTGGAACTTTCCGTGTTTTTTAATAATTTCGCAAACACTGACTATTTTTCGATTACCAGTCCGAAAAATGGCTAGCCCGTGCTATTTTAATTTACTAGCAAATGACGTAGTGGTGAGAATTAATGTTTTCTTGTTGTCAGTCATGTTATTTCGTATTCCCCGATTTTTGTTATTACTTATTGTTTCTTTCATTTCAGTTTTCTGATTGCATTAATTAGTGTTAGTCTGGTATTTTCGCTTCGATTTTACTTGTTGCCTCTTCCTTTTATCTTTCCTGAGCTAAGGGTCTACCGGAAACATCTTTCTACTTTCTTAAAAGTAGAGGTAATATTTACGTACACACCACCCTCCTCAGATCCAGGTATAAAACAAGGTATTCAATGGTATCGCCAATGTGCACACAAACTGATTGGTGCATCATTATTATCATAAAAAAACACAAAGAGGTGGGGTTGTAGAAACATGGAAAATAGAGTGTGTGGGACTTGACCCAAAGGACAAAGGAGGATGGGAAGTATCATCCTATATATGCAATAAAGGCACCGATTGAAGCTAGAAGTTGGTACTCACAACCCTATTATTATATTATTATAAATAAAAAGATACATATGGGTGGTGGGACAATATACGGTGAAGTGAAGTCCTTTTCTTAGAAAAGGATAAACTGTGCTCATGCATGTTTTAAGCCCCGTTTCCTCTCTTCTCCACTCAATATTATTTGCTTTTCCTTTGGTTTTGATGTTACCTTGATTTTATCATGCTTTATATCACTATTGGGGTTTGTGTACGTTGTGATCTGCAAACAACAACCAGTTTTTATGTTGCTTTTTTAAACATAGAACTGGTGTTTGTGAGAAAAATAATCGAATTGGCTAAATCTATTATATCGGGTTTTGGAAGAAATTTTTTTTTTAAAAGGCATCTCCGTAGAAAAGGACCGGGTGATTAATATGAATGACTCTATAAGAGGTTGTTCTTTAAATATTATCCTTGTTTTTTAATATATTTACAAAATGACATCCGGACCCCGCAACTCTTTAGTTTTTTTTTTTACCGGCACGGTGGAGTTTATACTATATTTACTCTACTTATATTGTTAATTATTCACAAGTTATACCCGGTTGGCATGATTTTGTGCCTGTTCCTTTGTTCACCAAACTCTATCAGATTGGCTTAACTTTGTGCTATCTGAAATCTACCTATCTGTTAAATTATTCATCAAAATTTATTTGATAGACGAAATTTTTCTTTTTTGTTCAAAAATATGTTCTTCGAATTTGCGATTTCATTTTTGATCAAACCACCCTGAATCTACTCCAAATGATCTCGAATTTGAAACAAAGCCTCCAAATAGCAACACAAACGATCCCAATCACTAATTTAGTCAAATAACTCCAAATTAAGAAAAATCACTTTGTCTTCTTCAATAATTTCTAAGGACTAACATGAGTTTTGAGATTTTTAAAATAAATCACTAAATTAGTATTTAAACTAAAAGTTTAAGCATAAATAATCAATATTGGAACAATTTAACAGTAGTTAACCATTAACTTCGAATTTTGAAACCCAAACAAGAATTTAAGCTTTCAAAATTGAAGAATTATGATGTTCTTAGTGTGAAGAAAAGATGGAGAAGAAGGAGCTGAAGGGGCAAAGAGGTGTCCATTTATTAATAGCGCGAAATATTCAGCTAAGACCAATATCATTGAGGACATGCCACACAATTATTTGAAAAGGATTGCTATTTGAAAAGGTAACTAAACAATTCCCCATAGTAAATTAAGTTGGTACTACAAACAAGCATAATTCACTTTGGGATTCATGGTCCCCTTTGCTCTACAATAGAATAATAAAACTTTTTTTTATCAAGCATGAGAACAGTAAAACTCAAATAACTTACACATTTATCTTTCCATAGGGTTTTATATGTCAAGAGTATATATAGCGAGTAGATTAAGAATTAGATTGAGATGATGAATCATACCAAGCAATGCGAGAAGAAGAACAAATGTTATTGTGTAATAGCTAGCGAAGGAGATTACAAAAATAATGTTCCCTCATAGCCAGTCAGATTTACTGTTTACTTTTCTCAGTCAGTATACATGGAATATACATTCATTATACATAGTTATATACATATTATTCATAATTATCCATACAATAAACATTCTCAACTATTTTTAGTTTAAATGGTTGGATGGGCGACCATTTAGGTTGATTCTTCAAATACAATTATGTTAATAATACTTCCTTTTATTTCATTTAATATATGACACGGTTATTATTTTTGGAGTGAAATAACTTTTTTTACACAAATTTTTTATATATTTCTTGTTATTTTAGGAAATACCTAGACACAAGAAGGGGGTTTGTCACGACCCCAATTTCCCCTCCGTAGGATGTCGTGACGACACCTAGTCTCTACGACTAGGTAAGCCTAATACTTACTGAATTAATTGGTAGAAATTAACCAACAGAACTATTAAGCAGAAATCAGATATTTCTAAATGAACCCAACATTTACAACATGAAATAACATCCCAAAACCGGTATTACAAGTCATAAGCTCTACTGAGTTTGCTAGAAAATTCGTAAGTACAACTGTTTCGGAATAAAAATAAACAATACAAGGTAAAATTTCAGAAGGTGACTCCGAGGCCTGCGAACGCGACTACAGGTTTACCTTAAGTCTCCACAACAATGCTCGACCAGCTAGCTAATAATCAACAACATCCGAGGTACCTGGATCTGCACAAAAATATGCAGAAGTGTAGCATGAGTATACCACAGCGGTACCCAATAAGTATCAAGACTAACCTCGGTGGAGTAGTGACGAGGGACAGTCAAGACACCCACTGGACTAAACAACCTGAACAAGTATAAATGTAGAACTAACATGGAATAATATCTCGATAATGCTAGGCATGATGACAATAATAATACAATGCTTGTAATAGAAATTAAAAGCAACAATTCGCAACGAGACACAACATGCAACAACACTGTAGAGTAAGCTGAACACAGTTTAAATCCGGTGAAACCAAATAAAGAAAAACAAGTAACAACTCAATAAAAATAACCGCTATCACACCAGGTTTATCTAAGAATTTCCTCGAGGTACCAAACCTCAAAATCACAAGACACGGATCCCAATTCGTGAACCCTAATCAATTGGCATATTGTGCCCACATTACAACTGATAACTGCACGGACGACTCACATGCCAAGAGGGTGACAGTATCTAATAACCACACGGACCACTCACGTGCCAACAATAAGAGAACTCTCACACAGAAGGTAAGTAGACGAGAGTACATATAAATGGTCAATAATCTCAGGATTCATCTTCTTAAACCGATACGGGTGATTAATTACGTGTATGCTTGTGCAAGTGTTCTATCACAGTTCAAGCCAACGAGTAAGAGTAGAGACAATGAATGACACATAAGAAACGATCACCACAAAATGTACAAGGTAAAACTCACACAAGGTAGGCACGCCACTACACAAATATCAACAACAACAATGCCCTCAGGCCATCACAAGTCATCACAAATCATTTCCCGACATAGCCTACCTTCTCTCGCCACATGCGCAATAATAAGGTAAATGCCCGCCTTATCTCGTCGCTCGCGCATAGTAATATTCCCACCTTGTCTCGCCACATGCGCAAACCCATACATATATCCCACTTTGTCACGCCGCATATGCAAAATCAACAATAACAATAGCAGGACAGAAACCTCGTGCAAACACCCGAATAATCCTCCCAACAATATCACGTGTGCCAAAAATATAACAACACAATAAAATGACTTCCACAACATGTGCCCATATACCACAATATTTCCTCAAAACAGTTTCAATGCCACAACCACGCATAGCCCTCGGCTCAACAACACTAAGTACAACAACAACAACAACAATTTCATGAGTACACAGCAAGTAAATCAGCACAAGAACTTCAGAACACAAGAAACGGAAGGACGAACTCACAAGGAAAGACACAACAGGGGATAATGGTTTCAACAAGAATATCTCAACAAGGGAGAGATAACGATTTCCACAAAAGTATAACTCGACGATAAGAGAGATAGTATGAATCAATAATTCCAAATAAGGATAAGTCAACAATGAAAAAGGGTAACAAAACTTCATTTAAGGTTGAGCAATTACGGAAGATATAACAAAAAATTCAATTAAGGATAAGCAATTATGGAAAGGATAATAATAACTTCAATCAAGGATAAGAAATTACGGAGAAGATAATAATAACTTCAATTAAGGATAAGCAATTATGGAAGAGATAATAATAACTTCAATTAAGGATAAGTAATTTCGGAAAAGATAATAATAACTTCAATAAAGGCACATAAAAATTCAATTGGCAACAAGGGTAAAACATGAATCATTTAATTCCAAATAAGACATGTAAGGGTAAATTTAATAAATGGAGGATTTAATATGATGACACAATTTCATATCTAATGAACATAAGAACCTAAGGGCCCTAAACGGTCAAATTTCCATAATTAAGCCCGAGTACGTACTCGTCACCTCGCGTACACGACCTTCACATGACACAATTATCATAAATGACTCAAATCCTAAGGGGTAGTTCCCCCCCCACAAAGTTAGGCAAGATAATTACCTCAAAGAAGCTAGACTGATACTCTAAAATTACTTTCTCGAGTGAAACAACCTCCGGATGGCTTAAATCTAGCCAAAATAACTTCACATCATAAATAAAACTCATAGAAAACAATTCCGGATAATAAAGCTTCGATCTTTAATAAAAACTAAAAAGTCTACCCAAAAGTAAAGCCCCAGGCCCGCACCTCGGAACCCGACAAAATTCACAAAATTCGAACACCCATTCGATAACGAGTTCAACGATACCAAAATTATCAATTTTCCATATCGAATAGCCATTCAAATCCTCATTTTCCATTGTTGAAAGTTTTTCTCAAAATACTTATTTTTCCCAACTCAAACCACTAATTAAATGATAAAAATAAAGATGGAATCATGAAATACAATAAATTTCGGATAAAGAACACTTACCCCAATCGAACACGTGAAGAACCCCTCAAACATCGCTCAAATCCGAGGTCTCTAGCTCAAAAGATAAAAAATGGACAAAACCCACGATTTTGGAAATTATAATTTGCTGCCCAACGATTTACAAATCGCGATCGCGAAGAAGGAATAACTACTGCCCAAAAATATACTACGCGATCGCGAACAAATGCATGCGATTGCGAAGAAGGAAAAAACTTTTGCAATAAGAAATGTACTACGCGATTGCGAACGAGTACATGCGATCGCAAAGGAGAAAAAAATACAGCTGCTAAGGGTGTGCTACGCGAACCCGGAACTTGGAACACGAACGCGATGAAGGAGAACTCACATGCACGCAATTGTGAAACACTCCCTGCGAACGCGAAGAACATTTTCTGCCTGCCTCCAAATTACACTACGCGAACGCGGTTGTTTCATCGCGAACGTGATGAAGAACACCAGATACCAGCAAATCAGCAGTTCAACAACATGGAGAAATCGCCCGTAGTCCATCCAAAACACACCCGAGGACCCCGGGACCCCGTCTGAACATATCAACTAGTTCTATAACATAACATGGACCTACTCGAGGCCTCAAATCACATCAAACAACGTCAAAACTATGAATCGCACCTCGAATCGAACTTATGAACTTTCAAATCTTTCAACTTCCAAAACTCGTGCCGAAACATATCAAATCAACCCAGAATGACGTCGAATTTTGCATGCAAGTCCCAAATGAAATAACGGAGCTAATCTAACTCTCAGAATTGCAATCCGAGCCCAATATAAACCAAGTTAACTCCCGGTCAAATCTCTCAGCCTTTCAAAACTTCAATTTTCTAATTTTTGCCAAAATACTTCAAATTATCCTACCGACCTCCAAATACAAATCCGGACGCACACCTAAGTCCAAAATCACCATACAAATATATTGAAATCATCAAAATGCCATTTCGGAGTCGTCTACACAAAAGTCAAATTCCGATCAACTCTTACCGCTTAAGCTTCTAAAACAAGAATCCTTCTTCCAAATTGATCATGAATCATCCGAAAACGAAATTCGATCACACACGCAAGTCATAACACATAATACAAAGTTGCTCGAGACCTTAAATCGCCGAACATGATGCTAATTCTCAAAATGACTGGTCAGGTCGTTACATACTCCCCCCCTTAAATAAATGTTCGTCCTCGAACGTGTCAAGAACCATTCTGAAGTAATCAAATCACTGAGTGTACTCACCATATATATACTCGCGGGTGATTCCACATCACCCCAATCCACATAGACTCGACAACACCACCTCAACTAAATATTATTCCTCCCATCCACACTGGTCCGAACCAAATTTCTCACCATCCGATCGTTTCCAAAAGACTCGATGTCACGATTCGAAATTCCCACCTTCGGACCGTGATGACGCCTAACATTTTACTTGCTAGGCAAGCCAACGTTAGAATAATATTAACTAATGTTTAAACAATCTTTAAATTACTAATAGTCAAAGAAACAAATGCGGAAGCAAAGTTTGAAATATAGTGAAATAATCCATAAAAACGACAATGTCTAAATACCATCCCAGAATTGGTGTCACAAGTGCACGAGCTTCTAGATAAATACAAATAAAGGTCTGAATAAAATAAAGTTGTCTGGAAACAAACACACAGCTAAAGTAAAGTAGACAGGGACTTCAGAACTGCAGACGCTGTGCAGTTATACCTCAAGTCTCCTTCGAGTAGCTGAAATCCGAGCAAGTCTATGTCACGCTGCTGGGACCAACTCCAAAATCTGCACAAGAAGTGCAGAGTGTAGTATCAGTACAACCGACCTCATGTACTAGTAAGTGATGAGCCTAACCTCGACGAAGTAGTGACGAGCCTAAGGCGGGTCACTTACATTACCTGTACGCAATATTAGTAACAACAACAATAATAGAAATAAATGAGGTAACTCATTTATAATAATTGAAGCCAACTCAACAGTCATAACCAATTATCAATTCCATCAATTCTGTTGCAGCGTGCAACCCGCTCTCATAATATATTCACATTCACTCCTGTTGCAGCGTACAACCCGCTCTCACAATATATTCACATTCAGTTCTGTCTTATATTTATTTCAATCAAGTATATATATATAGACTTTTAAATAAGTCTGTTGCGGCGTGGAATCCGATCCCCCAATATTGACTTTTATATAAGTCTGTTGCGGCGTGCAATCCGATCCCCCAATATTGACTTTTATATAAGCCTGTTGTGGCGTGTAATCCGATCCCCCAATATTGACTTTTATATAAGAGTGTTGCGGCGTGAAACCCGATCCTTCAATATATCCATTTCAATCAATTCTGTTGCGGTGTGCAACCCGATCCTCCAATATATCCGTTTACCAATTCTTATAGAAGAAATTTTTCCAATAAATGCAATAATTAATATAAAATTATAAAACAATAAGCATACAATAATTATGGTTTAATTATGAAGCAAACAATGACAAATAACAAATTATTATAGAAATCAGGAAGAAAATAGGCAGTTTAATATTTAATATGCTAAATGTCAAATAACAATTAAGGCACATAATTCAAATAGTATGTAACAATTAATGCAGGAATTCAAGAATTAATATTTGACAAAGAATAGGAGAGAAACAATTATTATAATAATTAATTCATAATTTATGATTTTTCAAGTAAGCAGGCAAATAATTAATTTGACGACGTATAGACACTTGTCACCTCACCTATACGCCGTTCACATGCAATTCACATAACAAATAATTTAAGGGTTCTATTCCCTCAAGTCAAGGTTAACTACGACACTTACCTCGCTTTGCAAATTCCAACCAATTAATCAACCATAACTTTTCCTTTTAAATTTGTCTCCGAAAGCTTCAAATCTATTCACAAATAATTCAATATACTCAATACGACTCATAGGAATTAATTCCATATGAATTTATAAATTTTCCGGATAAAAACCCAAAATTCATTAAAATATTCGGCAGTGGGACCCACGTCTCAAATCCCAGAAAAACTCATAAAATTCGAACACCCGTTCTGATACGAGTTCAACCATACAACAATTGTCCAATTCCGATATCAAATGGACCTTCAAATCTAAATTTTTCGTTTTTGGAAGATTTTAGAAAAATCTGATTTTTCTTCCATAAATTCACAGATTCGTAATATAAACGAGTATGGAATCATGAAATATAATCAATATAGGATAAGGAACACTTACCCCAATGTTTCCCGTGAAAATCGCCCAAATATTCGCCTTAACCGAGCTCAAAACGATCAAAATGTGAAAATAATTTTGGACTCTTCGATATATATACTGCCCAGGCATTTCCGCACCTGCGGTGCCTGGGCTCGCACATACGAGTTCGCATTTGCGAGAAATTTTCACATCTGCGAAAAAGGGGCTGCCAGCATATGTCCGCATCTGCGTGTTTTAGTGTGCATCTGCGGACACACTTCTGCGAACGCGCGGGTGCGTGTAGATTCCCGCACCTGCGGACCTTTGCCCAGCCACGCCCGGGCGCATCTGCGATCGAAGGCTCGCTTCTGCGAGCTCGCACCTGCGGTCAAAAATTCGCTGGTGCGATTATAAGAGAAGGCAAAAATACAGATTTTGCTTAAGTCCAATTCTTGATCCGATTTCAATCCGTATCACTCTTGGGGTACTCGGGACCCCGTACGAATATACCAACAAGTCCAATAACATAATACGGACTTACTCAGGGTCTCGTATCACATCAAATAATGCTGAAATTACAATTCACACCCTGATTCAAACTTTGAGTTTTAAACTTTTCAATTTGCAAATCTCTTGCCAAAACATATTAAATAAATCCGGAATGACTTCAAATTTGGCACACAAGTCATAAATGACATAACGGAGCTGTTCAAATTTCCAGAATCGGATTCCAGCTCCGATATCAAAAAGTCAACCCCGTGGTCAAACTTGAAAATCTTTAGCTTTTAAATTGCTAGTTCTGTTAAATGGTCATAACTTGAGCTAGGGACCTCCAAATTAAATTCCGGGCATACGCCCAAGTCTCAAATCACGACACGGAACTATAGGAACTATCAAAATACTGATCCGGGTCCGTTTGCTAAAACTGTTCACCAAAGTCAACTCAGTTGAGTTTTAAAGCTCTATTTCACATTTTACTCCATTTTCACATGAAAACTTTCTAGAAAATTTTACGGACTGCGCACGCAAGTCAAGGAATGATAAATGGTATTTTTCGAGGTCTTAGAACACAGAATTACTTATTAAATTTAAAGATGATATTTTGGGTCATCACATTCTCCACCTCTAAAACAAACGTTCGTCTTCGAACGAAGTTAGAAAAAGTACCTGAGCTGGAGAAAAGGTGTGGATATTTACTTTGTATGTCCGACTTGGACTCCCAGGTAGATGCCTCTACTGGCTTACCTCTCCATTTCACTCGAACTGAAGGATAACTCTTAGACCTCAACTGTCGGACCTGCCGGGCTAGAATAGCCATCGGCTATTCCTCGTAAGTCAAATCTTTGTCCAATAGGATTGAGCTGAAATCTAACACATGGGACTGATCACCATGATATTTACGAAGCATAGACACATAGAACACCGGATGAACCGCTGATAAACTAGGTGGTAATGCAAGCATGTAGGCTACTTCACCCACCTTTTCAAGAATTTCAAAGGGTCCAATATACCTAGGGCTCAACTTGCCCTTCTTTTCATATCCCATTACACTTTTCATAGGTGAAACCCGGAGCAATATTCTTTCTCCCACCATGAATGCAATATCACAAACTTTACGGTCAGCATAACGCTTTTTCCTAGACTGAGCTGTGTGAAGTCGATCCTGAATAATCTTGACCTTATCCAAGGCATCCTGTACCAAATCGGTACCCAACAACCGAGCCTCTCCCGGTTCAAACCAACCGACTGGCGATTGGCATCGCCTTCCTTATAATGCCTCATATGGAGCCATCTAAATGCTTGACTGGTAGCTATTATTATAAGCAAACTTTGCAAGTGGCAAGAAATGATCCCAAGAACCTCCAAAGTCTATAACACAAGCGCATAGCATATCTTCCAATATCTGAATAGTGCGCTCTGACTGTCCGTCTGTCTGTGGATGAAAGGCTATGCTCAATTCCACCCGTGCGCCTAACTCACGCTGTACATCCCTCCAAAAATATGAGGTAAACTGCGTGCCTCGATTTGAAATAATAGACATGGGCACACCGTGAAGGTGGACAATCTCACGAATGTAAATTTTAGCTAACCTCTCTGAAGAATAGGTAACTGCCACTGGAATGAAATGCGCTGACTTGGTCAACCTGTCCACAATAACCCAAACTGCGTCAAATTTTCTCTGAGTCCGTGGGAGCCTAACAACAAAATCCATAGTGAAACGCTCCCACTTCCACTCAGGAATTTCTAACTTCTGAAGTAAACCACCAGGTCTCTGATGCTCGTACTTAACTTGCTGACAATTCAGACACCGAGCTACATATGCAACTATATCCTTTTTCATTCTCCTCCACCAATAATGTTGCCACAAATCTTGATACATTTTGGCGGTACCTGGATGAATAAAATACCTGAAACTGTGTGCTTCTTCAAGAATTAATTCACGAAGTCCATCCATATTAGGCACACAAATATGACCCTGCATTCGCAGAACCCCATCTTCCCCCACAACAACCTGTTTGGCATCACCGTGCTGCACCGTGTCCTTAAGGACAAGTAAATGAGGATCATCATACTGCCTCTCTCTGATGCGCTCATATAAATAAGACCGAGCGACTGTGCAAGCTAGAACCCGACTGGGTTCTGAAACATCTAACCTCACGAACTGATTATCCAAAGTCTGAACATCTACAGCTAATGGCCTCTCACCAACCGGAATATACGCAAGACTGCCCATACTCACAACCTTTTTACTCAAAGCATCGGCCACCACATTGGCCTTTCCGGGGTGATACAAAATGGTGATATCATAGTCTTTCAACAACTCCAACTATCTTTTCTGCCTCAAATTAAGATCTTTTTGTTTGAACAGATACTGAAGGCTACGATGATCAGTAAATAACTCACACGAGACACCGTAGAGGTAATGCCTCCAAATCTTCAGCGCATGAACAATGGCTGCCAATTCTAAGTCATGAACATGATAATTCTTCTCGTGAACTTTCAACTGCCGTGATGCATATGCAATTACCTTACCATCTTGCATTAATACTGTACCAAGCCCAATATGAGATGCGTCATAATATACCGTATACGATCCTGAACCTGTGGGTAATACCAATACTGGCGCCGTAGTCAAAGCGGTCTTGAGCTTCTGAAAGCTCATCTCACACTCGTCTGACCATCTGAATGGGACACCTTTCTGGGTCAATCTGGTCAATGGGCTTGCTATAGATGAAAACCCTTCCACGAACCGACGATAATAACATGCTAAACCCAGGAAACTCCGGATCTCTGTTACTGAAGTAGGTCTAGGCCAATTCTGAACAGCCTCAATCTTCTTAGGATCCACCTTTATGCCTTCTGCCGATACAACATGCCCCAAAAAGGCAACTGAGTCTAACCAAAACTCACATTTTGAAAACTTGGCATATAACTGATTATTCGTAAAGGTGTGAAGCACACTTCGAAGATACTGTTCATATTCCTCTCGACTACTGAAGTAAATCAAGATATCATCAATGAATACAACCACAAAAGAATCCAAATAAGGCTTGAACACCTGATTCATCAAATTCATAAATGCTGCTGGGGCATTTGTCAACCCAAATGACATCACTAGGAATTCATAATGCCCATACCGAGTTCGAAAAGCTGTTTTAGGGACATCAGATGCCCTAATCTATAACTGATGGTAACCAGACCTCAAATCGATCTTTGAAAATACCTTGGCACCCTGAAGCTGATCAAATAAGTCATCAATTCTTGGCAGCGGATATTTGTTTTGATAGTGGCCTTGTTCAACTGTCGATAATCTATACACATCCGCATAGAGCCATCTTTCTTCTTTACAAATAATACTGGTGCACCCCAGGGCGAGACACTGGTCTAATGAATCCCTGATCAAGCAAGTCTTGTAATTGCTCTTTCAATTCTTTCAACTCTGGCGGGGCCATACGGTATGGTGGAATAGAAATGGGCTGAGTGCCCGGAGCCAAATCAATACAGAAATCAATATCTCTGTCGGGTGGCATCCCTGGCAGATCTGCAGGAAATACTTCTGGAAATTTACGAATAACTGGTACTGAGTCCATAGAAGGAACATCCGCACTAGGATCGCGAATATAAGCCAAATAGGCTAGACACCCTTTCTCTACCATACACCGAGCTTTCATATAAGAAATAACCCTGCTGGCAGAATGACCAGGAGTTCCTTTCCACTCTAACGGAGGTAACCCCGGCATAGCTAGGGTCACTGTCTTGGCATGAAAATCCAATATAGCATGATAAGGAGACAACCAATCCATACCCAAGATGACATCAAAATCTACCATATCAAGAAGTAGAAGATCCACACTAGTCTCAAGATTACCAATAGTAACCACACACGAACGATAGATATGATCTACTACAACAGAGTCTCCCACCGGTGTAGAGACACATACAGAAGCACTCAGAGAATCACAAGGCACAACCAAATATGAAGCAAAATAGGAGGACACATCGAAATAAGTAGATCCTGGATCAAATAGAACTGAAGCATCTTTATGGCAAACTGGAATAATACCTGTGATCACAACATCAGATGACTCGACCTCAGGCCTAGCTGGAAAAGCATAAAATCGGGGCTGGGCCCCACCACTCTAAATTGCGTCCCCGGGACGGCCTCTAACTGGTTGGCCTCCACCTCTAACTGCCTGACCTCCACCTCTAATGACCTGAACTCCACCCCTAGCTGCCTGACCCCTACCTCTAGCTGGCTGAGCATGTGGTGAAACAACTAGAGCCGGTATGATGGCACGAGAATCTTGCCGAGATCTGTTACTCACCAATCTAGGGCAATACCTCCTGATGTGACCAATGTTTCCACACTCATAACACCCATCCTAATGCCGTGGCTGCTGAAGCTGAAGTCGAAGCTGAAGCCGAAGCTGACCCAAATGGGCCGGATAACTGCTGTAGTAATTCTGGAGTGGTGGTGCACTGATAGGAGCTGAATGTGCACTGAATACCGGCTGCCCAGAGTAAGGCATAATAGGACCGTGACTCCCTGAAGCACCGGGAGATACATGAAGTGCTGAATGAAACGGTCTAGGAGGATGACCCCTACCAAAATTACCTATGCCTCTAGATGAGGCACCACTGAAACCACCAAACTGACGAGGCCTCTTATCAGACCTCTGTCCTCTCTCTTGTGCAAGAATTATCTCGATTCTCCTTGTGACATTAGCAGCCGCCTGAAAAGAAATCTCACATCCGGTCTCCTTGGCCATTTGAAGTCTGATAGGGTGAGTGAGTCCCTCAATAAACCTCCTCACTCTCTCTCCCTCCATAAGTAGTAAAAGGAGAGCACGATGGGCCAAATCCACAAAACGGGACTCATACTGAGTAACAGTCATACTACCGTGCCGTAGACGCTCAAATTGCTTGCAAAATTCCTCTCTTAGCGTGATAGGGAGGAACTTTTCCAGAAATAGCTGAGAGAACTGCTCCCATGTAAGTGCAGGCGATACGACTGGCCGGGTTAATGTATAATCTCTCCACCACCTCTTGGCAGAACTCGTCATCTGAAATACAGCAAAATCAACCCCATTGGTCTCAACTATACCCATGTTCTGCAACACCTCATGGCAGCGTTCAAGATAATCCTGTGGGTCCTCAGAAGGTGTACCACTGAAGTGAACTGGAAAGAGCTTGGTAAACTTATCCAGTCTCAATAAGGCCTCAAAAGACATGTCGGGCCTATCACCAATCTTTGCCGCAACAACTAGCTGAACTACCCCAACTGGCGGGGCTGCTAGAGCCTGATTCTGGGGAGCCATCTGCTCCGGAGCGGGAGTAGTGGGAGTTTGTGCTCCTCCCCCAGCCTGTGAGATGACTGGTGCCACTGGAAATATACCATTCCGGGCCACGCCCTCCATAAGACTTACCAAACGGACTAGAGCGTCCTGAAGTACTGGAGTGTGTATGAATCCTTCCAGGACCTGAACTGGTCCAACTGGTACATTCTGAACTGGAACCTCCTCCTGAAGGTCCACCTGAGGTTCTATAACAGGTGCAGCTGCTCGAGCTCCGGACTAAGCTCTACCTCGGCCTCTAGCACGACCTCGACCTCTACCCCTGGCCATAGTTGCCACCGGGGGTTCTGGTCCCTGTCCATCGGTAGAGGTATTACGTGTTCTCACCATCTGTGAGAGAATAAGAGTAGAATGGTTCAATCATCGATGATAGAATAAAATCGCATGACAGAATAAGAAGAAGTGATATTGTTCCTGAACTTCATAGCCTCCGAGAGATAAGTACATACGTCTACGTACCGATCCTTCACACTCTATTAAGCTTGCTCGTGACTCGTGAGACCTATGTAACCTAGTGCTCTGATACCAACTGTCACGACCCGAAATTCCCACCTTCGGACCGTGATGGTGCCTAACATTTCACTTGCTAGGCAAGACAACATTAGAATAATATTAACCAATTTTTAAACAATCTTTAAATTACAAATAGTCAAAGAAACAAATACGAAAGCAAAGTTTGAAATATAGTAAAATAATCCATAAAAATGACGGTGTCTAAATACCATCCCAGAATTGGTGTCACAAGTGCACGAGCTTCTAGAATAAATATAAATAAAGGTCTGAATAAAATAAAACTGTCTGGAAACAAACACACAGCTAAAGTAAAGTAGACAGGGACTTCAGAACTGCGGACGCTGTGCAGTTATACCTCAAGTCTCCTCCGAGTAGCCGAAATCCGAGCAAGTCTATGGTACGCTGCTAGGACCAACTCCAAAATCTGCCCAAGAAATACAGAGTGCAGTATCAGTACAACCGACCCCATGTACTGGTAAGTGCTGAGCCTAACCTCAACGAAGTAGTGACGAGGCTAAGGCGGGTCACTTACATTACCTGTACGCAATATTAGTAACGACAAAAATAATAGAAATAAATCAGGTAACTCATTTATAATATATGAAGCCAACTCAACAGTCATAACAAATTATCATTTCCATCAATTCTGTTGCAGCGTGCAACCCGCTCAAAACAATATATTCACATTCACTTCTGTTGCAGCGTGCAACCCGCTCTCCCAATATATTCACATTCAGTTTTGTCTTATATTTGTTTCAATCAAGTAAATATATAGACTTTTAAATAAGTCTGTTGTGGCGTGCAATCCGATCCCCCAATATTGACTTTTATATAATTCTGTTGCGGCGTGCAATCCGATCACCCAATATTGTCTTTTATATAAGTCTGTTGCGTCGTGCAATCCGATTCCCCAATATTGACTTTTATATAAGTCTGTTGCGGCGTGCAATCCGATCCACCAATATTGACTTTTATATAAGTCTGTTGCGGCATGCAACCCGATCCTCCAATATATCCATTTCAATCAATTCTGTTACGGCGTGCAACCCGATCCTCCAATATATCCATTTACCAATTCTTATAGAAGAAATTTTTTCAATAAATACAACAATTAATATAAAATTATAAGACAACAAGCATACAATAATTATGGTTTAATTATGAAGCAAACAATGACAAATAGCAAATTATTATGGAAATCAGGGAGAAAATAGGCAGTTTAATATGCTAAATGTCAAATAATAATTAAGGCACATAATTCAAATAGCATGTAACAATTAATGCAGGAATTTAAGAATTAATATTTGACAAAGAATAGGAGAGAAATAATTATTATAATAACTAATTCATAATTTAAAATAATTTATGATTTTTCAAGTAAGCAGGCAAACAATTAATTTGACGACGTATAGACACTCGTCACCTCGCCTATACGTCGTTCACATGTAATTCACACAACAAATAATTTAAGGGTTCTATTCCCTCAAGTCAAGGTTAACCACGACACTTACCTCGCTTTGCAAATTCCAACCAATTACTCAACCACAACATTTTCTTTTAAATTTGTCTCCGAAAGCTTCACATCTATTCACAAACAATTCAATATACTCAATACGAATCATAGGAATTAACTCTATATGAATTTACAATTTTTTTGGATAAAAATCTGAAATTCATTAAAATATTCAGCAGTGGGACCCACGTCTCAAATCCCGGAAAAACTCATGAAATTCGAACATCCGTTCTGATACGAGTTCAACCATACAATAATTGTCCAATTCTGATATCAAATGGACCTTCAAATCTAAATTTTTCATTTTTGGAAGATATTAGAAAAATCTGATTTTTCTTCCATAAATTCACGGATTCATGATATAAACGAGTATGGAATCATGAAATATAATCAATATAGGATAAGGAACACTTATCCCAATATTTCCCGTGAACATCGCCCAAACTTTCGCCTTAACCGAGCTCAAAACGATCAAAATGTGAAAATAATTTCGGACTCTTCGATATATACACTGCCCAGGAATTTCCGCACCTGTGGTGCCTGGGCTCGCACATGCGAGAAATTCTCGCATCTGCGGAAAAGGGGTTGCCAGTATATGTCCGCATCTGCGTGATTTGGTGCGCATATGCGGACACGCTTCTGCGAACGCGCGGGTGCGTGCAGATTTCCGCACCTGCGGACCTTTGCCCATCCACGCCCGAGCGCATCTGCGATGGAAGGCTCGCTTCTGCGAGCTCGCACTTGCGGTCAAAAATCCGCAGGTGCGATTATAACAGAAGGCAAAAATACAGATTTTGCTAGTCCAATTCTTGATCCGATTTCAATCCGTACCACTCTCGGGGTACTCGGAACCCCGTACGAATTTACCAACAAGTCCAATAACATAATATGGACTTACTCGGGGTCTCGTATCACGTTAGACAACGCTGAAATTATAATTCACACCCCGATTCAAACTTTGAGTTTTAAACTTTTCAATTTGCAAATCTCGTGCCAAAACATATTAAAGGAATCCGGAATGACTTCAAATCTGACACACAAGTCATAAATGACATAACAGAGCTGTTCAAATTTCCAGAATCAAATTCCGGCTTCGATATCAAAAAGTCAACCCCGTGGTCAAACTTGAAAATCTTTAGCCTTTAAATTGCTAGTTTCGTTAAATGGTCATAACTTGAGCTAGGGACCTCCAAAGGGCATACGCCCAAGTCCTAAATCACGACACGGAACTACCGGAACTATCAAAATATTGATCCGGGTCCGTTTGCTAAAAATATTGACCAAAGTCAATTCAGTTGAGTTTTAAAGCTCTATTTCACATTTTAATCCATTTTTCACATGAAAACTTTTCGGAAAATTTTACGGACTGCGCACGCAAGTCGAGGAATGATAAATGGTATTTTTCGAGGTCTTAGAACACAAAATTCCTTATTTAATTTAAAGATGATATTTTGGGTCATCACACTCGATTCCCACATCGACACGCGCTGTCAGCCTCATCCAGCTGTAACACTCATGCCTACACCCACAAGTACAACTACACGACGTAACACATCACACTTATGCCCATAACAATATCTCTGATCATGATAGCTGTCCATAATCAAATCCTGCACCGGTAATTAACCTCATATCCGTTAGAACCCTATTCCAAACCTTCACAATACTGACAACGATGCAAGAAATATGAAGACCCCATAATTATTCACCCGAATCGACAAGTCACATCTAACGTCACCTGGGCACACACCTCGCAAACTAAAACCCAATTCGTACAACATGAATATGACTGAATATACAAGGAAAAACATGAAAGAACTATCAAACAAGCCTGACAGGCATAACTCCCTATCGGTACCACACTACGAATCAATTTTACAAGGGAGAATTAAAACACATGAACAAATCACAAGGATCTCATCCTGGTATAACTTTCACCGTGGCACACAGCCCAGTTCAAACATATCAAATCTCATAAGAATGCGAGGATCCCATCCTCAACTCTGAACCATAAGTAGTATACACATAATACCAAATGCAGCCTTCTACTAATTCCATTTTGCGATAAATCAAAACACCTAACAAACTCTCCATGCCGGTAGAGCATCTAAACCACAAATCGTAACCAACCACCCATAAATCACATCAAAACTATCATAATGAGTAACAGAAAGTCACTTCCAGTCTCATAGCTCTCAATAATGAATATAAAAAAAATGATAGACACGGGCTACCACTATGGTATCTCCCAACAGAGGTAATCACGTAAGCTTATTACAAAATGACGAAACTCACCCATATGTGAAGCAAGATAAGAGGACTCACCCCGATAAGCAGAACCAAATCAAAATAAGAATGATGCCCCTATATCACAATTGAAACCATACCTGTAATGACATCATCATGTGCAGCGGCCTCAGCCCCACCATAGAAAGCATATCAACGGGCCGGGCCTCCCCCTCTTAGGTGCCCTCTACCCACCTGAATTCTCCACCGCGATACATCTGTCCGGAATCTGGGATAATCTCTCACCATGTGGCTGGTATCTCCACACTCAAAGCAACCTCTATGCTGAAGTGGCTATGAAAGCTGTTCGGTACGGGTACCCTAAGACCCATGGGTACCTGAAACACTGTGCGAAGCTTGAAGTGTAAACTGAACTGGCTGACCCATAAAACCTCTACCATGTCGTACCCTGCCCCCAAAATAGGGACCAGTAGATCCTCCCGGTCTACGAGACCTCTTAGCCTCCATGTCCTCTCTCTCCTGACCCCATATGCCCTATCTTTCCTAGCCTCCATGCCCTATAATCGATGAGTAATCTCTACTACCTGCTGAAATGGAACATCCGACTCCAACTCCCAAGCTATGCTGAATCGGATGTGATGACTGAGCCCCTCAATGAACCTGCAGACTCGCTCTCTGACTATAGAAACCAAAATAGGTGCATGTCTCGACAAATCACTGAATCTAACGGCATACTCTGACACTGATATAGTGCCCTAACGCAGATGCTCAAACTCCACGTGCCATGTATCCCGAAGGGTCTGAGGAACAAGCTCTCTCAAGAACATCTCTAAAAACCGTGTCCATGAAAGTGAAGCTGCATTAGCCGGACTACTCAACTCATACACTCGCCACCACTGATATGCCGCTCCCTTAAACTGGAACGTAGTAAAAGCAACCCCACTTGTGTCCACAATACCTATAATATGGAGAATACGGTGGCACTCCTCTAGAAAATCATGGGCATCCTCTGAAGCGAAACCACAGAAAGTAGGAGGGTGATACTTATTGAACCTCGCAAGTCTAAGTTGTTCCTCCTTAGATGCTGCTGCCCTAACCACAGGCTGAACTGGAATAATAGGCTGTGTCGGTATCACACCTGGAACCTAACCGACATAGACTCGCTGCTTTGGGGTAAGGGCGGCGGGAGTCTGAGCTCCTCCCCTAGTCTGTGAAGTAGCTGGCTCAACCGAAATCAACCCCGCCTGAGCCAATGTACAAAACATGCTTAGGAACTGTGCTAAAGTCTCCTGAAGTCCCGGGGTAACAACAGGCACCTCAGGTACCTGTTCCCTAACAGGAGCTACTAGCGGCTCCTCAACTACTGCTCTAAAGGTGCTCTAGCTACAACATGTGTTCCTCCTCGGCTTCTGCCTCTGCCTCTTCCCCGACGCCTAGCAACACCAGCTCTGGGGTCAGCATTGTCGGTAGCTGCGACTCGTGTCCTCACCATCTCTGAGAGAATAGAATGAAAAAGGATCAAACTCTGAGATCAATAAACTCGCACGATAGGAATGAAAGAAGTGAAACTGTCCTAATAGTTTCGTAGCCTTTCGAAGATAAGTTTAGACGTTTCCGTACCAATCCGCAAGACTCTACTAGACTCGCTTATGACTCGTAGCACCTATGAACCGAGGGCTCTGATACCAACTTTTCACGACCCCAATTTCCCTCCGTAGGATGTCATGAAGGCACCTAGTCTCTACGACTAGGTAAGCCTAACACTTACTGAATTAATTGATAGAAATTAACCAACATAACTATTAAGAAGAAAACGGATATTTCTAAATGAACCCAACATTTACAACATGAAATAACATCCCAAAAACTGGTAGTACAAGTCATAAGTTCTACTGAGTTTGCTAGAAAATCCCTAAGTACAACGTTTCTGGAATAGAAATAAAAAGTACAAGGTAAAATTTTAGAAAGTGACACCGAGGCATGAGAACGCAACGATAGGTTTACCTTGAGTCTCTACAATAATGCTCGATCAACTAACTAATAATCAACAACATCAGAGGTACTTGGATCTGCACAAAAATGTGCAGAAGCGTAGCATGAGTACACCACAGCGGTACCCAGTAAGTATCAAGACTAACATCGGTGGAGTAGTGTCGAGGGACAGTCAAGACACCTACTGGACTAAACAACCTGAATAAGTATAAATGTAGAACTAACAGGGAACAATATCTCTATAATGCTAGGCATGATGACAATAATAATTCAATGCTTGTAATAGGAACTAAAAGCAATAGTTCGCAACGAGACACAACAGGCAACAACACTATAGAGTAAGTTGAACATAGTTTAAATCCAGTGAAACCAAATAAATAAAAACAAGTAACAACTCAATAACAACAACCTCTATCTCACCAGGTTTATACAAGAATTTCCTCGAGGTACCAAACCTCAAAATCACAAGTCACGGGTCCCAATTCGTGAACCCTAATCACTTGGCATCTTGTGCCCACATTACAACTGAAAACTGCACGGATGACTCACGTGCCAATAGGGTGACATTATCTAATATTCGCACGGACCACTCACGTGCCAACAATAAGAGCAACTTTCACACAGAAGGTAAGTAGATAAGAGTACATATAAATGGTCAATAACCTCACGATTCATCTTCTTAAACCGATATGGGTGATTAATTACGTGTATACTTGTGCGAGTGTTCTATCACAGTTCAAGCCAACAAGTAAGAATAGAGACAATGAATGTCACATAAGAAACGATCACCACAAAATGTACAAGGTAAAACTCACACAAGGTAGGTACACCACTACACAAATATCAACAACAATAATGCCCCCAGGCCATCACAAGTCATCACAAATCATTCCCCGACATTGCCCATCTTGTCACGCCACTTGCGCAATAATAAGATAAATGCCCGCCTTGTCTCGCCGCATGCGCATAATAATATTCCCACCTTGTCTCGCCACATGCGCAAACCCATATATATAGCCCGCCTTGTCACACCGCTTGTGCAAAATCAACAATAACAATAGCACGACAGAAACCTCGTGAAAACACCCAAACAATCTTCCCAACAATATCACGTGTGCTAAAAACATAACAACACAATAAAATGACTTCCACAACAAGTGCCCAAATGCCACAATATTTCCTCAAAATAGTTTTAATACCACAACCACGCATAGCCCTCGGCCCAACAACACTGAGTACAACAACAACAACAACAACAATTTCACAAGTACACGGGAGAGATACTGGTCTCAACAAGAATAGCTCAACAAGGGAGAGATAATGTGTAACAATGATTTCCACAAAAGTACAACTCCACGACAAGAGAGATAGTATGAATCAAATATTCCAAATAAGGATAAGTTAACAATGAAAAGGGATAATAAAACTTTATTTAAGGTTGAGCAATTACGGAATAGATAACAACAAATTCAATTAAGAATAGGCAATTATGGAAAAGATAATAATAACTTCAATTAAGGATAAGCAATTACGTAGAAGATAATAATATCTTCAATTAAGGATAAGCAAATATAGAAGAGATAATAATTACTTCAATTAAGGATAAGCAATTTCGGAAAAGATAATAATAATTTCAATAAAGCACATAAGAGTTCAATTGGCAACAAGGGTAAAATATGAATCAATTAATTCCAAATAAGACACGTAAGGGTAAATTTATTAAATGGAGGATTCAACATGATGAAACCATTTCATATCTAATGAACATAAGAACCTAAGAGCCCTATACGGTCAAATTTCCACAATTAAATCCGAGTACGTACTCGTCAACTCGTGTACACGGCCTTCACATGACACAATTAGCACAAATGGCTCAAATCCTAAGGGGTATTCCCCCCTCCCCCCACAAAGTTAGGCAAGATACTTACCTCAAAGAAGCAAGACTTATACTCTAAAATGACCTTCTCGAGTGAAACAACCTCCAGATGACTCAAATCTAGCCAAAATAACTTCACATCATAAATAAAACTAATAGAAAACAATTTCGGATAATAAAGCTTCAATCTTTAGTAAAAACTAAAAAGTCAACCCCCGGGCTCGCACCTCGGAACCCGACAAAATTTACAAGATTCGAACACCCATTCGATAATGAGTTCAACCATACCAAAATTAGCAATTCCCGATATCGAATCGCCCTTCAAATCCTCATTTTACATTGTTGAAAGTTTTTCTCAAAATCCTCATTTTCCCAACTCAAACCAATAATTAAATGATAAAAATAAATATGAAATCATGAAATACAATAAATTTTGGATAAAGAAGACTTACACCAATCGAACACGTGAAGAACCCTTCAAAAATCGCTCAAATCCGAGGTCTCTAGATGAAAAGATGAAAAATAGACAAAACCCATGATTTTGGAAATTATATTTCGCTGCCTAGCGATTTACATATCGCGATTGCGTAAATGCAATTGCGATCGTGAAGAAGGAATGACTATTGCCCAAAAATGTACTATGCGATCGCGAACAAATGCATGTGATCGCGAAGAAGGGAAAAACTGCTGCCCCAAGAAATGTACTACGCGATCGCGAACGAGTACAACGGATCGCGAAGGAGAAAAAAATACCAGCTGCTAAGGCTGTGCTACGCGGACGCAGAACTTGGAACGCGAACGCGATGAAGGAGAAATCACATATACGTAATCGCGAAACACTCCCTGTGAACGCTAGAACATTTTCTCCCTACCTCCAAATTACACTACGCGAACGCGGCTGTTTCATCGTGAATGCGATGAAGTACACCAGATATCAGCAAATCAGCAGTCTAATAACATGGAGAAATCGCCCGTAGCCCATCCGAAACACACCCGAGGCTCCTGGGACCCCGTCCGAACATGCCAACTAGTTCCATAACATAACTTGGACCTACTCGAGGCCTCAAATCACATCGTATAATGTCGAAACTATGAATTGCATCTCGAATCGAACTTATGAACTTTCAAATCTTCCAACTTCCAAAACTCGTGCCGAAACATACAAATCAACCCAGAATGACGTCGAATTTTGAATGCAAGTTCCAAATGACATAACATAGCTAATCTAACTCTTAGAATCACAATCCGAGCATGATATCAGCAAAGTCAACTCCCGATCAAACCTCTTAACCTTCCAAAACTTCAACTTTCCAATATTTTCCAAAATGCTTCAAATTATCCTACGGACCTCCAAATCCAAATCAGGATGCACATCTAAGTCCAAAATTATCATACGAATCTATTTAAATCATCAAAATACCATTTTGGAGTCGTCTACACAAAAGTTAAATTTCGGTCAACTCTTACCGCTTAAACTTCTAAAATAAGAATCCTTCTTCTAAATTGATCCCGAAACTCGATCACACACGTAAGTCATAACACATAATACAAAGCTGCTCGAGAACTTAAGCTGTTGAATGGAAATTTAATTCTCAAAATGACCGGTCGGGTCGTTACAAGGTTAAATTATTTCTTGCCCGATTTTCGCATTTCCAAAGAACCTGGTTCTTTGATCTATTCAAACAGACACAAATAGAAATACTTGCAAAAATGTAATCAACACAGAGATTTTTACATGAAAAAACCTCCTTACTCAAGGGTGTAAAAATCACGACCTACCTAGTGGATTTTTCTCAAATCTCCACTAAACTTCAACGAGAAGTTTTAGGTTACAACTCTATAACTAAGGGGACTAACTCTAGTACCCTAACCTCTACAATCAATCCAATTGTAGCAAACCCTTTTTGAAACTAACTCTAGTCTAGGAAGCTTACAGAAAACCAAGTTTCAACAATAACCTACTATTATATTTCTTAAAAAGCAAAAATGTGACAATTTAGAGCACTTGACGCAACCTAACAACTAAAGAATTCGAGCAGCTTCATCATTAGGAACTGCTTCTTCAATTGATTAGCTTGAATCTTCAGAAGTGTCTTGAAGTGCGGCACAAAAAGTCTTCTTTTATAGTTGTAAGGTTGGCCAAAAATCTTCTTCTATTAATGCTCCAAAACCTAGAATATTTCGATTAAGAAAAACCTCTCCTATTTAGATTTGTTTTCCTTATTTGTTTCCAACTCTTCAACCTTCCTATTCCATGAAAGTTTTCCCCATAAATACAAATTTTTTTTGTCCACGAAGTCCTCCAATTTGTGTATTCCTTTTAGGGCACAAACATAATCTTGTGTGGATTCCAACTTGCATGGGAATAGGACCAGATCCAATCAGATTTGATAAGATTGGCTAGGTAAGCATCCTGTAGTAAGAGGCGTAGTTATGAACCCTGTAGACTATCACTATGAGGTGGTGAAGGGAGAGCCCCAATTGGTAGAAAAATATTGGCCTTCCGCATCCGATCATCATTTAGCCACTGGTCTGCTATGAACCTGGTTCACTTGGCATTCACATCTCTTATCTGCACAACAGCCTGGTAGCACACCAAACTATGATATGCAACCTGGTTCTCAGATACAATTTGTTAATCATCAAAATATAATTTCATGCTCAGCTCAATAAATTCTCCCTTTTTGATGATGACGAACCTATGTGCAGATCAGTCAGCAGCTTGCTCAATTTTCATCAGTCTTCAGCATAAAACCAGTTTCATTTGACAACACTCTTCTTTAATTTGTACATGTTTGCACATGTGTAAGGGACTCGCCTCGCATTCATTCACATGTGTAAGGGACTCTCCTTCCATTCATTACAAACCTATAGATGACTAGGCATGATTTATTATAAAGACATGCAAACAGACAACTTAAAAGCATTCTCCATTATTAGTCCAAGTGCATTAAGGCACCAGGTTTATAGATTATTCACATACTTAACTTTTCCCTTTTAGCGTCATCGAAAAAATAAGAAGCCAGTGAAGCTGACGAGAGAATATAGCAATATAAAACTCATGGCCGCTGGGGCTACACTAACATGTATATATCATAAGAAATATAGATAAATAACCCAATAAGAATTTGCTCAGACAAAGAACACAACACTTAGCCTAAGAAAATAGGAAATTATATTCATTTGTCATTATCATTGTCCCACATTAAGCCCAAAGGGCCCAAACCAAAAGACGGTTAAACAAACCCATCAAACTGCCAACAACATCAAAAACAAAAAAGACAAAATAACAATCCATAAACTAGTCATAGAGGGGGTAGAACAAGGGACTGACTATGGACAAATTAGGAAACCGAAGAGGGCCAAAGACCAGGTTCTTTGCTGGAAGAGGATTCTCTGTGAATAAGCTCCAAAAGCCTGTCAAATCTAGTAGCAGAAGCTTCCTGCTCTTTCTTCATCTCCTCCTTAGCCTCCTGTTTTCTTTCTTCAATGAGGAAATTTCCTCTGTCATTTTCTCCTTTTCCTCACTGGCAGCAGTCAACTCCTCTAGAAGGTTAGTGACCATACTTTTACTTTTAGTCCCCAGTGGTCTAGTAACATAGTCATACTTCTTCAAGGTCTCCTCATAAAACATGTACTTTTTGGTTCCCTTTTTAGGACCTATGAGAGGAACCTTAAAATGCTAAAACTCCCTAGTCAACAGAAACCTGTAGGGCAGAGTATGAGTAACCTTCTCCTGATCAGCATCCCTTTCCATGTGCTTCGGCATTAATGATGGAAGATGTCCTGTTCTTGTCTAGAACTTCCATCACTGCCAAGTCCAGGTAAGTGGACTCATGCCTCCTTTCAGATCGAGGTAGCAGATACTTGTTCACAAACTCAAACAACAGCTTGAGACCGATTTCATCTCCCTCCTTCTTACCTTCCTTGCCATCAAGGTTTTACTTTCTTGTGTATACTTATTAGTCAAGTACATGGAATCCTCTTTATCTCCTAACTCAGGTCACTCACACCTCACATAAGTGTCAAAGTCCTCCACTGGCACATTCAAAATCTCCCCCATCAATTTAGGATCAAGAACCAGGTCCACTTCCCTTACTTCAGAACTCATTGTGCTATCTTTCAGCACTTTGAAGTTCTTATAGAAGTGAAGCATTGCTTCACTATACATGACGGGAAGTGGACACAAAAACATGTGTGTCCACCTCAGGACCTCCAACTTCTCTATCAACTCCTTCATCCCAAAAATGGTCATAATAGCTGGGTCAATTACTCAACCCTTTAACATCATCAACCTAGGAAACTACTCCTCTCTACCTACCATAGCAATTTTTCTCTATGTCATTTTCCTATGTTTGGAACTGGTTCTTTTCACTTCTGGCTCGAAAGCTGCAACTTTTCTCTTCTTGCTGGAGCTCTCATTGGGAGTGGCTAAAGATGATTCAGCCTTCTTCTTCTATTTTCTTTAAAGAGGCACTTCCTCTTCCTCTTCTTCTTCTTCATCCTCATCTCCACTCACCATATCAACCTCTTTGACATCAAACTCAACAATTAGTTGGAACCTCTCTCTATCTTTCTTCTTTTTCTTACTCTTCCCTAAGACTTTCTCAAGGGTTGCCTTGCTTTTTCCTCTGGTTACAGGTGTTCTTACTCCTAGTGTAACATACTCAGGGACATAACATTATTTTTTGCCACAACCTTTACCCTCTTATGGAGGGTTTTCTCCTCAGCCTGTTTCATCTCCCTCATCCTCTAATCAGGTTTATCAGTGATTCATCATTACTGCCAGCACTATTTTCCCCCAACTTCTGACTCCCCTTCCTTCTCTTCTTCCTCCTCAAAGTCATTCCAGTCAAAGGATTATGATTTTTTAGTATCAACATTCAAAGAACCATGTTCTTGTACTTAATCAATTCTTGCACAACCAACACTTCAATATTAGCCAATTCTCCCTCACCGGCAGCAAAAGGGCCTAGTTATTTTCTAGGAGCTTTTGGTGCTTCTCTCCCACATTCACACTCTCCCCAAGATCTTCCTCCCTAGTTTCATTCGGTGTTTCTTCAGTCGTTCCCCCATCAACAATTTTATTGACCTCCTTTTCTTTTGACAACTCATCAACTCCATCTTCTTTTACCCGAGTCTCCACTTCTACTCCTTCACTCAACTTCTCACTGGCCACCCCTTCTTCCTTTTCAGTGTTATCTTATTTCTTCTGTTCAACATCATCTTTCCCCCTTAATTTATGGTTCTCCCTCAATTGGGTTTCCACCTTTAGACCCTTCACTTTCTTATTCATCATCGGTGTAGTCAACCGCCCAGTGAAGAATTTTGGAGGGGAATATGGTTCTTGGGGAGACTCGATTAGGGTGGTCATAGAGAAAGGTGTAGTAGGGTTAGGAGTAGGGTTTTGTTCAGGGATTTCAGAGGTAGTTTGGTTTGGTGAGTTCGACATTACTGTGAATTTGAAAAATTTTGAAGGAAAGAGAAGTTAGGGTTGAAGTTCAAGCTTGGGTGATTCTTGAATAATTTTGATTGGATTAGAGGGAATGGGCATGAGAAAGGATTTTATAGGGTGTGATTGGATAGTTTGCAGCTTTGATTTTTTCGTTTAATTAATCCTAATCCGATCCTAAGAGGAAAAGGGGATAACCATCCATTTTGAATTTTGAAAATTGGAGGTTACATGCTTTAATTGGGCGGCAAAGACGTGTTCAGGGAAATTTAGGAAATTATTCCTGATTACACGTGACCCTAAACTAGTCATGATTACCCTATGACTGGCGGTTATTATTTTGGAACCTGATCTACTTTTAATTTTAGGGGTTGGAGAGAATGGGCTATAGGACATAAATAAGGTGGGTGGGAACCTAGTTTTAATCACATGGCAGTTTAACATTTAAGTACAACTATCAATTGGAAATGGGGTACACACTTGAGTGTCACGCAACCAGGTTCTTTGACTAATTTCCTCAATTTTGGTTGACAGAACTTTTTTAGTCCAGGTGTTTGTCATTAGATTAAGCATACATGCCCTAGAATCAATGTCATGCGTATATACCTGTTACAGTATAAGATTGAGTTATACATTATTCTTTACATTTACTCACTAGACAAATGATTAAGATATAGCCAATCATTGAGGGAGGTCAAGAATGTCCAAATCCATTTTGATCAAACCAAGCTCAAACGATTTCTTTTAAAGTGATTCCCGCTCAAATCTTTGGTGAATATGTCTGCAATCTGCTCCTCTGTCTTGCAAAAATCCATAGAGATGTGACCTTTCTTAATATTATCTCTCAAAAAGTGGTGCCTCACATCAATATATTTGGTTCTCTTATGGTGGACCGGGTTCTTGGCCATGTTCATAGCACTTGTGTCATCACAAAATACGAGACCCTTTCAATCACTATTCTATAGTCTTCCAGTTGTTGCTTGATACATAAAAGCTGAGCACAGCATGACGCAACTGCTACATACTCAACATCAGCAGTTGATAAAGCTACCGAATTTTGTTTCTTTGATGCTTATGAGATTAAACATGACCCAAGAAAATGAGCCATCCCTGATGTGCTCTTACTGACCACCAAGTATCCAGCATAGTCAGCATCTACATAACCAATCAATTTGAAGGAATCTCTAGTTGGGTACCAAAGAACTAGGTCTTAATTACCTTTAAGATATCTCAAGATTCTTTTAACAACCTTCAAGTGTAATTTTTTTGGACTTGACTGAATCTTGCACACAATCCCCTAATATACATAATATCATACCTACTTGAGTTAAGGGACCCAATCATCCCTCTGTACTTCTTTTCATCAACGGAGATACCAGTTTCATCCATATCTAATCTGTTTGCAATAGCAATGGGAGTATCAATTGTCTTTGCATTGTCCATATCAAACCTTTTGAGTAATTCCTTGATGTATTTTTGTTGATATATCATGATTACGTTAGCAGACTGCTTAACTTGAAGTCCAAGGAAAAATTTAATTCTCTCATCGTACTCATTTCTAATTTACTTCCCATAAATGTGGCAAATTCGTTGCACAAGGCTTCATTTATGGCTCCAAAGATGATGTCATCTACGTATATTTGAACTATCAGTAGGTTCTTTTCGCTCCTCAATAGGAACAATGTGTTGTCAATTTTGCCACGTAAGAACCCGCTCTCTAGGAGAAATTTTGACAGTCTCTCATACCAAGCCCTTGGAACCTATTTTAAACCATAAAATGCTTTGTTCAATTTATACACATGATCTGGAATTCATGACTTTCAAATCCTGGGGGTTGTCGCACAAACATATCATCTTTCAAATACCCATTTGGGAAGGCACCCTTCACATCCAACCTATGTATGATTCAAAGGCAATGAGCATGGATATTGCCTCCATTCTTGCAATAGGAGCAAATGTTTTATCATAGTCAATGCCTTCTTCTATATTATAGTCTTGTACAACGAATCTTGCCTTATTTCTAGTAATGTTTCCTTGATCATCCAGCTTGTTACTGAACACCCACCAGGTTCCAACGATTGTTCTATCATTTAGGCTAGGAACTAGGTGCCACACTTTATTTCTTTCGAACTGATTTAGTTCCTCTTGCATAGACACTATCCAATATGCATCTTCAAAAGCCTATTTAATGTTCTTAGGCTCTACTATAGATATATAAGCCCTAAAGGCAATCATATTTCTTAATTTTGATCTGGTCACCATCCCAGAATCAACTGATATTAGCATATTGGTAAGTGGATGAGGGCTATGATGTTTCCAGGACCTTGTATGTAGACCTTGAGTGCTATTATTTCTTTCAAGATCAGGAGTGGAACCTGGTGCAATGCCTTCTGTCTAATTCTCCTGATTTGTTCTCCTTGTCTGTGGTACATCTTGCTCAGCTTCCAAAGGACCTGGTTCTTGCTCTGTTTTAACAGAAACCTCTGGGAGTCCTTGGTTGGACTGTTCCTCATTGTTTTTCGCAGGACCAAACTCACCATCATAAGTAACATGTGTACCTTTCTCAGCTAGATGGTTAGATTCACAAAAGAATATATGTATACTTTCTTCAACAAGATTAATTCTTTTGTTGTAAACCTTATAAGCTTTATTATGTGGTAAGTAACTCGGAAAGACACCCTCATTACTTTTAGCATCAAACTTTCCTAGAGCCTCTTTACCATTATTGTGTACAAAATATTTCCTAACAAAGGCTATTAGGTGGGCTACATTGGATTTTCTGCCCTTACGTAATTCATTGGGGGGTCTTATCAAATATTGACCTAATCATGCACCTATTTATGATATAGCATGCAGTATTCATAACTTCAGCCCAAAAGGTTTTAGGAAGTCCACTACTAATTATCATAGTTCTGGCCATATCCTCTAGAGTTCTATCTTTTTCTTTCTACAATACCATTTTGTTGTGGTGTCCTAGGTGCAAAGAAATTATAATCTATACCATTTCAAGTACAGAACTCCAGAAAGTTAACTTGTTTAAATTCAGTTCCATGGTAAGATCTAATGCTAACTACATGACTATTTTATTTTTGCAGTTTCTTCACAAAAGCCACAAACATATCATATGTTTCATCCTTAGTTGCCAGAAATATAGTCCTGGTAAATCTAGAATAATCATCAGCGATTACAAATACATACCTCTTTTCACCTTTACTTTGAACCTTTATTGATCCATATAAGTCCATGTGAATCAGTTCTAGAGGTCGAAAGGTACTTAAAACTTTCTTAGATTTGAATGATGATCTGGCATGCTTACCGTTAGCAAAAGCATCACTGATTTTATCTTCGTTGAATTTTGACTTCGGCAACCTAAGGACTAGGTCCTTGAAATTTAGTTTGTTCAACAAAGAAAAAATGATGTGCCATAGTCTTTTGTGCCACCGAAAAGAGTCAATATCAAGTGCACTAAGTGTTGAATGTTCATTTTCAGGTAAATATATAATATCAACTTTGTAAATATTTTTGTGCCTTTTTTCATCTAAGAACAAAGTTTTCAGAATTTATATGAGTCATGGTATACATACTAAAACATAAACAAAACGTGCTTTCTTCTATCAAACATTTGAGATACACTCAACAAGTTATGTTTCATACCTTTAACATAATATACGTTTTCTATTGTATGGAGCGAGACTTATCAACCATACCTATACCAATAATATCTCATTTCTTATCCATTTATGAATCCCACACTCCTTCATTGATAGGCACTCGGTGAGAGGAAATTATCCCTATTTTCAATCATCTGGCGGGAGCAAGTACTGTTAACATACCACCAATTCTTGCTTCCTCTCACCTTAGCCTACAAAAATATCCAGGGGTTAGCTTTAGGAACCCATACAAATGTGGTTCTTTTTATTTGAGTAAAAGGATGAATAACATTCTTCTTAGTCCGACCTGAAAGTTTTCCACCTTCCAGTGAAGAACCAGGTTTCATCACTTTCCTTTTCTCAACGTCTGCAATATTTTTTAGCCCTGCTTGAATTCTTGCTGAGCATGTTTCTTTGAAGTGACCATTATTACCACAATGAATGCAACGACGATTGTCAAGAATGTCAACATACTTACTATGATGATTGTATGGAATTTTAGTCTTAGTATGTCATAGACCCCTTTTTGTTACTACTGTGATTTTCATGCATATTAAATATAATTTGGGAAGACCTAGTCCATTTTAAGTTCTTCTCTAATTCTAACTTGGCCTTATCCATATTTTCTTAAAGCATCCTAACCTTTTCAGATTCAACTAGAAGTTTTTATTAGCTTCTTTTAGTTCACTCTTTACTCTCTCCTAGATATCAGTGGCTAAATCATTATCCTTATTGGGAGCATTGAGTAATTTATTATTCTCAGTTTCTAAGGCAGCTTTTTCATCTTCTATCACAAGAATCCGGTCCTTGAGATCAACTATAAAAACTTCAAGATTTTTTCTATTTATTTCTAGATCTTTGTGGTCAAACCTAAGTGGTGCATAATTATTTATTAACTGTTCCTTTTCATCAGAAATATTTTGGTATACATCAATCAAGACACTAGACAAGGAGATTAATGCCAGGAGATCTTCTAGTTCTGAATTATCTTTCTTGGCCATCAATGATTGATCTTCATCTTCACTTTCATCATCATCATCATCATCATCATTATAATTAGGCTCATCAGTTGAAGATGATTACATGAAATCCATAACTCTTTTCGCAATTTTGTCCATAGTTTTATTTGTCATCCTCCGTCCATGAACAATCTCTTTTCTGCTATTTTTCCTTTTCAGGATTGTTCCTCTTCCACTCAATTTCCCACGAGGGACAGTCTTTGATAAACTGATCTTTCTTTCCATACTTATAACATCTATCGATGTTGTTTTTTCTCTACAACCTTAGATTTAGATGAGCTACCTTTCTTTAGAAATCCACCTATCCTTATTGCTTGCTGGGAAGGTTTGGTAAGCAGTACCATATCATCTTCTTCTATGTCCTATTTCTGAGTGGTCTTGAGAACCAGGTTGTTGGTTTTACGAGGTTCAACAGATTGTCGATCTAGACGACCTAGATAGAGTTTTAACTCATAAGTCTCCAAGTTTCCAATGAGATCATCAAGAATCATTGTGTTTAGGTTCCTTGCTTCAGTGATTTCATTGAAAATCCAAAACGAAATGAAGGAAATGACCATTTTTGGTCCTTAAGTTTCTGCCCCATCCGTCACTAAAAGTCCATTTTCCGTCACTAAAAGAACGATTCGACCGGTTATTTTGAGCATTTGCACTTTGCTTGGTTGTTTGAGGGTATGAGTAGTTTCGTATGATATATTATGACTTATGTGAAGCGTCGATTTTGGTTTTCAGGTTATTCGAAACTGATTTGGAAGAATAATTCTAAGATAGGGAGCTTTAAATTTGAAAGAGTTGACCAAGTTTGACTTTTTAGCATTCGACCTTGGATTAGAATTTTGATGGTTTCATTAGATCCGTTAGGTAATTTTGGACTTAGGAGCGCATCCAGATTATGATTTGGAGGTCCGTGGTTGAATTTGTCTCGAAATGGCGAAAGTTAAAATTTTAGAAAGTTTGACCGGGAGTGAACGTTTTGATATAAGATTTGGATTGTGATTCCGGGAACTGGAATAGCTTCGTAATGTTTTTTGGGACTTGTGCGTAAAATTTGAGGTCAATCGGACGTGATTTAATAAGTTTCTGCATCGGTTGTGGATGCGTGAAGTTTCAAAGTTCATTGATTTCGAATTGAGGTGTGATTCGTCGTTTAGATGTTATTATGTGTGTTTTGAGGCCTCGAGTAGGTCCGTGTTATGTTAGGGGACTTGTTGGTATATTCGAACAGGGTCCCGAGAGGATCGGGTGAGTTTCAGACGAGGTTTGGACCATTTTATTGCATTTTGGATTTTTGCTAAGATTTGTGGTTCTGGTGTTTCCGCATCTGCGGAAGAGTGGGTGCAGATGCGAGTCCACAGATGCGGACAATTGGCTACAGAAGCATAGCATGTTTGGCTGGAGGTCATCGCATATGCGGAGGAGGAGTCGCATCTGCGAGTGCGCAGAAGCGGAAATTGTTCTGCAGGTGTGGGGTTTGCTGGGCAAGGCTATTTTCGCAGAAGCAAAGTTTTTACCGCAGAAGCGGTGGTCGCAGATGCGACGAATTGTCCACAAATGAGGAATTGCTGGGGCAGAAGCTATATTATCGAGGGTTTTGGTTCTTTCTTCATTTTGGGAGCTATGGAGCTCGGATTGAGGCGATTCTTGAGGGAATTTTCACCATATGAATTGGGGTAAGTGTTCTTTACTCGGTTTTGGGTATATTTCATGAATCTACCTTCATTTTTGGTAATTGGATTGTGAATTTTATAGAGAAAATTGGGGATTTGGCCTAAAGTTTCATAATATGAATTTTTGTGTTTTGAACATCGAATTGGGGTCGGATTTGAGTGAAACTAGTATGGTTGGACTCGTAATTGAATGAGTTGTTGAATTTTGTAAATTTTATCGGGTTTCAAGGTGCAGGCCCGGGTTGGGCTTTTGGCCGATTTTGGGCTTTTGATTTAAGATTTGATCTTTTCGATCGGGATTGGTTCTTTTAGCATTGGTTGATGTATTTGAGTTGTTTTTGGTTAATTTTTGAGTCGTCCAGAGGTTGGAACATGCGGGATGGCATTTTAGAGCATCGCTTGGCTTGCTCGGTGTTGGAATTTTTTTTTTCCGAGGTAAATAACTCTTCTAATCTTAGTGTTGAGGGTATGAAACCCCGAAATACGTGTTATGTAATTGGTATTGAGGAGACGCACATGCTAGGTGACAGGCGTGTGTGTGCGCACCATCTGAATTGAGACTCTATTGTTCCCATGACACTGTATAGTGGTCCTACTTTGTTGATATCCATGTTTTTACCATGTGATAAAGTAGTTAAACTGTCAATTATGCTAGATATCATGTTTAGGCATTATGCCGATACTGTTTGGACCCATAGTGGTCGTTTCTTATTGTCATCTCACTGATTTCATTGATATTTCATACTCAGTCATATCCATGCATTCATACCATATCGCAGTCTCAGATATTATTCATACCATATCTCATCTCACTGATTTCATTGATATTTCATACTCAGTCATATCCATACATTCATACCATATCTCAGTCTCAGATATTATTTATTGATACATCATATCATTGTTGTCGGGCTAATTTCATGACATTGGGAGCCCGTGAGTGAGACTGGAGAGATTGATCACTAAGTGAGGCCGAGGGCTTGAGTAAGAGTGACATTTTGGGATCGGGCTGCACGCCACAGCATATTATATTGATTATATTTTATATGGATCGATTTACACGTTGCAACGAGCCTTCGAGCTATATATTCGATCAGGTTAGATGCCGCAACATTATTGGATCTGGTTGCACGCCACAACAATATTGGATTGGGTTGCACACCGCAATAATATTGGATCGGGCTGCACGCCGCAACATTATAGCGCTTGGGCTGAAGGAGCCTCTCCGGAGTCTGCACACCCCTAGTGAGCGTAGTCGACTATATATATGTGTGGATCGGGTTGCATGCCCCAACGGGCCTTATGGTCATATATGGATCGGGTTGCACGCCGTAACAGGTATTGTACAACTCTGAGTGATTGAGTGTGCTGAGCATTGAGCATAGTGAGAGAGACTGCGAGACTGCGAGATTGAGTAATCTGAGAGTGTGAGTACATGAGCTCATCATTGAGATGTATTGCATTTGACATGCGTACTTGAGATACATGCATAAAGATGCATTTTCTTCTGCTACCCGGTGTTGGTGACATTTATGATTTTACATGTATCTTGATATGTAGGCATAGAGACGTACTTTCCTCATGCTACTTGAAAATGAAATATCTTACTTATTATTGAAAGGAGTTTTGGGAAAAATCACAGTTTTCAAACTTACTCGTATTTTGGCATTTTCGGTAAAAGATTTGAATTTTCACTAAGATACTTGAAAAGAAATGCCTATTTTGTTCTGGAACTGTCAACGAACTGAACCTTTTTATCTCTGAGATACTCTTTTGTTACTTGTACTATGCTGTTATGAACTGTTATGGAATATTGGTGTTGGACCCGACCTTTTTGTTAGCTCGTCACTACTTTCAACCTAATGTTAGATTTGTTACTTATTGAATACATTGGGCCAGTTGTACTCATACTACACTTCTGCACCTTGCATGCAGATGTTGGTTGCTAATGTTGTTGTGTTTGATGGGAGCTGGATTGAAGATGTACCTGCGTCCCGGTTGTAGATGCCTCTTGTTCGTGGTAGCTTTAGGTCTATGAAACTCTGTTTATGTACTTTTCAAAACTGTCGATGTATTTATTTTATTTCAGCTTTGTAAACTCTATTCTTAGAAGCTCATGATTTGTACTACCAGTTCTTGGGGAATGTATCAGATTTAGATAATTTCTTTACTTAATTGCTTTATTGATTGTTATTGAAGTTGGTTAGTGGTTAACTGGCTTACCTAGCGGGTTGGGTTAGGTTCCATCACGACTAGTTGGATTTTGGGTCGTGACAAGGTTGTATCAGAGCTCTAGGTTCATAGGTTCTACATGTCATGAGCAAGTGTCTAGTAGAGTCTTGCGGATTGGTATGATGATGTCCATACCTATCTTTGAGAGGCTACATGACATTTAGGATATACTTCCCATCTTTCTTTCTTTATCTTGAGATATTGATTCAGCTTGAAGCGTAACTCTTTAAATTCCTTCCACGCATTCGTATGCGCACATGAGCGCTCGGTATCAACTGTACATCACCGGCTTGTGATTCTATGAACGAGGTTCGAGATGTGTATTATGTGTTTTAGTGATGGGCCAGTCTGGAGGACTTGAGGCCATAGTTAGACCGTAGCTTGAGCTCGGTAGCTTTAGTGGTAACTTGTACATTTGGACTCATATGTCTGGTAATATCCCTATGAGAGGAATTTGTGGCTCGATGAGCGGTGAAATGGCTATGTGGTGAGTATGATGTGACTGTGAAATGTGTTCGGATTGTTCGAATGTGACGAGAAGAGTTTACTTGAGAGGTAGCAAGGACTATTGGGTGTTTGATTTCTGTCTTGATATGGCATATGGTCTCGAGTTATGGGTGTGTTGAGGGATCTCTCATGTTGTTTAGTTGTGGAGTGAAGTAGATTCTCATGTCCTATTGATGAGTTTAGAATCAAGAAGATTTAGTGATTGCGTAGTACTCGTGACTGTGGAAGGGTATAAAGAGATGTCAGTTTGAGGCAGAACAGGTGGGTTATCTCCTGCGAGGTGTCCTGAGCTTATGTGATCCTTATAATGTTTTGTAGAGAGTTCTCTTTTACCAGTGGGGTATATTTGTACGATTTAGTTTGGATCGATTGTAACAGTTGACCTGGCTATCACGAGGATGATTGCGAGATTTGAAGATGATTTGAGGTATTATATGGTTTGTGTTACATGAGCTTATGCAGGATTTAGTTGAATTTTAGTGCGGGATTCTGGCAGTTATAGAGTATGGGTATCGTGATGTTATCAAGTGTTTTGTTCCATGGCTTTGAGCCAAGTGGGGGAGCCTGCTATCGACGAGTTGATTGCACGGTTATGTGTTGTATTTGTTTCGGTTCGGGGTATACTGGTGAATCAGTTATGACTTGCAGGGGTTGAGATTGAGGATAACTCAAGTAAGGGGATTTATGGATATGGGTTGAGGATGACTCGAGTAAGGGGATTTATGGATATGGGTTGTATTACACTCTATGGGTATATGGGAATTATGGAATGATTGAGTGGTTAGTTGTGAAAGATGTAGTGTACAAGGAGTAGGAATTTGCTCGGTTGCTTTGGAGTGTGGGTTACTCCCTTGGGTGTAGGTGTGTTAATGGGGCACAAGTTGTTCAGTCCATTTGGTTGGTTTAATTGAGGTTTGTGTAGAGTGTATGACTCTCGAGAATGGTTCTAATTGATTCAAGATTTATATGTAGCGATTTGGAATTTTTAAGATGTGTATACGACTAGAAACTGAGAGTTACATTGGATGGTGTCGAGACTTACGGTAATTTTGTATGACTATGGATTCTTTGGTATAAGAAAAAGGGAAGAGGAAAAATTTTAAATTCACATAAGGTCTTTCAGAGTGGATGTCTCGGTTGCAGTGCTTTTGGGATACTTAAAAGGGAATTCGGCGGCTTATGGGCCTTAGGGCGTTATGGTTTTATACTAGGGTCTCTTGTGTGGTGAATTTTGTTTAAGGGTCGTGGTGTTCCAGCAAGGATAAGTATCAGTTCGAAGGCAATTTGGAAAGGACTTGGAGAAATAGGACATCGTGGTAGTAGTTTGGATTAGCACAGTAACTGATATAATCGGGTCTTTTGGTACTTATGATGTGGCTAGCCTCCACAGGTGTTTCGTGGTAGTTTTGGTGACCTGCGTGGCTGGGTTGAGTTAGAGAGATTCGGTTCTGATAGCTTGGTTGTGTGCAGATGGGTTTCAAAGAGTTCTCAATGGCTTTTACCATGGTTCGAGGGGTATATTTCCTATCGGCGTGAGGAATATGTTGCATATTGAAATTTTCTCTGGGATGAGATCAAATGGAAGGTTTCTGACTGATCGGGTATGTATTCTACTTGTGACTCAGAGTTGATTATGAGATTCTTGTACTCTTAGTAGGATGGTATGGTAGATGCGGTGTATTATATGGGTTTGAGATTTGCTTGTGCAATGTCACAGTTCAGTTTTGAAGGGAAGGACATAAATTCGTAGGCAGTATGGATGGATTCAGATGACTAGGCAAATGATATTACTAATCAGTATGGCCTGATGAGAGAATATATTTTAGAAGGGGCAATGTGTTTTGATTTATAGGCACTTTGTTGGTATTACGACACTCTCCTGGTTGATCGACTGTTGATATTCAAATTTTTCTATGTGGCACGGAAGAATTTTAGAAGTATTCCTCGTGGGATGATCGTGTATGAGAGATGTGTTAGACATTCTGGGTGGAATTGGGATCAGACATGGTGATTCGTGTGTTCAATGGATCTGTAGACTGGGAGTTCTCAAGAGCAGGTTGTTTCATGGTTGTGGACTGTGAAGTCATGGCCGAAGCTATCTAGACGATAGTATATGTTATGGTTCAGTCATTGTGGGCTTTCAGAGGGTTATTTATCCATGTGTGAGTGTCCGGAGTTGATTTGGGGGTCCATTGGTAGGCCCAATTAGGGTGTGTATTCTACACCGAGTTGGATTGGTTGGCTCCATACTGCTATTATTGAGAGAAATACCATTCAATTGTTGTTGAACTTATTCGTGGTCGGAAATGATCTGTGAGTTACTTTTCTATGCTACGAGGATTTGTGATCCGTTGGTTATAAGCACACTTGGTGCAGTTCTATTTGGGCTTTATAGCAGAATTTGAGCGAGATGAGTAATTGGGTATTGCATGGTTGATGGCGTATGGGTTATGTTCTTTCGGGTTTTGCGTGGCTTTGTGTCATCTACTTCTCCGTGGTTATGGTAATGCACTTTGAGTACTTGATGTCGGATTGCGCGTGTTTATTGATTTTGAACATGTTGGCCGAGGTATTTCATATGGATAAGTGTTTGGATGGGGTCACACATTGCAACAGAGTTATGTTGAGATATGATCCTTGGTGTTAGATTTGTGTGTTATGGTTTTACGGTGTGTGATGGGTTCTTAGCATTGCGTCAGGGTGGCACCCGTCGAGCTTGCATGATGGTTCTCTTATTTGAGTCATTTTCGTGATTGAGTACATCTAGAATATTGCTTATTTGTGCACGAATTGCACGGGTTGTGGCTTTAGATAGTATTGGTGTGGCATGTCAGTAGAGTACCTTGTATTTGTTGAGATGAGGTCAATGTACCTAGAATGGATACTATCAGAATTGATGTCAGCATGGTTAGAAGGATAATATCAAAAGTCGGCTTAGAAATTTGCTATAGTTCTTGTCAAAGGAGATGGAGTACCATGACTTGTTGATCTGATGAAGGGTTATGGATTTTGCATGTTTCTTTCATCATTGGTAGTGTACGAAGGTTTATAACGAGGCTTTGTTTGATATGAGGTTGTTACCTGTTTTGGGTTGATTTGAGCAGCTACTGTGATTAGAAATCTTTGCTTCGAGCATTTGAGCTATGTGGTATTTGAGATTTGAGTATTTGAGTTATGGTTACGACTTTTGGTACAGCTTGTTCAGACTTATACAGTGTGTAGGTTGCGGGATTCTGTCCTTATAGAAATTCCGAATGTTGGAAAAGTGATTCTAAGGCTTATGGGCTAAGGTTGGAGTAATGATCTTCAATTATGTTGTGTTGCCGGGCCTATATGGAATAGGGTGACGTGGGATTACCCCAGGGTATGTGCATGGCAAGGTTATACGGTGGTTTGATGGCTTTGAGAACAACTCTTGACACGTTCGAGGACAAATGTATGTTTAAATGAGGGAGGATGTAACGACCCGACCGGTCGTTTTGAGCATTTGCACTTCGCTCGATTGTTTTAGGGCATGAGTAGCTCCGTATGATGTATTATGATTATGTGAAGCGTCTGTTTTGGTTTTTAGGTTATTTGGAACTGATTTGGAAGAATGATTCTGAGCTAGGGAGCTTTAAATTTGAAAGAGTTGACCAAGTTTGACTTTTTAGCATTCGATCTCGAATTAGAATTTTGATGGTGCCGTTAGCTCATTGGGTGATTTTGGACTTAGGAGCGCGTCTGGATTGTGATTTGGAGGTCCGTGGTTGAATTTGGCTCGAAATGGCGAAATATGAAATTTTGGAAAATTTGACCGGGAGTGGACTTTTTGATATCGGATTCGGATTGTGATTCCGGGAATTGGAATAGCTTCGTTATGTTATTTGGGACTTGTGCGCAAAATCTGAGGTCAATCGGACGTGATTTGATAGGTTTCGGCATCAGTTGTGGAAGCGTGAAGTTTCTAAGTTCATTGATTTCTAATTGATGTGTGATTCGTCGTTTCGATGTTGTTATGTGTGTTTTGAGGCCTCGAGTAGGTCTGTGTTATGTTAGTAGACTTGTTGGTTTATTTGGACGGGGTCCTGAGAGGCTTAGGTGAGTTTCAGACGATGTTCGGATCATTTCATTGCATTTTGGATTTTTGCTAAGATTTCTGGTTCTGGTGTTTCCGCATCTGTGGAAGAGTGGGTGCAGATGCAGACAATTGGCCACAGAAGCATAGTAGGCTTGGCTAGAGGTCATCGCAGATGCGGAGGAGGAGTCGCACCTGCGAGTACGGAGAAGCAGAAATTATTCTGCAAGTGCGGGGTTTGTTGGGTAAGACTATTTTCGCAGAAGCGAAGTTTTTACCGCAGATGCAGTGGTCGCAGATGTGACGAATTGTCCGCAAATGCGGAATTGCCGGGGCAGAAGCTATATTATCGAGGGTTTTGGTTCTTTCTTCATTTGGGGAGCTATGGAGCTCGGATTGAGGCGATTCTTGAGGCAATTTGTACCATATGAATTGGGGTAAGTGTTCTCTACTCGATTTTGGGTATATTTCATGAATCTACCTTCATTTTTGATAATTGGATTTTGAATTTTATAGAGTAAATTGGGGTTTTTGGCATAATGTTTCATAATATGAATTTTTGAGTTTTGAACATCGAATTGGGGTCGGATTTGAGTGAAACTAGTATGGTTGGACTCGTAATTGAATGAGTTATTGAATTTTGTAAATTTTATCGGGTTTTGATGTGCGGGCCCGGGTTGGGCTTTTGGCTGATTTTGGGCTTTTGATTCAAGATTTGATCTTTTCGATCGGGATTGGTTCTTTTAGCATTGTTTGATGTATTTGAGTTGTTTTTAGTTAGTGTTTGAACCGTCAGGAGGTTGGAACACGCGAGATGGCATTTGGGAGCATCGCTGGGCTTGCTCGGTGTTGGAATTAGTTTGTTTGAGGTAAGTAACTCTTCTAATCTTAGTGCTGAGGGTATGAAACCCTGAAATACGTGTTATGTGATTGGTATTGAGGCGACGCATATGCTAGGTGACGGGCATGTGTGCGTGCACCATGTGAATTGAGACTGTTGTTTCCATGGCACTGTATAGTAGTCCTACTTTGTTGATATCCTTGTTTTCACCATGTGATAAAGTAGTTAAGCTGTCAATCATGCTAGATATCATGTTTAGGCATTATGCCGATACTGTTTGGACCCATAGTGGTTGTTTCTTACTGTCATCTCACTAATTTCATTGATATTTCATACTCAGTCATATCCATGCATTCATACCATATCGCAGTCTCAGATATTATTTATTAATACATCATATCATTGTTGTTGGGCTAGTTTCATGACATTGGGAGCCCGTGAGTGAGACTGGAGAGATTGATGATTGAGTGAGGCTGAGGTCTTGAGTGAGAGTGACATTTTGGGATTGGGATGTACGCCGCAGCATATTATATTGATTATATTTTATATGGATCGGGTTGCATGCCGCAACGAGCCTTCGGACTATATATATATATATATATATATATATATATATATATATATATATATATATATATATATATATATATATATATATATATATATGCTGCAACAATATTGGATCAAGTTGCACGCCGCAACAATATTGGATCGGGTTGCACGCCGCAAAAATATTGGATCGGGTTGCACGCCACAACAATATTGGATCGGGCTGCACGCCGCAGCAATATAGTGCTTGGGCTGAAAGAGCCTCTCCGGAGTCTGCACACCCCAGTGAGCGTAGTCGACTATATATATGTGGATCGGGTTGTACGCCCGCAATGGGCCTTATGGTCATATATGGATCGGGTTGCACGTCGCAGCAGGTATTGTACAGCTGAGTGATTGAGTGTGCTAAGCATTTAGCATAGTGAGAGAGAATGCGAGACTGTGAGATTGAGTACTCTGAGAGTGTGAGTACACGAGCTCATCATTGAGATGCATTGCATTTGACATGCGCATTTGAGATACATGCATAGAGATGCATTTTCTTCTGCTACCCGGTGTTTGTGACATTTATGATTTTACATGTATCTTGACATGTAGGCATAGAGACGTACTTTCCTCATGCTACCTGAAAATGAAACATCTTACTTATTATTGAAAGGAGTTTTGGAAAAAATCACAGTTTTCAAACTTACTCGTATTTTGACATTTTTGGTAAAAGATTTGGGTTTTCATTGAGATACTTGAAAAGAAATGGCTATTGTTTTTTCGGAACTGTGAACGGACTAAGCCTTTTTATCTCTGAGATACTCTTTTGTTACTTGTACTATGCTGTTATGAACTGTTATGGAATATTGGTGTTGGACTCGATCTTTTTGTTAGCTCGTCACTACTTTCAACCTAAGGTTAGGTCTGTTACTTATTGAATACATTGGGCCGGTTGTACTCATACTACACTTCTGCACCTTGCGTGCAGATATTGGTTGCTAATGTTGTTGTGTTCGATGGGAGCTGGATTAAAGATATACCTCCATCCCGGTTGTAGCTGCCCCTTGTTCATGATAGCTTTAGGTCTATGAAACTTTGTTTTTGTACTTTTTAAAATAGACGATGTATTTATTTCATTTCAGCTTTGTAAACTCTATTCTTAGAAGTTCATGATTTGTACTACCAGTTCTTGGGGAATGTATCAGATTAAGATAATTTCTTTACTTAATTGCTTTATTGATTGTTATTGCAATTGGTTAGTGATTAACTGGCTTACCTAGCGGGTTTGGTTAGGTTCCATCCCGACTAGTTGGAGTTTGGGTCGTGCTATATGTATCTCTAGGATGGTTTTCTCATCTTGCATCTTAAACAGTTCATATTGCCGGGTTAGCATGTCAATATTTGACTATTTCACTTGAGAGGTACCTTCCCGAGCATACTGCAAAGCATCCCATATTATTTTTGTATCTCTGCAAGATGAGATCCTATTATATTCATCCGGACCAATTCCACAAATCATAATCTTCTTGGCTTTGGCATTCTTTTCAACTCTTTTAACATCTTCTTCTAAATATTTATCTCTTGGCTTTGGTCCAGTAGGGTTACCTTTGCCATCAACCAGCATGGGAATCTTTGGTCCCTTCTGAACAATGTCCCAAAGCTCCAGGTCATCTCCTTGTAAGAAGTCACACATCCTTTCCTTCCACTAACCATAGTATTTTCCATTAAACAATGGTGGGCGGGCAGTTGATTGTTCTTTTTGAGCATTTGGTGGTGCAACCATTATAGATCCTTTCAAGGTTTTAGCCTCTTGTGAAAGAACCTACTCTAATACCAATTGTTATTAGGATACACCTAGACATAAGAAGGGGGTTGAATTGTGTCTTGCCCGATTTTTACGTTTTCAAAGAACCTAGTTTTTGGAACTATCCAAATAGACACAAATAGAAGTACTTGCGGAAAATTAATCATTACAGAGATTTTTACGTGGAAAACCTCCTTGCTCAAAGGAGTAAAAACCATGATCTACCCAGTAGGATATTTCTCAAATCTTCACTAAACTTCAAAGAGCGGTTTTAGGTTACAACTCTATAGCCAAGAGGAGCAACTCTAGTACCCTAACCCCTACAATCAATCCAATTGTAGCAAACCCTTTTCTAATCTAACTCTAATCTAGGAAGCTTACAAAGAACCAAGTTTCAACAATAACTTACTATTACACTTCTAAAAAAACAAATAGGTTACAATTTAGAGCACTTAACTCAACCTAACAACTAAAGCACTCGAGCAGTTTCATCTTCAGGAACTGGTTCTTCTATTGGTTAACTTGAATATTCAGAAGTATCTTTTTGCTGTAATGCTATTGTCAGAATTATTCTTATTGATTTCTCTTAATATCAGTAGTCTTGAAGTGCGGAAAAAATCTTCTTTTATATTTGCAAGGTTGGCCGAAAGTCTTCTTCTATTAATGCTCCAAAACCTAGAATATTTCGATTAAGGAAAACCTCCCTATTTAGATTTGGTTTCCTTATTTGTTTCAAACTCTTCAACCTTCTTTTTCCATACAAGTTTTCCCCATAAATACAAATTTCTTTTTGTCCACGAAGTCCTCCAATTTGCGTATTCCTTTTAGGTCAAGGACAGAATCTTCTAGGGATTCCAACTTCCATGGGAATACTGGCCTTCCGCGTTCGATCAACATTCAGCCACTGGTTTGCTATGAATCCGGTTCACTTGGCATTCACATCTCTTATCTACACACCAACCTTATAGCACACCAAACTGGAATATGAAACCTGGTTCTCATATATGATTTGTTAATTATCAAAAGATAATTTCATACTCATCTCATCATTTCTAAAATATTATAAATTTTATTATTAAGAAAATAGAAATAGGGTGTTGACCTTATTTGTTTTAAGACCATTATGTACGCTGTAAAGACCCGGCCGATTATTTCGAGAGTTATAGCCCTGTTTCCCCTAATTCTGCTTATTTTGTGCTTTATAACTGTTTTATGTCTTACCGGGTTGGTTGGTTCGGGTCCGGAGTGATTTTGGAGTGAATTGAGACACTTAGTCTCTTAATTGGAAGCTTAAGTTGGAAAAGTCGACCGGATGTTGTCTTGTGTAAAAACAACCTCGGATTTGAATTTTTATGGTTCCGTTAGCTCCGTTAGGTGATTTTAGACTTAGGAGCACATCCGAAATGTGATTTGGAGGTCCGTGGTAGAATTAGGCTTGAATTGACGAAAGTTAAAATTTTGGCGATTTTGATCGGCAGTGAAAATTTTGATATCGGGGTCGGCATGGATTTCCGAAAGTTGGAATAGGTTTGTGGTGTCATTTTTGACTTGTGTGTAAAATTTGGGGTCAATCGGACGTGGTTTGGTAGGTTACGGCGTCGTTTGTGGAATTTGGAAGTTTAGAGGTTCTTTAAGCTTTAATCTGGCTGTAATTGGTGTTTTGAGGTTGTCTTGAGTGATTCGAAGGTTCGACTAAGTTCTCATGGGGTTATATGACTTGTTGGTATGATCGGTTGAGGTCTCGGAGGCCTCAGGGTGATTTCGGGTGGTTAACGGCTTGATGAGAGTTAATGAAATGCAGCTGAAGTTGCTACTACTGGTGTAACCGCACCTGCGGAGTGGGAACCGCAGGTGCGAGCCTGCAGAAGCGAAGAAGGAGCCGCAGATGCGGCCAAGAAGGAGCTGGGCAGGAGCCACAAGTGCGAAGATATTCCCGCACCAGCGAGGGTCGCAGATGCGGGCAGCTGCGCATAATTACGAAGGATGGCCGTATGTGCAATAGATTTCCGCACCCGCGATAGGCGCAGATGCGGTCTTGGGGCCACAGGAGCAAGGTCAGGATTTTTAAGTGAAATCCGCACCTACGATGTAATTTCCGCAGGTGCGGCATCGCAAAAGCGACAAGAGGACTGCAGGTGCGGTATTTCTGGGCAGAAAAACACCAGCTCGAGGGTTGGACTTTCATTTTCGATTTTTGTACTTGAGAAGCTCGGGAGAGAGGCGATGTTTTGAGGATTTTCAAGGAAAGCATTGGGGTAAGTAATTCTAACCCGGATTGGTCTAAATTTCGTGAATCTATGACTTTCTTCATCACCTAATTAGGGATTTGAGTTGGAAATTTGGGGGTTTAGGGCTAGGGAATTGGAGAATGAACTTTGGGGTTTTGGAGGGGCAATTGAAGTCGGATTTTTATAAATTTGGTATGGTTAGATTCGTGAGTGAATGGTCTTTCGGGTTTTGTGACTTTCGTCGAGTTTCGAGACGTGGGCTCAGGGGGCAGGTTGAGCCGATTTCGTATTTTGGGCTATATTTTAGTAGTTTTCTTATGGAATTGATCCTTATAACCAACATTGATTATCTCGTACTGCTTATGGCTTAGATTTGGAGCGTTTGGAGACTGATTCGAGGGGCAAAGGCATTGCGGAGCAGGACTTTTGTGTGTTTGAGTTAAGTAACAATTTTAAATCTGGTTTTGAAGGTATGAAACCCCGAGGATTGGTATGCTGTGAGTGTTTGGAGGTGACGCACATGCTAGGTGACGGGTGTGTGAGCGTGCACTGTGAGGGATTGTGACTTGGTCCGTCCCGTGAGACTGTAAAGTCGAATAGCCATTGTTATTACTTGTCTTTCCTTGCCTTTGAGCAATTGACTGCCTTCCATTTTAGAAACCATGCTTAGGCCTTATGATATCACTGTTGGGACCCACAATGGTCGTATACTTGTTGAATTGACTGCTAATTGCTTTTTTGTACTCAGTCTCAGTCTTACTTGTGTGTTATATCTCTGTTCCCTCTCATTTCTTGTTGATACTTATTGTATTCTCTGTTTGGGCCGATTATTATGATATTCTGTGAGCCCGAGGGGCTGGAGAGGTTAGTGACTGAGATAGGGCCTGAGTGCCGAGCTGTGAACTATGTGAGGGTTTGTGGATCAGGTTGCACGCCGCAACGAGCCTTATGGATACTTATATGATTGGGTCAGGATGCACGCTGCAGTGATATAGCGCTTGGGCTGTAAGGAACCCCTACGGAGTCTGTACACCCCCAGTGAGCGTAGGTACCTATTGAGAGTGTGTATTGAGAGTTGAGAGCCGAGAGTTTGAGCTGATAAGATGAGTTGAGTGGCTGCTGCCTTGAAAGGTTGTACTTGCTTTTATTTATTGTTGCACTAAATTGCTATCTAATATTGTTGTGAAATTTCTGTAAGATTCATATCTGTTTTACTTTCCCTCAAACTAATTTGACTTATACCACCGGATTTGAAAGCATGTTCACTCTTTACTAAAAACTTTTGAAATGATTTGTATTATTATACTTCGTCACTGCTTCTCAGTTCCTTATTTAATTTTGATACTTGCTCAGTAGGTTGTACTCATGCTATACCCTGCACTTCATGTGCAGATCCAGGTGTGTACGATTCTGGCAGTTGCTGAGTTCGTGCGCGGGCTAATTATCGGAGACTTACGAGGTAGCTACCGGCGTTCGCAGTCCTTGTTTCCCCTTTCTTATTATCTTTTCTCTCTTGTATTGGCATTTGGCACAGATTGTAGTAGACTCTATTTCTAGATTGGTTATTTATGCTCATGACTTAGTGACACCCCGATGTCGGGCTATTTGTTTCCGCACTTATGTTTTGTTTGGGTTTTACCCTCATTTTTATGAAAAACTCCGGTTATTTTAAATGTCTTAATTCTTTTCTGTTAAATTTTGAAAGCGTTTTGGGATGGTCGGCTTGCCTAGTATCACGATAGGTGTCATCATGACGGGTTAGGTTTTGGGTCGTGACAAGTTGGTATCAGAGCCTAGGTTACATAGGTCTCATGAGTCATGAGCGGGTTTAGTAGAGTCTTGCGGATTGGTACGGAGACGTCTGTACTTATCTTCGAGAGGTTGCAGAACCCTTAGAAAACTCCACATTCTTGAATTCTTATCGTGCGAATCTATTGATTCTAGTAACTAACAATATGTTGTTTCATTCTCTCACAGATGGTGAGGACTTGTACTACCGGGCAGGATGGAGTACCACCAGTACCACGAGCCAGGTCCGCGAAAGGCCGAGGTCGCGGTAGAGGCCACGGTAGGGGCAGAGGTGCAGCCCACACAGCAGTAGGGGCAGTGTCTGCAAACCCACCAGTTGCCCCAGATCAGGACCGTATTTCAGTTGTTGATGCACCAGCTCAGGCACCACCTGTGCCTATTATGATTCTAGCCCTTCAGGAGGCGTTAGCTCAGATTCTAACCGCGTGTACCAGTCTTGCTTAGGCGGTCTCTATTCCGGCCGCAACAACCACTCCTCAAGCCAGGGGAGGTGCTCAAACTCCCGCTGCCCGCACACCAAAGTAGGTGGTGCAGGGATTCCAGACACCGGGGGCACCACCAGCTCAGCCGGTTGTAGCTGTTCAGGACTATGTGGTTCCTTGCTATGCCTGAGGTTGATCAGCATATATTGGAGAGGTTTGGGAGACTCCAGCCTCCATCTTTCAGTGGTGCAGAGGGAGAGGATGCACGGGGTTTCTTGGACAAGTGTCAGAGGATACTCCGTACAATAGGTATTCTAGAGGATAGTGGGGTCTCGTTCACTACTTTTCAGTTCTTTAGGGCTACCTTCAGTTGGTGAGAGGCTTATGAGAGGCGTATGCCAGTCGGCGCAACACCCCTTACCTAGCAGCAATTCTCCGATCTATTCCTGGAGAAGTTCGTGCCGTAGTCCCGCAGAGAGGAGCTGCGCAGGCAGTTCGAGCAGCTTCGTCAGGGTAATATGTCTATGACGCAGTATGAGATGCGATTCTCGGAGTTGGCCCGTCATGCTATCTGGTTGGTTCCCACAGACAAGGAGAGTATTAGGAGGTTTATATATGGCCTCACTTTTCAGCTGCGATTGCTTATGACTAGAGAGAGAGTGTCTGGTGCTACTTTTGATGAGGTTGTCAAAATTACGCGTCAGATTGGGATGGTTCTCAGTCAGGAGAGGGTTGAGAGGGAGGCCAAGAGGCCTCGTGGATAGGGCGAATTTAGCGGTGTCCCTTCTGGGGGCAGTTCCACCATGGTAGGGGTCGTCCTTTCAGACATGCTCAGACGGCTCTCCTAGTTCACCATAGTGCATTATTTGGCCATGGTTCACACAGTTATCAGAAGGGCCATTCATCTCTCAGTGCCCTCTCAGCTCAGAGTTCGTCCCGTGCTCCATCGGGTCAGGGCTCGTCTATGTCATGTCCTTCTACCAGTCATCCTGGTGCTCGAGGCTCCCTGCAGTCCCCATCACCAGCATCGGGGAGTTGCTATGAGTGTGGAGAGTTTGGCCACATCAGGAGACATTGTCCCCACCTTACGGGACGTACGGCTTAGCAGAGGAGCCAGTCTACGACATCAGCACCAGTCTCTTCACCACCTGCTCAGCCAGTTCGGGGTGGAGCCCAGTCAGTTAGGGGTCGCCCGAAAGGGGAAGGCAGATCAGGGGATGGCCAGGCCCGTTTCTATTCCCTCCCTGCCAGACCAGATGCCATTGATTTAGATGCTGTGATTACAGGTATTGTCTCACTTTTCCATAGAGATGCCTTTGAATTATTTGACACTGGTTCCACTTATTCATATGTTTCCTCGTATTTCGCTCATTTTTTGGATATGACCCGTGAGTCTTTAGTTTCATCTGTTCATGTATCTACTCCTGTGGGTGATACTATTATTGTGGACCGTGTATATCGGTCATGCGTGGTGACTATTGGGGGTCTGGAGACCAGAGTGGATCTTTTGCTACTCAGTATGGTCGATTTTGATGTGATATTAGGTATGGATTGGTTGTCTCCATGTCATGCTGCTCTAGATTGTCATGCAAAGACTGTGACGTTAGTAATGCCAGGGTTGCCAAGAGTTGAGTAGAGCAGTTCTATAGACTATGTTCCCAGTATAGTGATTTCATACTTGAAGGCTCAGCGGATGGTTGAGAAGGGTTGTCTATCCTATTTGACTTTTGTGAGGGATGTTAGTGCAGAGACTCCTTCCGTTGATTCTGTTCCGGTGGTACGTGATTTTTCGAATGTGTTTCCTGCAGACCTGCTAGGCATGCCGCATGACAGGGATATTGACTTCGGTTTGATTTGGTACCAGGCACTCACCCCATTTCTATTCCACCGTACCGTATGGCACCGGCTGAGTTGAAGGAGCAGCTTCAGGAACTCCTTGGTAAGGGGTTTATTCGGCCTAGCGTGTCACCTTGGGGTGCACCAGTTCTATTTGTGAAGAAGACGGATGGTACTATGAGAATGTTCATTGATTACAGGCAGTTGAACAAGGTCACAATCAAGAACAAGTATCCTTTGCCACGTATTGATGATCTATTTGACCAGCTTCATGGGGCAAGGGTGTTCTCTAAGATTGATTTAAGGTCAGGGTATCACCAGCTGAAGATTCGGGATTCGGATATTCTTAAGACAACTTTCAGGACCCGATATGGCCATTATGAGTTCCTTATGATGTCTTTTGGGCTGACTAATGCCCAAACAACATTCAGGCATTTGATGAACAGTGTGTTTCAGCCTTATTTGGACTCGTTCATTATTGTATTCATTGATGATATCCTGGTGTACTCTCGTAGCCAGGAGGAGCATGCCCAGTATTTGAGGATTGTGTTACAGAGATTGAGGGGGGAGAAGCTTTATGCAAAGTTCTCCAAGTGTGAGTTTTGGCTCGGTTTAGTGGCATTCTTGGGGAACGTGGTGTCTAGCGATGGTATTCAGGTGGATTCGAAGAAGATAGAGGCGGTGCAGAGTTGGCCCAGACCGTCCTCAGCTAAGGAGATTAGGAGCTTTCTTCATTTGGCGGGCTATTACCGTTGTTTTATGGAGGTTGTTTCATCTATTTCATCGCCCTTGACCAAATTAACCCAAAAAGGTGCTCCATTTAGGTGGTCGGATGAGTGCGGGGAGAGCTTTCAAGACTTCTTTGACCACGACTCCAGTTCTAGTTCTGCCATCAGCTTCTAGTTCTTACACAATGTATTGTGATG